>NW_005871270.1:1433934-1438014 GCF_000147115.1 Myotis lucifugus | reverse complement strand
TTGCTGAGTTTTGTCTAGCGGATTTATCCAGTGATGTCAGTGTGTATTAAAGTCCCTACTATGATTGTATTGTTGTCGATCTCTCCCTGATATCTTCCAGAAGTTTTCTTATGTATGTGGGTGCTCCTGCATTGGGTGCATATATGTTTACCAGGGTTATATCTTCTTGTTGTATTGATCCCTTTAGTATTATGAAGTGGCCTTCCTTATCTCTGGTTATGGCCTTCACTTTGAGATGTATTTTGTCAGATATAAGTATTGCTACCCCAGCTTTCTTTTCCTTTCCATTTGCGTGAAAGATATTTTTCCATCCCTTCACTTTCAGTCTGTGTGAGTCCCTTCTAATGAGGTGGGTCTCTTGTAGACAGCAGATGTATGGGTCATGTTTTTTTATCCATTCAGCCACTCGATGTCTTTTGGTTGGAGCATTTAGTCCATTTACATTTAAAGTTATTATTGAAAGGTACTTGTTTGTAGCCATTTCTTTTTGTGTGTGTGTGTGGCTGTTTTCTTTCTGAGCTTGATGTTTCTTCTTTTTACACCAGTCCCTTTAGCATTTCTTGCATGGCTGGCTTGGTGGTGATAAACTCCCTTAGCCCTTTTTTGTCTGTGAAGCTTCTTATTTCCCCTTCAATTTTGAATGATAGCCTTGCTGGATAGAGTATTCTTGGATTCAGTCCTTTGCTTTGCATCACTTTGTAGATTTCCGTCCATTCTTTTCTGGCCTGATGTGTTTCTGTTGAGAAATCATTTGATAATCTAATGGGAGATCCCTTGTATGTTACTTTCCGTCTCTCTCTTGCAGCCTGTAAGATTCTCTCTTTATCCTGAACATTTGCCATGGTAATTATGATGTGTCTTGATGTGGGTCTTTTCGGGTTCACCTTGTTTGGGACTCTCTGGGCTTGTGTGACTTTTTTCTTCCCCACCTCAGGGAAGTTTTCTGATATCATTTCTTCGAATAGGTTTTCTAATCCATGTTCATCTTTCTGTTGTTCTGGCACCCCTATTATTCGTATGTTGTTTCGTTTCATGTTGTCCCAAAGCTCCCTTAGGCTCTCCTCCTGTCTTTTAATTTTTTTCTCCATTTGCAGTACAGTTTGAGTGTGTTTTGCTTCCTTGTCTTCTAATTCACTAATTCGGTCCTCCGCTTCTCCCAGTCTACTGTTGATACTTTCAATGGTGTTTTTTATTGCAGCTATGTCGCTCTTCATTTCTTCTTGGGACTTACTTAAGTTGTTGATTTTTTCATCTGTTTCTTCTAGCTTCTTGCATAAGTAGTTGAGTTTTTCATCTGTTTCTTCTTGCTTCTTGAACATCCGGTGCATGTACTCTAGGAACCTTATTCTGAATTCTTTTTCCGTCATGTTGCATATCTCTGTCTCACTTAGCTGCTTTTCTGGCGAGTCCTCCTTTTCTTTCCTTTGGGGGTTTCTTTGTCTACCCATGTTTGATCTCACTGACATGACTAGTTGTTGAGTCGTTCAGTGGCTGGACCCTGGGTGGCAGTGGCTGCTCCCTGGGTGGCAGTGGCTCCTCGGGCTGTGGTTGCTCCTTGGGCGGTTGTGGTAGCAGCGGCTCCTCTGTTGATAGCAGGGCCTCTGGTGGGTGCTGTTCACAGCTGTGGTGGCTCTTCTGGCTGGTGGAGGGAGGCTTCACACACAGCAACTAGGGGAACCCTGTTTGGGCACCAGTTGTTGGGGTCCAACCACAGCAGGTCCAGGGGTTCCCAAAGGTTTGGACGGAGACAGCGTTCAGTTGATCAGCAGCCTAGCCAGGTTCTCTAGCCAGGTTCTGTTCTCTATAACTGCACTATTATATATTTTCTATTATATCATTTAGAATTAAGATATTTTTTAATTGAACCCTTGTAAATTTTAGCACAATTTAATAAATTATGCTAGAAGCAATTCGGAGATTTTTCATGTAATGCATACACATTTTAATTAATATTTTATTAATTTTTAATTTTTTAATATTTTAATTTGAAATAATCTCATACATGTAAAAAAAACTATAAAATAATACAGCATATTATATGTACCCTTCACCCAATTTCTTAGGTGTTAATAATTTAAAAATAACCATTATACAACTAACAAAATTTGGAATATATTTTTCTTATAATCTCTTTAATGTTACTTAATCCATTTACTTTGTTTTTGTTAATCTTCACCCAAGGATATTTTTCCATTGAATTTTAGAGAGAGTGAAGGGAAAGGGAGAGACACATTGATTGGTTGCCTCCTGCACATGCTTTGATAGGGATTGGGGATCAAGCCAGCAACTGAGGTACATGCCCTTGACTGGAATCGAACCTGGGATCCTTCAGTCCACAGGCTAATGCTCTATCCACTGAGAAAAACAGGCTGCAGCTTAATTCATTTATTTTTAATCTATATGTGTCTTTATATTTAAAGTGGGTTTTGTTTTTGATTCACCCTCATAATTTGTCTTTTAATTGGTGCATTTATGCCACTGACTTTCAGAGTGCTTACTGATAGAGTTACTACCATATCAGGCGGCTGCTGGGGCTTCTGGGGAGGGCGCACTTTGCCGCCCCAGGACCCGCCGATCTCGGGTCCCGGGGCGGCAAGGCATGGCCGGCTGCTGGGGCTTCTGGGGCGGGCGTGCCTTCCCGGGCGGCTGACCTGCCCTGGATGGCGGCATGCTGGCGATTGGTGCTGTCCCGCCCTGCCTGCAGTATGCAAATTAGCCGCCATCTTTGTTGGCAGTTAATTTGTATATCACGCTGATTAGCCAATGGGAGGCATAGTGAAGGTACGGTCAATTACCATGTTTGTCTATTGAGTATAATAATACTTAAGAGATAAAAGCTATAATACTTTTAGCAAAAAAAAAAAGGAGATAAAAGCTAACATGAAATCTAAAATGTTCTAATACCGAAGAAGATGACTGCGGAGGAGACCAAGATGGCGGCGTAGGTAAACACCGGAGACCGCTGCCGCAAACAACCATTTCAAAAATACAACTAAAAGACGGAACGGACATCACCCAGAACCACAGGAAGGCTGGCTGAAGAGAGACTCTACAACTAGAAGGAAAGAGAACAGCAAACCGAGGCTCAGAGGAGGCGCAGTGTGGAAAATACAAAGGTGCCGAGGTGCGCTCGAAAGCGGGCTGGTGGCTGAAGGCGCGGTTGTCGTTTTCGGTCGGGAGTGAGTCTCGGACTCTGGGCTCCAGATCCGGGCGAGTCTCTGGGGACCCAGACTCAAACGGGAGAAGCGGGATTGTCCGGCATCAGTTGGAACCTGAGGGCAGCTTTCTCTCCGAGGTTTGCAGCGGCTGCCGGGGTTCTGAGAGGCAGAGCCTCTGGGAACGGGACTGAGAGCGGCCATAACTGCTCCCTCCGCCCGCCCTGTTGAGCCCGCCCCGCCCAAACCCTGCGCACAGCCATTTGCCGATCGCCTCAGGCAAAGGCTGGATTAGCGCCTCCCCAGAAGACAGACGTTTTCCACACAGCTGATTCCTACAGCCAGTCGGCCTGGTGGTCAAATCCCTCTAGTGTTAACTACAACAATTAAGGCTTGGCTAGAACAAGACTGCGCACAAAGACCACAAGGGGGTGCACCAAGAAAGCATAAAAGATGCGGAGACAAAAAAACATGACAGAAATGGAGGATATGGAGCTAAGAATCGCAATTTTGAGGGCTTGCTATAAACTTGAGCAGAGCCTCACGAAAACTAATGAGACCCTCGATGCTACGATAAAGAAATTAGAAAGTAAGCATACACGGACTGAAATAAAGAATATTATACCCAATAGCAGACCAGAGGAGCACAAGAATCAAACCAAAGATTCGACAAAAAACATCTAACTGGAAAAGCAAAATGAAAAAAGAATCTGAAGTGTGAAGATAGTGTAAGGAGCCTCTGGGACAGCTTTCAAGCGCACTATATCAGATAATAGGGGCCCAGAAGATGAGAGACAGCAAGATATTGAAAACCTATTTGAATACCCATACGATTGTCAGCTGAGTTCTCAACAGAAACTTTGCGAGGCCAGGAAGGAATGGGCAAGAAAATATTCAAAGTCTGGATTCCCAGGACCTTCACACC
>NW_005871270.1:1385128-1432523 GCF_000147115.1 Myotis lucifugus | reverse complement strand
TTGTAATAGCAATTCACCGGGCCTAAAGGTGCTCGAATTAACTCGCTATTCATACTCTAAATATTTGTCTCTTTTTTTTCCCTCTCTTTTTCTCAAGGGTTTTTCTTCATTTCTTTAATACTATTCTAATTATGTTCCAGCTG
Organism: Myotis lucifugus; assembly: GCF_000147115.1. Taxonomy (NCBI): domain Eukaryota; kingdom Metazoa; phylum Chordata; class Mammalia; order Chiroptera; family Vespertilionidae; genus Myotis; species Myotis lucifugus. The sequence goes on along the minus strand of NW_005871270.1, from coordinate 1,432,380 downwards.
AGCAAAGGTGAAGGGATAGAGAGTAGAACACCGATGAGAGAGAACATCGATCAGCTGCCTCCTGCACACCTCCTGCTGGGGATGTGCCCGCAACCAAGGTACATGCCCTTGACCGGAATCAAACCTTGGACTCTCGGTCCGCAGGTCGACACTCTATCCACTGCGCCCAACCGGCTAGGGCACTTTAAATATTTTTTTACAATTAGTTTTTAAATTATTATTTTTTGTTTCTTAGATATATGCATTCCATTATTTGAGCCTTAAACACAATGCAAACAGTTCTGAATGCTCTGCTCTGCATACAAAAGCCTCTAGGACCTTATAGAATCTGATTAATAGTTATAATCTCTTCAAGTCAGCGATTGTTGTATTGGACTTCATGTCATCAACTGCTAGCACAGTGCCTGTACTGCAGTTAGTTTTCAATAAGTGTTTTGTTTGTTTTTTTAAATATATTTTTTTATTGATTTTTTACAGAGAGGAAAGGAGAGGGATAGAGAGTTAGAAACATCGATGAGAGAGAAACATCGACCAGCTGCCTCCTGCACACCCCCTACTGGGAATGTGCCCGCAACCAAGGTACATGCCCTTGACCGGAATCGAACCTGGGACCCTTGAGTCCGCAGGCTGGCGCTCTATCCACTGAGCCAAACCGGTTAGGGCTTCAATAAATGTTTTTAAAAGGAAGTATAAATGACAATAATGATTATAAAAACCCAATAAACAAATAAATCAAACTGGTCTCCTTACCTGCCTTTTTTTTCCCCTTTTGACCTGGAACTGGTTCTACGCCATCTTGGCCTTTCCTCATTAACATGGCAAGTGATGCATCATGAGCTCTGAACAGGTCCACCACCTCATGTAAGGCAACATCTGTTATTAGGTCACAGCTCAGGACCAGTACGTCTGTCTGTCAAATGGAAAAGGGGAAAGTCAGTATCACAAAGGACAATGGATCACCCAAATCAGTAAAAATTACAGTGGCTTAGAAACATTGTAAAGATTGTATGTGTGGATGACAGTGGGCAGGACAAGGAGCAGGGGGTGGCTAAGAAAGAAAGAGATAATAGCACTCTTCAAATACTTGACAGTCTTCAGGAAGAACCAAATTTTACCTGAATAGCCCAAGACCAAAACTAAGAACAAACAGGTAAAATATGAACAGAAGTATTTTTGGTTTTCATATTAACTTGTGTCTGTTAATCAGAGCTAGTCAAAAAAGAATAATTTTGCCCTAACCGGTTTGGCTCAGTGGATAGAGCGCCAGCCTGCGGACTCAAGGGTCCCAGGTTCGATTCCGGTCAAGGGAATGTACCTTGGTTGCGGGCACATCCCCAGTAGGGGGTATGCAGGAGGCAGCTGATTGATGTTTCTCTCATCGATGTTTCTAACTCTCTATCCCTCTCCCTTCCTCTCTGTAAAAAATAAATAAAATATATTTTTTTTAAAAAAAGGAAAAAAAAAGAATAATTTTGTTAGGAAATGAATCATTAGAAATGCTTGGGCAGAACCTGGATTATTGCTTGTAGTGATTCATTTATCTAACACTTACTGAGCACTTACTCTATGCTCAACCAAGTCCTATTCTGGAACTTGGAGGAAACTTGGACTGTGTATGTGCCATCAGTTGGCTCAGACTCCTATGAATGAGTGCTGTCCACAATGTCCTGTCCTCAATATCCCTGCTCAGCTCCTTTCGACGCATGCCTATGGCTTCCTTATGGAGTCAATCCATCTCATATTTGGTCTTTCTCTTTTCCTGATACCTTCTATTTTTCCTAGCCTTTTCCTAAAAACCCTGCCTTTTCATGATGAGCCTGAAGTAGGACAGCTTCAGTTTTGTCAGTTTTGCTTTCAGCAATGTTACAGGTTTAATTTGCTCTAGGACCCACTTGTTTGTTTTTCTGGTGTCCAGGGTATCCATAGCGCTCTTCTCTAACTCCATATTTCAAATGAATAGCTTTTTTTCCCTATCAGCCTTCTTCACTGTCCAACTTTTGTATCTATACATAGTAATTAGGAATACAAGGGTGCAGATAATCTTATCCTTGGTTTCTAATGACAAATCATCACTTTTGGTGATCTTTCTGGGACTAGAAAGTATTAAATGTGACAGGCTAAGAAAAGCTATTGATATATTTTAAACAAATTTCTACCTATACATTCTGTCATATTTTACCATAAATACAGAAAACAAGTCCAAAAATAATGAATTGGAAAACAAAATTCCTTAAGTTGCAATTTAAATCAACTACATCAATGTTTCTCAATAACACACCTACAGTTTCCCAGAGGTACCTCAGAGAAAGGTTGTTTGCTACTGCCCTTTCTGAGTCAACCAAGGCAGCTCCTCTTTTATTAATTTTATTGTCTAGGCTTCTGTATAAGCTTTGGTTTGGAAAACAGGTTCTGCTACTTTTAAAAGTCTGAAAAACATTGTACTAAATTATCCCAGATTTAAAAATAAAGTGAATATCTGTATTCATGGAAATTTTTCTAAGTGGTTCCAACTTTTCTAAGATTTTAATTTAAAATCAAGTTTCTGTGGGTGGGAAAATGGATGATTTAAACTCATATTCTACTACAGCAAAGGGTTGTGTTTGCTCAGAAAGCAAGGCTCAATGTTTAGGATGCCTTGTCTTACTGCCTGAAATTTCTTATTCTGAATACACATGCTCCTCAACTTAGGATGGATGGGGTTATGTCCTAATAACCCCATCGTAAGTTGAAAATATCATTAAGTTGAATATACATTTAATGCACCTAACCTACTGAACATTATAGTTTAGCCTAGCCTACCTTAAACTTGCTCAGAACACTATATCCAAAAAACACTGGTAACAGTACACTACAGAGTATTAGTTATTTGCCTTCGTAACTGCATGCCTGACTGGGAGCTGTGGCTCACTGCCCCGGCCCAGCATCATGAGAGAGTATCATACTGCATATCACTAGCCGAGGAAAAGATCAAAATTCAAAATTCTAAGTACAGTTTTTACTGAATGCTTATTGCTTTAGCACCAATGTAAAGTTGAAAAAATCATAAGAGAAATCATCATAAGTCAGGGACCATCTGTATAGAATCTGTACCAGAACCATCATTTCTTTTCCTACATATAACTTATTATTTACAGCCTAAACAATACCTTTTGAAGGCCTTATCTTAAGATTAAGAAGTTCAAATTTGGATGTTTTTTCTACCTTTCTGCTTCTCTCTTAATTCTTAATTCTGAATTTTTTAAAAAAGAAGTCCCTAAAAACATTTTTTAAGGGAAAAAAATTGCTATGCTCACCATCCAGGAACTACCAAATATTAATAAATCAGCCCACATACATGCAAGCTAAGGAAGAAATAGCCTGAAGAATCATACTTATTTATTTTAAAATATATTTTTATTGATTTCAGAGAGGAAGGGAGAGGGAGAGATAGAAACATCAATGATGAGAGAGAATCACTGATTGGCTGCCTCCTGCGTGCCCTCCACTGGGGATCGAGCCCACAACTCGGGCATGTGCCCTTGACCGAAATTGAACCCGGGATCCTTCAGTCCATAGGCTGATGCTCTATCCACTGAGCCAAACCAGCTAGGGCGAATCCTACTTCTTATAACAATGCTTAGAAAGACAGAGAGCTGGGCCATTACTAAAGACATGTCATTACAGAAGTTGCTCCATCCTATATAATAAAAGGCTAATATGCAAATAGTCCGAACGATGGAACAACAGGAACAACCGAACCATGACGTGCGCTGACCGCCAGGGGATGTGAGCGGAACATGGCGGGTGTTGGCTGCGGCAGGATGGTGGAGCAGATGAGCAGGGGCGCAAGACCAAAGCAGGATGCTGGTCGCTGTCATCAGGGCAAGCCTCTGGTGGTTACTGAAAATTCTTTGCTCCTGTGCACCGCAGTCCCGCCTGGTGCTCGCACCTGCTGCTGGCCCTGCTCACACCCACTGCCAGCGCTGGAACTGCTGCTCGCACACACTGCCAGCACCGGCCTCGCTTGCACCTGCTGCCAGTGCCCGGCGATGGTCCCGATCGCTTGGCGCCATCAGCGGGTGCGAGTGGCCCTGATCGCCCCTGAGGGCTTCTCCACCTCCTCCTGCTCCTGAGGGGTGATCAGGGCAGCAGCTGCCAATCGCTCTGCACCTTCAGCGGGTGCGAGTGTGGGTGCGAGCGTGGCTGGCGCCATCAGTGTGTGGGAGCGACGGTGGCGGGAGCGGGGTTGCCGAAAATAGGGGACTAGGGCCCGCGGCGGGAAGGGCTGGGTGGTGGCAAGGAGGATGGTCTGAGACCTGCCCCTGTGCCTACTGCAGCCTCTTGGCCCACAGTTCCTTTCGAGGTACACGAATTCCTGCACTGGGCCCCTAGTTTCATTATAATGAAAATGACAGTTTGCCAAGGGAAGAAAAGCTTTCTATTTTTCTAAGCTTCTCTAATAAGATGATTGAGATTTGCAAGCTGACTGTTCTTCAATAAATTCAATTTTAAAGTATACTCCAAAGTGAAGAAAATGACACCAATGCAGATGCCTCTTAATGGTGTCAATGTTGTCTTGGAAAATGACTGCTGTTATAATTCAATATCTGCAAAAAATTAATCTGTCAGTATAGTGAATGCCAAACAAGTCCTGCATAATTGTGAATAGTCCACAAACTCACATTTCTCTTTGCTTTTAGATGACTTTTTGCTAAACTGAATGCAAAATCCCCAAGGAATATAAGGAACAGGCCCCTCCTCCCAATGTTTGGTTGCCATCTGTTCTCAGTGCGAAAAGACAGGCATTGGTCTGAAAGGTCAGGGTCTGGGATACAGATGGAGTGCTACCCCTCAGGCCCTCTCCTGCCGTACAAGAATGCACCATGTAAGACTCGCTGAGACCAAACAATTCCCATTCTCTTCCAAAGGAAAGTCTTTGCTATCTGATCAATGTACTTTGTTTCCAAAGCTGTAAATCCTAGAAGAAGAAATAAAAGTCTAAAAGGAAAACTAAATAATCTTCACATCTTTGTAATACTATCCATTTTCCTTTACATTTTTATAAGTCAGCGATTTTCAACCAGTGTGCCACAAGAGACACATCAATGTGCTGCAAGAATTTTTAAAGCATGCAATACCTTACTATTTAGTCATGGGCACTGACCTCTTCTCCCTTAGATTGGCAAATTTAAAAAATGACAATAGCCGTCTGCTGTGAATGAATCAAAATTATACCTATTTTCTTTTGTCAGATTGGCAAAAAAAATAATATACTTTTTTGATGTGCCACAGAATTTCAGTAATTAGTTTATGTGTGGATGAGATGAAAAATGTTGAAAATCAGTTATAAGCTACAAGAGAAAGAACTTACTATTGTTTTGATTTTTATTCTACAAATGTAAAGCCCAGTGTAGAAATGCAAATGTTCTTCTACTAACTGGAGTCCAGAGAGAAAAAGCTGAAAAACTGTTAAGAACCAGAAGTGTTTCTGATCATGTGTGACCACAGCAATGAATAAACAGACTGTTTGGACTGTAAAGCAACTGTACAGTATATCTGAAATGCAATTAACTTGAAAGTGCCCCAGACACACTGGCCCCCAGCTGCCTTGTGTTTGGGGAGACCACTTCTTTTCTAACACCAGCTGTATGCCTCTTCTTCTGCAGAGCCCAACTGGAATCCCCACAGACCTCCCTACTCACTATTTTAATAGTCCTCAGTATGCTTTACCCCAAGCTTGCTCCTCTAGAGAAGCCAAGGCAGTGTCAAGGGCGGAAAGCACAGCTCTAAAGGACAGCAAATGTGTGTATTTGTGACAAAGTGGAAACATACAAGGTCTTCAAGGGAAGGCGGAAGACAGCACTTTAGTGTTTGGGGAAAATCAAGACACCCAGGAATTCAAATCTAAACTGCTGCCAGTTAGTCTTGGCTAAAGCAAACAAATTAAGCAGAGAAAACCCAATTACCAAGTCAGGGCAAAGCCCAGAAATCTCTCATTACAGGAATATTTTCAATCAAGCCAAAAACCACTGAGTAAAACTAGAAGAAAAAAACAAAAGTTAAATCAGAAAACCGGATGTATGTGTGTGTGGCGGTAATGGTAGAGTGGGAGGTGGGGAGAGCTACTGGGAATAGCCTCTTTTCTTTTCCTGGCAGCTGTTCCATGACAGATTGTTATAAATAACACAATCTGGCAAATAATTTCCCACAGCAAGGAGAAAGGAAAACATACTTACTCCCCTGGAAAAAACTGTCAGGGCAAGGTAACTAACATGCTTTTACCCACCCAGCACTTCTACAAACCATGGCTATGATCCAAATCACCACCCTGTAACTCCACCCCTGCCCATATGGAACTAATGAGTTCAGTTACTTGGTTATGACTATGAATGGTCACAATTTACATTCTCCTATGTGGTCCAATCCCAATCCGATACCCAAGAGTAGTTTGTTTGGTGCTTTAATAAACACCAATGGCTAACTGCAAAAGATTCCCAGTCTGCAGTCCCAACGTGTACAGTAAAGAGCCAACTGCCATTTTGTTTATACTGAGCTTGGGGCATTAGGTGCAGGATGGAATGACCAATTCAATCTATAACAAATGTGATAACCTTTAGGCTGAGAGCTAAATAGCCTTCCTGTGATCCTTAGCTTAATCACAGTATCACCACCATCTAGATCTGGAGTAAGAAATCTGGCCACAGTCTAGGACTGATGTCTTCCCTCTCTTATCCAGTCCCCTACCCAACATCTCACTGGTCTCCAAGTCCTCTTCTTTTATCTCCACTACCTTAGTTCAGGCCTTGAAATATTTTTCCAGTCTCTTAACTGGTCTCTCTCTCACTCTAGTTTTCCCTTATTCTAATCCATACTCCTATTCCATACTCCTATTCCACTACATATTTCATTTCCCTGCTGAAAGCCAGCCTAAAACAGTGTTCTCCAGGACTGCAGGGAGGTAGAAGAGGTAGAGAGGTAGAAGAGGGGGAATGGGGGGAAGGAGGAAACAAAACAAAAAATAGTGTTCTTCGAACATAAACAAATGTTGAACATATCCACTTCTTCCTACTTACTTTTAAAATACATGAATCACTATAAATAATATAATATGCTCTTTATATAACACACAAGAATAGACATTTTATTTATTTATTTAAATACAGAGGCCAGGTGCACAAATTCATGCAAGGGGGGGAGGGGGGGAGCCCCTCAGCCTGGCCTTTACCCTCTCCAATCTGGGACCCCTGGGGGGACATCCCTCTCACAATCCGGGACCGTTGGCTCCTAACCGCTCACCTGACTGCCTGCCTGATCGCCCCTAACTGCCTCTGCCTGCCAGCCTGATGCCCCTAACTGCTCCCCTGCTGGCCTGATCACCCCTAACCACCTCTGCCTGCTGGCCCGATCACCCCCTAACTGCTCCCCTGCCAGCCTGATCACCCCCTAACTGCCCTCCCCTGCCGGCCCGATGGCCCTCAACTGCCCTCCCCTGAAGGCCCGATGGCCCCCAACTGCCCTCCCCTGCCAGCCCGATTGCCTCCAACTGCCCAGTCGCCCCTAACAGCCTCTGCCTTGGCCCCCGCCACCGTGGCTTTGTCCAGAAGGATGTCCGGAAGATGTCCAGTCTAATTAGCATATTACCCTTTATTAGTATAGATATTTTTTATTGTTGAGAGTATTATAGATATCTCCTATTTTCTCCCCCTTTCCCCCCTCCTAGCCCCTATCCAGACCTATTTTATTTTTTAATATATTTCTATTGATTTCAGAGAGGAAGGGAGAGGGAGATAGAAATATCAATGAGGAGAAAGAATCATTGATTGGCTGCCTCTTGCACGCCCTCCACTGGGGATCAAACCTGCAACCTGGGCATGTGACCTGACTGGAATCAAACAGTGACCTTCTGGATCATAAGTCGATGCTCCACCAGGTCGACATACACCGGTTGGGCAAGAACAGACATTTTAAAAAGAAGAGACAACATTAAAAGAACTAGAGATTCTAATATTTTCCTCTGTCGTCTATATTACACACACACCCCTTGGCTTTGAGAACACTCCATTTTGAAGATCACTGCTCCACAGGACTGAGTTTACATTCCTTAGGATGACATTAAAGGTTTTCAAAATATGACTCCACCTACCTAATTCAGCCTTCTCTCCCACAATTTCCCCTCCATATAGCTAATGTTAACTTGCTGGAGTAAACTGCCAAGAATGCATGCCCTATTCTCTCTTTCTACTCATTCACATTCATCTAGAGATGAAGTCTTCTTATTCATTACAGACCTTAAACCACTAAATTGGATTGCATGGTTTCTTTCCCATCCAGACTTTGTGCTTCATAAGGAGCTCTTTCATCTTTGTATCCCCAGAGTTCAACCTAGTGCTGGTAAAGAAGAATCAGTAAATGTCAGCACTCTTCCTATTACCTCCTCCTTGTTGGAATTGACTCAAAGATGAAAACATCCCATTTCAGATATTGAAGAATAGCATACTTTCTGACAGCGCTGAGTGCCCCCTTTGTAGAGAGTGTGACTATTCAGAGTTAGGAGAGGGGCCATAAAGGTAACTTTGCAGCTCCCTAAAGCAATGAGATAGGGAATAAACCTGCTGATTCCAAAGAAGAAAAAGCAGAGAGGTCTGAAAGAAAAGAAATCAGATGCAACGGTCCTGGGGGGCATGGCTAGATTTATAATTTTAAATGGAGGCTCATCATTTATAGTTCTAAAGTTTTCCTTTTTAAGTCAAGAATAGAGGAATTCTACTCATGTTTCCCGGGTGAAGCTAAGAAGTAATTGAGAATGTGCTAATTTCTAACTCTGTTAAATGAGTTCTTTATAAAAATGCTAGTCACTTCTCTTGCAGGATGTAGATATCTGCAATTAATTTTAATCTTCAAATGTACTGATATTAATAGAGAAATAACAAAGGCTTTTTGTTCTCAAATCAAACCTTCACTTTGAAATAGTTTACTATTCTGAATATAAATTAAATAATTTCATTCTTTTTCTTTGGTCAGACACTAATATGCCACAGGACAAAAATATTATTGTCCATTTCAAGACCATGGAACAATTATATATTTTCTGCATGTAACTTGAATTTTTTAAAAAGTATTTTTTCTTTTAATCCTCATCTGAGGATTTTTTTCCATTGATTTTTAGAGAAAGTGGAAGGGAGGGATGAAGGGAGGGGGAAGATAAAGGGGGGGAGAGAGAGAGAGAGAGAGAGAGAAACATTGATGTGAGAGAGACACATCGATCACTTGCTCTTCCCCCACTCCCCGCCTCCACATGCGACCCAACTGGGGGTACAGATCCTAACCTGCAACCCAGGAACATACCCTTGACTGGGGACTCAAACCCTCGACCCTTTGGTGCACAGACTGACACTCTAACTGCTGAGCAACAACAGCCAGGGCTTGAATTTTAATTATATCCTTAATTATGCCATGGAAATATTATCCAGTTTACTTGGAAACCAGAAAGCTTGGGAGGAGATCAGCAGAGGGTAATTAGGAGCTATGACAAAGAAAAGTTTATAACAACATGAGAAAAAGACAACTAGCAAGTTATAAAGAAAACTAAACTAAAATCAGGGTTTTATTTGCCCCCAAAAGCAACTTCTAAGATTGGGTATGTTTTCTTTTCCTATTAATTCCACATGTGACTTTAAATAAGTCACTCCCTCCTTGGGTCTCGGTTTCCTCATCTATAAGATAAGAGGGATGCACTATCTCTGAAGTCATTTATGGCATAAAACTGGCGAGGGAGCAGTTAAAATAAAGAAGGCTGGTTAAAAGATCCCTCTTTTCCACCTATGCAACACAACTATTGCACGGGTACCACCCTGTGTAGTAGTCTGAAGAGAAAAAAATAGAGGATATCTGAATTAGGAAAGAATAATCACAGTTGGGAGTAGGGAGAGGGAGGCACCTTACTGAAAAGGGAGAACTTATACAAGAATCTGAGATACCCTGATCCCCACTCATTTCCTAGAATGCCAGCAGCCGGTCTTTACCTTTAAGAAAGGAGAATTTAGCCCTAGCTGGTTTGGCTCAGTGGACAGAGTGTCAGCCTGCGGACTGAAGGGTCCTAGGTTCGACCCCGGTCAAGGGCATATGCCCAGGTTGCAGGCTTGATCCCTAGTGGGGGGCGTGCAGGATGCAGCCAATCAATGATTCTCCTCATTGATGTTTCTATCTCTCTCTCCCTTCCTCTCTAAAATCAATAAAAATATATTAAAAAAAGAAAAAAAGAAAGGAGAATTTAATATTTTCTCTGGGGAATCTGAATAATCTGAGAGAGAAAAACACCTAAAGATGCAGATATAAGAGATTCCCCCTCCCCACCAAAAGAGCCTAACCACACCACCATATCACCCTACAGTGAAGCTCACAGTCAACATGCCCCATCCATATATAAAACTTAAGCAAAAAGATAGAGAAAAGAAAATATGAGAGGAAAGATAAGAAAATTAGAGGACCAGTCTAAAAAATCCATTATCAGAATAAGTTTTCAGAAAAAATAAACACAGATAAGAATCATCAACAAAATGATTTTTTAAATTTCTCTAAACTGAAGAACACAAATATCCAAATTGAAAGGGTTCACTGAGTGGAGGGCTCACACGGGTAAAACAGATTCATATGAAAGCACCTCATCATGAAATTTCAGAAAACTTGAAATTTTTCTGAAAGAGAAAGATGCTACAAATTTCCAAGAAAAAAAGTTGGTTACAATCAAAAGATTAGTAATCACAAAAGTTTAGTACTTCTCAACAACACTTGAAGTTAAAGACAATGGAGCAATGCCTTCGAAATTCTTAGGTACCTACCAGCTTTCCAACTGAGAATTCTGTGTCTAGTCAAATGATGCATCAAGTATGAGTTTAGAGTAGATTTTTCCAGTCATGCAATGTCTCAAACACTTTTGTCAGGAAGCTCTAGTATGTTTCCCATAAAAACAAGGGCGGAAGCTAAGAAAAAGAAAAATGTGGCTTCTAGGAAATAGGACATGAAACTGAAGAAAAGAGGCAAAATGAATCCTCATGATGGTGAAGGGAGTTGACATGACAGCTGTGGGCCAGGCATGGAAGGCAATCACTATAGGCTGAATTATGTCAGAGGCTCTGGGAGAACTTCCTTAGGAAGATGTAATGCGTCTAAATATCTCAAGAGGAGATTAGACAACTAGTGAAAAGGTTGGGAATGATTTAATATAGTTCTTTTCCCACAGTCTTGTGCAGGGAGATGATGATATAGCAGATAATTTTAATCCTCTGTACAAGTACAAAAAAAATGGTACCTAATCTAATCTCAGAAAGTCAGGGATTGCTTTTTGGAGCAGATGATACCCAAGTTAAGAGCTGAAAAAAAAATTGGGTAGCTACATGATACTTCACATGAACTCTCTGGTTACAATGACAGAATGCTTACTGATTTCCCACAAACTGTATGGTCCATTCCACTAGTCAGGCTGTTATCTTATTATTCAGAGCAGGATAGGGGTCCAACCAAGAGTTTCCAAAAATCTAAGTCATGTGGGCTGCTTGTCACTCAAAGATAGAGTTTGTGATGGCAGCCTGGATTTTCTACTTAGCTATCACATCCCTGTCCTACCCTGTATCCTTTCATTCCATAAAAGTGTCCCTATAGACAAAGGAAAGTGAGTCAAAAGAATCAGGCTCACCCAGAGCTTACAAGTTTTCTGGCTACCAAACGCAGAAATACTATCCCAAAGACCAGATTTCCAACAAGTTGCAGTCTTGAGAGGTTAAGATGAAAACACTTCAAGCTTATGCATACATACACTTGGTTAGTACAGTCAATAGAAAAGCTCCATTGAGATTTCTGGGGGGAAAAGTTTCAAAAATTCTCTCATTCAACTTGTTAACTTGTTTCTGCTATAACTGCTGGGCTTTTCACTATGCCACCTGCAGACTCAAAGAAAGCATCATAGGGGATATACGGAGGCCCTCCTAGGCAACCACAGCCCACCAAAGCAGCCATAAGAAAAAAGTTGCCACTTAAAAAAGTCTTTAAGCAAGTTGGGACCAAGTTCTCAGATCTTCACTTGACCAAATTGCACTCCTTTTCAAGCAGATAGAAATCTGCCAAAAACAAGTCTCTGGGCAAAATGAAAGGTTCCAGGAAAGAATGAGAGATTTGTAATTTGATAAGGACATCAAACACGCAACTGAAAAGAACTTGCACTTAGCTTTTTGAACATCTAAAAATAGCATGTATGCTCAATCTTTCTAACACGCTCTCTCTGGGATGGGGATTTCATCAGCATAGTTTGTTCTCTGTTGTAGCATGTTAGGTGTTTCATAAGACAGATAACAATAGTTCTCCTACATCAAAGGATTTAAATAACTAAACCTCTAACTAATGTGTTGATATCATTATCCCTATTTTCTTGGCTGTGAAACTGAGGCAAAGGATAAATGAGGCTTGCCTGAGGCTAAAAAAAGATTTCTGTCTAGATTAAATAAAAAATTATTAGCTTCACAATCTCTAAATTAAGAGAAGCCATGAGACCTGCAATATAAAATAAGTGCGTTAAATATAGACCACAGAAATAGATTATAGATTTAGTCTGCTGAGGCCTCTTAATATACCTCACTAACCTATTCTCAAAACATTTATCTAAAGAATAATCTCATTGTTTCTAAGCACAAATGGCTGATTACCTCAGCCAATCAGAGGAGCATGTAATGTGGGTGTGTCAGGTTCAATGTGCAAGGAGTCAGCCAGCATTGCTTTGTGCCTATCACAGACTGCATTCCTTTCTTCTTGCCCAAGAAGAGTTCTTCTTACTCAAGAAGAGCCAAGCTTCTTGCTCATATAGCTCTAGCAGGATAGAAAGTCTTCCTATAACAATGGATCTCCCTCCACTTAGAGAAAGATATCAACAACCAACAGCTGTCCACTTGCAAGACAAGGATACTGCATAGTTCACTGAATCTTGTTAGATTTGCTAATTTTAAAATGTTTTATACACTCCCCCAAAAATATTTAATTAAGAGTTCCATAGGTACTAAGAATTGCATATGTTAAAAGAGTTCTATATACAGGGTGGGGCAAAAGTAGGTTTATAGTTGTTCATATGGAAAATAATATACAAGCAGTCCTCAGGTTATGTTGGAGATCCATTCCTACGGCGCAACGTAATGCGATTTTCACCGTAAGTCAGAACCCACCTACATAAGCACCTACGTCGCTCACATGGAGCACATACACAGCAGTAATGAAGTGAAACAGTAAAAAAAATTTAAAAGAAAGATAACAATTCCTGACCTTTACTTGTGGTAAATAAATAATAAAAAACATAACGCACATATGTACATATGTCGAAATGACGGAACTTTTTTTTATATAAATAAATGGGAGATGGTGACATAACCACGAAACGACGTACATCAAGTCCAACATAACCCGAGGACTGCCTGTAATCCTATATAATAAAGAGCTAATGTGAAAATGGTTGTCACACCCTCACGCCCTCGTATCGGGGCCGGGGGACCTGAGGCTGCGCCCCCCACCCAGAGGGGCTTGACGGGGGTAGGGCCGGCCAGGTCTGGGTCTCGCATGATTTCGAGGCGCACGCTGGTGGGTGGGGACTTGACTCTGGGTCCCACAGCGCGCCCCAGACTCTGACAGGAGAGAGATTTTCATATACATTTTACTAATTTCCTTTCATCGCTGACACTTCTATTATAGAGAAAGGGCAAATAGCAATATTAAAATATTTCCTCTAATTAATTCCCTTTTAATGTGCATGAATTTCGTGCACCAGGCCACTAGTAAATAAATAATAATAATATAAGAATAAACAGTTTCACATACAACTGTAAACCTACTTTTGCCCCACCCTGTATACATACAACTATCTAATGTACACAAAAAATTTGCATAAACATGAATCCCACACACTCACAAAGAGAAGAAAAAAGTAATTTTAAAATATTAGACCAGACCAACTACACCTGTTCTTAAAGTCAAGGTTCTAAAATTAGAATAGATTATAAGGATTACTGATGCTTGTCTTTTAGAGGCAACATGATAGAGTGAAAAACCCATAGGCATTTGAGATGTACAAATGCATCTCACAACCCAGGACTGGATTCTAGCTCTGACTCAACACCTAACCAGGTATGGAATTTGAGGCAAGTTATTTAAACTCTATGAGTGTCAGGTTTCTCAACTGCAAGATAGAATAATACCATCTACCTTTTAAGGTTGCTGTCGGGATAAAAAAAATCTACAAAGCCAGACACACACAGTAAATATGAAAAATCTCCCTTATGATCCTCGGAGCAAACATTCCAGGTAACTCCAAGGAAAATAAAATTTACATCCTCATAATCAGCTAACAACTTAACTTCCTACTTTAGGGTAGTATCTAAGAACAGAAACTAATGTTCTGAAGTACATTCGTTAATTTCTCAAATGTACTAATTTATGAAGCTTTTGCAAATTTAAGTATCCTCAGAAGTGCTCAATTGGCTATAGATAGAGATCTTGTGTGAATAATCAGCTATTACTGCAAAGCAGGTCTCTAATGCTTTTCAATTTCATTTTCATCTGCCTTTCTGTTCTCCCCCAAATTGTTCAACTTCTCAATAAAAGATCAAAATACATATTAAATGTATATAATTCAGGCTGTCACTCAAAAAGACTACCAATAAAGTTATTTAATTGATATGTTTTATTTTTCAATATATCTCAAAGAAATATAGACCTATTTAAAGGTTTATGCTTACACTGACGGAAGCCTTCAGATGACACAATTTGGAGCTAAAAATATCCCTTCATATCTCAGCTTTGTAGTAATTCTTCAACTGTTAAAGTACAGGACCTACCATCATTTTTATGCTTTTTTCTGGAGCTATTCTATTCCCTTCACACTAGGAATAACTATTCCTACATATCGCTCCACCATCACAAATTCCAATTCTTTCTTATAAGACTCAAAAAGCGACATTTATGAAGCAGTCCAAACGGTGTTTCCTGATACTCCTCTAGAGGGCACACAGGGCTCTTCTAACTTTACCATGCATGCCCCTAACCTCAGATAAAAATTCAACATCCCCTGAAACATGTGCCATCTGGCTGTACCTGCCGACATTATTCTACTAATCTATTGATTACTCAATGCATTTACTGAGACTTTGGCATCTAATGCATAGTCTTTCTTTCCACCTGAACTTTAGGCAAGTTACTCAAGCTCTCTGAGCCCTATCCTTCTCATCTGTAAAATGTGGATAAAGATAGTATCTACCTGAGTGTAGTTGGAGGATTAAATGAAATAATGTACATTAAGTATCCATGTAGGCCTATGGTTTTAGAAAACTGGTGAACTAAGAACCCCAAAATTCTGTTATGAACACCTAAAAACTTTGGATAAGACATTACTGCAAATATAGTCAAACTTATAAGAAAGAAAAGGAAAATACCAAGCACCAGAACTGAAGAAGGAAATGAACACTTAGTTGAAACCTTGGTTACCCTAACTGAGGTTTTTTTTTTGCTTGGTTTTGTTTTTATTGATTTCAGAGAGGAAGAGAGAGGGAGAGAGAGAAACTTCAATGATGAGAGAGAATCATTGATCATTTACCTCCTGCATGTCCCACACTGCAGATTGAGCCTGCAACCTGGGCATGTACCCTGACTTGGAATTTAACTGTGACCGCGTGGTTCATATGTTGATGCTCAACCATTGAGCCATGCCGGCCGGGCTTAACTGAGGTTTTTAAAGGCTTCATTGGGCCAAAATAAGTGTCTTGAAGCTGATATGAAGCAGAAAATTTGAACTGAGACCTTACATAAAGGGGACCTCAGTGAAAGGGTAAACTTCAGAGAAAAAATAATCTACCTACAGCACAGGGAGTCATCTAGAAGGTTTGTCTGTCTCTGGGCTTGGGACACAAAATTCTGAAGAACATTACTTCTAACCTAGAATTCTATACAAAGGTAAGTTGTCATTCAAGAAAAGGATGGAATAAAACATTCTCAAACATGCAAGTTCTCAAAATATTTACCTTCTGTGCTCTTTCTTTGAGAAGCCAATAAAGTTTGGGTTCCTTTGAAATGAGGAAGTAAACCAAGAAAGAGAAAAACATGGGATCTGGGAACCTGGCATCCAACACAGGAGGGAGAAGGGAATTCCCAGAACGATGGTAAAGAGAAGCCCCAGGATGACAGCTCTGCAACAGCCTAGAGAGCAACCAGTAGAGAGATTTGAAGAGAGAATGGATGGCTCACAAGAGGGCTGTCTCAAAGGAAAAAATAAGCCCTTTGTTAAACTACTTTATTGAAGTATGATTGACATATAAAAAACTGTGCATAGGAAACTTTGGGCTTTTTAAAGAAATGTCTGATTTCAGATCTGGATACAATAGAATAGAGATTACACATATGAAATATTATTGCCAAAAAAGTTGAAACTGAATCTAATCTGGGAAAAAGAAAAAAGTTCAATGACATCAGTAGAAAGCAATTGGACATACCAAAGATGTGGGATGTTCTACAGGACAAATAATCGGTTTCTTTGAAAAGTAAGTGGCTTAAGGAAAAAAAGTGGTTGGAGGGGAGACTGTTCTAGAGTAAAAGAGACTAAAAAGATATAATCGCGCCCTAGCTGGTTTGGCTTAGTGGACAGAGTGCCAGCCTGCGGACTCAAGGGTCCCAGGTTCGATTCCGGTCAAGGGCATGTACCTTGGTTGCGGGCACATCCCCAGTGGGGAGTGTGCAGGAGGCAGCTGATCGATGTTTCTCTCTCATCGATGTTTCTAGCTCTCTATCCCTCTCCCTTCCTCTCTGTAAAAAATCAATAAAATATATTAAAAAAAAAAGATATAATCGCCCTGGCCAGTTTTGCTCAGTGGATAGAGCATCTGCCTGTGGATTGAATGGTCTCGGGTTCGATTCCGGTCGGGGGCACATGCCCAGGTTGCAGGCTAGATCCCCAGTGGGGGGTGTGCAGGAGGCAGCCGGTCGATGATTCTCTCTCATCAGTGATGCTTCTATCTCTCTCTCTCCCTTCTTTCCTCTCTGAAATGAATTAAAAAAAAAAAAAAGATATAATTAGCCTGGCCAGTGTGACTCAATGGTAGAGCATTGACCTATGGGACCAGGAGATTAGGGTTCCATTCCCGATCGGGGCACATGCCCGGATTGTGGGCTCGATCCCCAGTGTGGGGCATGCAGGAGGCAGATGATCAATGATTCTCTCTCATTGATGTTTCTGAAAAATATTATGTTAAACAAAATAAACCAGAATAAAATTGTATGATTCCATTTATATCTAGTTCATAAATAAGCAAAATTAAGATATGCTGATAGAAATCAGAATAGCAGTTGACTCTATAGGTGGGGGACTGACTAACAAGAGACACAAAGGAAATTTCAGAGGTGATGGAAATAGTCTAGATTTGGGTAATGGTAAATTGGATGTATATATTTTTCAAAACTCATTGAACCCATTAATATCTGTATTTTACTGTGTGTAAATTATCCCCCCCAAAAGGGAAGGGAGGGCCATGTACATTTCTGCATAAATTTTTTGTTCTTCAATGCATAGGTAGGTTGAACATATTAATACATCTGTTTGCAGTCACCAGAAATAGCAGAAGAAGGTCTGCCCCCCAGTTCAAACAAGATGGCAACGTTATCACACAGACTGGACTTTTTCAAAAGGACATCAATTTTAGAATAATTTATGATGGCTTTTCCTCAGTTTGTGGGCCACCAGCCACTGGGAGACTGTGTACTCATATCCATATGCCCTTGTTAGTTTCTTTTAAAAATATATTTTTATTGATTTCAGAGAAGAAGGGAGAGGGGAGAGAAATATAGAAACATCAATGATAAGAGAGAATCATTGAATGGCTGCCTCTTGCACACCCCCTACTGGGGATCGAGCCCACAACCTAGGCATGTGCCCTTGACCAGAATTGAACCCGAGACTCTTTAGTCCACAGGCTGATGCTCTATCTACTGAGCCAAACCAACTAGGGCCCTTGTTAGTTTCTTAACCAAAGGAGACTAAAAGTTTAAATATTATCATGTGAGGGGATCTGCAATTTTTTATTTTATTTATTTATTTTTTAAAAATATTTTTTTATTGATTTCAGAGAGGAAGGGAGAGGTAGAGAGAGATAGAAACATCAATGATGAGAGGGAATCATTGATTGGCTGCCTCTTGCATGCCCCCTACTGGGGATCGAGCCCACAACCCGGGCATGTGCCCTCGACCAGATTTGAACCTGGGACCCTTCAGTGCGAAGGCCGACACTCTATCCACTGAGCCAAACCAGCCAGGGCGGGATCTGCAATTTTTTAAAGTTCCTTTGTATTTCTTTCTAGTTAATCTATCTAATAATTTTGCTTATTCATTAATTTCATATAAATAGAATGTTTTAAAGTAAATTTGAATTATATATATATTTTTCATAAAGATGTACTATTACCTTAAAATATTGGAAACCAGTGACTAAATGTCTAAATCTTTACTTAGTAATTAAACTAAAAAGAGTTGAAGAGTACATGCACAACAAAGTATGTGATGCAATAATATATATTTTAAAAAGCATTGTAAACTATAAAGTACTGGAAAAACATAAGATAACATTTACCTTTTATAAACAATAAAAATCAAGAAATAGTTTTTCACCTTAAGTTTTGGATATATGTGGCGCAGAGAATCTGCAGTTCCCTTGTCAGCCTCATCAGGAATACACACGATATCTAGCTTCATTTTCATCTTGAATTCTGCAGATAAAGCCTTTTGGACATCCCTGGTTGTAATGACAATGACTTCTACAGCACAAAAGAAAAAAAAGAAGGAAAAATACAAAAACTCTCATTCATTTAGATAATGATTCGTCTATTTTAATTAGATTTGGTCTGTTTCTAACAGTTAATATTGTTGAGCCTTTTCAATGTATTTTACTGCATTCTCTCAATTCTTAATAACAATCTCATTTTACAAATGAGGAAACTGGGACTTTATGTTGTTTGACTTTGTTCAGGGTCACATGATTAGTAAGCAATGGATTCAAGATAAAACTCAGGTCTGTCTAATTAGAGCCCTCACTTTAATATATTACATGATGCTTCTTGATGTAAAGAACCCAGAAGAGCACTCATCAAAGCATATACAAATGGGATCCCATTTTAAATCTTCATTTACTACAGAGAAAGAGCTATCACCATTTCCTATGAGGTAGCCACAATGAATCCTCGTTAGAGGCAATTTTCACATAACAGATGTCTTTACTTTATCCATGTAGCTATCAACCAATGCTAGAAAACTTGGGGTTTTGTCATGGATCTTTGGTAGGGTAATGTAAATTCACTGTAACATAACATGTGTTGCTGACGTCTAAAGATTGAATTTTAGCATCTCTATAGTGGAAAAATTTCCACTTGTTCCATTATAGTATTCCAGGTCACAATTATCTCTCCCTTTCACTGTAAGCATTCTTTTCTATTTTCTTCCCTTCTCTTCTTTCTTTCTTTTTGAAATCATTTAACCTTCCTTCTTCCTTTTTTTTCTTCTTTCTTCCTCTCCCTACTCTGCTTTGAGTCACTAATTTACTCATTCATCCAATAAATACAAATACATTTAATATGTAAAGAACAAATAGGCACTGAGAATTCAGAAATGAACTCAACATGGTTCTTATTTTTAAGAAACCTAACATGAAGAAATTATACATGGAAACGGTTAAGGAAGGTATCATGGAAGGGATGGCCTTTGAGGACACGATGAATTTTAAGTACAACAAAAATTTCTTTTAATTAAAAATATTTTTATTGAAATGATTGGGGTGACACTGATTAATAAAATTATACAGGTTTCAGGTGTACAATTATGCAATATTACAAAAATTTCTTTAGTACATATTTATGTAAAATGCTGACATTACAAAAATGAATTAGATATAGTACTTGTTCTCAGAGAGATCAGTCCCCCAGGCCATTAACTACAGCATGAAACAGGCATTGAGAGGTACTAAGATAGAAAACCAAAGTGTGATGGAAGCATAGAAGACACGGTGATTGATGCTGTTCAGGATTTCAGAGAGAAGGAGAGGACATTTTAGGTAGAGTGGATAGAGTGAAAGAAGTAACAACTGCAAAAGTCAGTCTAATAATTGGACCAAGACTTTTCTGTACGGAGAGAGACAAAAGTAAGGTCTATGTTAACTTCTCTAAAATCATGACTTGGTTATTAAACTCCAGAATACTATGTTTAGTAAGCACTCTCCCATTCCTTAGTGAGAAGGAATTTTTTTTTTTAAATATATTTTATTGATTTTTTACAGAGAAGAAGGGAGAGGGATAGAGAGTTAGAAACATCGATGAGAGAGAAACATCGATCAGCTGCCTCCTGCACGCCCCCCACTGGGGATGTGCCCGCAACCAAGGTACATGCCCTTGACCGGAATCGAACCCGGGACCCTTCAGTCTGCAGGCTGACGCTCTATCCACTGAGCCAAACCGGTTCGGGGGGGGGGAAGGAATTTTTTATGTAGGGGGTGTTAAATATACCACAAAAGACCACCCCTAAGCATAACTAACTATACCTAGAGCAAAAGTAAAAAGAAAAAAAAAGTTACAGATGATGTATTCTAAAAAAGTAATTAACAGAAATTATGAGATTTTAAAGTATGTTAAGGTGTGTCCTTCACCTGTGCAACTGAGCTCTAAAAACAAAATCTCTTCTAAAACATATCTCTTAACATCAATGTCACATAGACTACTTCATAGAAATGTTATGGGTTTGTTTCAGGAAGGCAGTTCTCATAGTGGAATGATCAATGGATCACAAGACTGGGCCCTAGGATCTAGCACCACCTCCATCCAGTCCTTGGATTTGCTATATCTAACTACATATAGGGCACTTCAAACTCTTTGTGGTCAAAGCTAAACTCATTATCTTCATTCAAACCTGTTCCTTGTCTCTTATTCCCTTTCCTAGTTAATGCTATCACCTAGTCCAGTGGTCGGCAAACTCATTAGTCAACAGAGCCAAATATCAACAGTACAATGATTGAAATTTCTTTTGAGAGCCAAATTTTTTAAACTTAAACTATATAGGTAGGTACATTGTTATTAACTTAATTAGGGTACTCCTAAGGCTTAGGAAGAGCCACACTCAAGGGGCCAAAGAGCCGCATGTGGCTCGCGAGCCGCAGTTTGCCGACCACTGATCCTAGTCACACAAGCAAAAAGTAGAGGGAATGCTTCTCTTTTTTTCCTACTTCCCCTCCTCTTAATCATCAACTTTCTCAAATGTTCCCTCTTCTCCATCCTTAGTGCTACTTCTTTAGTTCAGGCCCTCTCCATTGCTGGTGTGGACTTTTGTATCAATCTAACTCATCCCCCTGTTTATAGTCTTGACTCCTTCAAATTCATTCCTCATATAGCTTCCAAAGCAATTTTTAAAAACTGTAAATCTAAGTTATCAAATTTATTACTATAAAATTGTTCATAATATTCCCTTATATTTTTAATGTCCTTAGGATCTGTAGATATGTCTCCTCTCTCATTACTGTTACAGTAGGTCCTTGGGTTACGTCAGAGATCCGTTCCTAAACGCGATTTTTGCTGTAAGTCGGAACCCACCTACATAAGCACCTACGTCATTCACATGAAGCACATATACAGAAGTAATGAAGTGAAACAGTAAAAAAAATTTTAAAGAAAGATAACAATTCCTGACCTTTACTTGTGGTAAATAAATAATAAAAAACATAAAGCACATATGTACATACGTCGAAATGACGGAACATTTTTTTTTTAATAAATGGGAGATGGCAATGTAACCACAAAACAACGTACATCGAGTCCAACATAACACAAGGACTGTCTGTATTAGTAATTTCTTTTCTCTTTTTTTCCAGATCAATCTAACTAAAGACTTAACAATTTTATTGATTTTTCTCTAATGCTTTTGTTTTTTATTTTATTTATTTCTGCTCTTATCTTTTTAAAACTTGATCATCTAATATTCTTTTTTCAAAAGATATATTTTTATTGATTTCAGAGAGGAAGAGAGAGGGAGAGAGAGACAGAAACATCAATGATGAGAAAGAATCATTGATCCATGTCCTGCATGCCCCACACTGGGGCTCGAGCCGGCACGTGGCCCAAACGGGAATCAAACCGAGATCTCCTGATTCATAGGTTGACACAACCACTGAGCCAAGCCGGCCGGGCTAAATATTTTAAACTGATTTTTAGAGAGAGAGGAAGAGAGAAACATCGATGTGAGAGTGAAACATCGATCAGCTGTCTCCTGCACGACCCCTAGTGGGGATCAAGCCCACAACTGGGGCATGGAGCCAGCAACCTGGGAATCAAACCAGCAACCTTTCAGCGCACAGGAAGTTGCCCTACCAACTGAGCCACAACAACCAGGGCTACTTTTATCTTTTTAAAAATCTGCTTTCTACTTATTTAGGTTTCATTTGCTCTACTTCTTCTAGTTTCTGAAAGAACTTTGATGATAATTTGAGACATTTCTTCTTTTCTACTATAGTGCTTAATGCTATAAATTTTCCTATAAACAGAACTTTAGCTACATAAAATTTTAATACAGTGTATTTCATTTTCAGTAAATTCAAAATATTTTCTAATTTCCCTTGTGATTTCTCTTAAACACACAGATTATGTAGAAGATTGTGATTTAAACTCCAAATTCTTGGGATTCTCTTGATATCTTTCTGTTATTGATGTCTAATTTAACTCTACCATGGTCAGAGAATATAGTTTGTATGATTCTAATCCTTATACATTTATTGAGACCTGTTTTGTTTCCAAAAATATAGTCTATCTTGGTAAAAGTACTTGAAAAGAATGTATATTCTGCTTTATTGGGTGAAATGTTCTACAAATGTCAATTAGGTCAAATTATAGAAAATCCTGAAGTATCTACAAAAAAGCTATCAGAATTAATAAATGTATTAAGCAAAGTTGCAGGATAAAAGGTTAGTATAAAAAACTCTGGTTTTTTGCCTTAGCTAGTTTGGCTCAGTTGATAGAGCGTCGGCCTGGAGACTGAAGGGTCCCAGGTTCGATTCTAATCAAGGGCACATGCCTGGGTTGAGGGCTTAATCCCCAGTGGTGGGTGTGCGGGAGGCCGCCGATTGGTGATTCTTTCTCATCATTGATGTTTCTATCTCTCTCTCCCTCTCCCTTCCTCTCTGAAATCAATAAAAAAAAATATTTTAAATAAACAACCTGTATTTTTATGTATTAGCAACAAACAAACTGGATATTAGGATATTGTATAACAATTACCATTTACAATAGCATCAAAAATATAAACTACTTAGAGATAAATTTAATAAAATATGTTTAAGTCCTACACATGGAAAACTATAAAATTACTGAGAGAAATTACAGAAGATATAAATAAATAGAGAGATATACCATGCTCATGGATCAGAAGACTCAGTATTATTATGATGTGAATTTTCTTCCTATTGGTCTATAGCAGTGATGGCGAACCTTTTGAGCTTGGCGTGTCAGCATTTTGAAAAACCCTAACTTAACTCTGGTGCCATGTCACATATAGAAATTTTTTGATATTTGCAACCATAGTAAAACAAAGACTTATATTTTTGATATTTATTTTATATATTTAAATGCCATTTAACAAAGAAAAATCAACCAAAAAAATGAGTTCGAGTGTCACCTCTGACACGCATGTCATAGGTTCGCCATCACTGGTCTATAGATTCAATTCAATCATAATCAAAATCCCACCAACCCTTTTTGTAGATATTGATAAGCTAATTCTAAAGTTTATCTAAAGATGCAAAGGACATGCTTGACATAGAATAACTAAAGTACCAATCTAACCACATTATACTTTTGTTTAAACCTTTCACTGTTTTCCCACTGCTTTCAGGGAAAAAAAATCTAAATTCCTCAGCATGGAAGACAAACGCACTTTATAGCATGACCCCTGATTACCTCTCTCATTACATCTACTCCTCCTCCTTATACTTTATATTACAGCCACATAGAATGAATAGCAGTTGCCAGAACATGCTGTGCTGATCATGAGTCTATATCTCATCATTTCTGCATGGAATACTCTCTCCTCGCTTGTCAATCTGATAATCTATGTTTCAAGAATTAACTCAAGGATCAGCTACTCTGTGAAGTGTTCCCTGAATCCCTCAAGTATAAACAGCAACTTCTTCTGTAGACCCCAGCACTTATAATGTACCTCTATTGTAACATTTACCATACTACACAGTGATAATCTACTTATATGTGTATCTCTCTGCTAGACTTTAAGGTCTAATGGAGATCAGGACCTGAGTTATCTTTCCTTGTTTTTTTTAATCCTCACCCGAGGATATTTTTCCATTGATTTTTAGAGAGTGGAAGAAAGAGAGACAAAGACAGAGAGAAATATTGACGTGAGAGAAATACATCGATTAGTTGCCTCCTGCACACACCCCAATCAGGGCCTGGACCAGGGAGGACCCAGAAATCGAGGTACATGACCTTGACCAGAATTGAACCCGGTTCCCTTTGGTCCACAGGCTGACACTCTATCCCAGCGGTTCTCAACCTGTGGGTCGAGACCCCTTTGGGGGTCGAACGACCCTTTCACAGGGGTCGCCTAAGACCATCGGAAAACACATATATAATTGCATATTGTTTTTGTGATTAATCACTATGCTTTAATTATGTTCAATTTGTAACAATGAAAATACATCCTGCATATCAGATATTTATATTATGATTCATAACAGTAGCAAAATTACAGTTATGAAGTAGCAACAAAAATAATTTTATGGTTGGGGGTCACCACAACATGAGGAACTGTATTAAAGGGTCGCGGCATTAGGAAGGTTGAGAACCACTAGAGGCTGAGTTATCTTTTTAATTCTGTACCCCAGTGCTAATATATAACTTGGCACATATAGATTCACAGTAAGTATTGAATATGAGGTGTATGAATCCCCACTATTTCTCAACCTTTTTTCACACAGCAATAGAGTATTCCTATGTCCCTAATTTAAAGAGGCCAGTCTCCAGTCAACAGAGTCCTAGTCTTCTCTCACTCATCCTCTCCTCTCTCACCCTCATAAAAACGACAATTCATTGGGATCAAACACCCTAAAAGTTTTATAAGTGCATGTCATTACCATAGCTCACCTTCAAATCCAACACGCTCAAGCAGGTTCAATGGGTACCAAATTAAAGGTTTGTTCCCAACTGGAAGAAGAGGTTTAGGAATGCTGGAAGTCAGGTCTGTCATCCGAGATCCCCCTCCAACTGCCATTACTACTGCTTGAAATTCCATTTTTACCAACTGCAATCACAGAGAAAAAACAATTAACAGGGAAAAAAGTAACAAAAATTGAAGCATACACACTAATAATGCTATTTCTATCTAGGCTATTGATACCCACTATGTCAACTGCATCACTCCCAACTCCAATAACCAGATAAGAAAGGTTCCTTAGCTGTAGTAAACATAATCTTTATCATATTCTCTTACTAATACAGGGTGAGGCAAAAGTAGGTTTACAATTCTTCGTATGGCAAACCCTATATCATAAAAGCCTAATATGCTAAGTGTCTGGTCGACCGGTCACCATTCAACCAATCAAAGCATAATATGATAATGATATGCTAAGGCCGCTCAACCGCTCCATATGACATGCATTGACAACTAGGGGTAGACGCTCCGACCGGTAGGTTAGCTTGCTGATGGGGTCCCTTGGCCTGGCCTGCACCCTCTTGCAATCCGGAACTCCTTGGGGGATGTCAGAGAGCTGGTTTCGGCCCAGTCCCACAAGCCAGGCTGAGGGGCCCACAGGTGCACAAATTCGTGCACTGGGCCTCTAGTAATATAATAATCTATATAATAAAAGCCTAAGCAACTGTTATGGTGCAACGACCAGAACGACCGGTCGCTATGATGAGTACTGACCACCAGGGGGCAGGCGCTCATTGCAGGAGCTGCCACCTGGTGGTCAGTGTGCTCCCATAGGGGGAGCGCTGCTCAGCCAGAAGCTGGGCTCATGGCTAGCGAGTGCAGTGGCAGTGGTGGGAGCCTCTCCCACCTCTGTGGCAGCACTAAGGAGCAGTGAGCTGAGTGGTAAGGAGCAGCGAGCAGGCGGGCGGTAAGGAGCGAGGGGTCCTGGACTGTGAGAGGGCGCAGGCTGGGCTGAGGGCACACCGTCACCGCCCCCCCCCTGCATGAATTTCATGCACCAGGCCTCTAGTTAAATAAACAATAATACAAGAATAAACTGTGTGTTTCACTTATAGTTCTTACAACTGCAAACCTACTTTTGCCCCACCCTGTATATACTCCAGCTTGGCAGATAGGCTGGAGAAGGAATATAAATTTAAAAAATCTGGCCCCTGCCCTTGAATTGCTCATAATTAAGTAGAGAAGACAAATTCAGTAAATTATAACATGCTATCATTAGTGCTATTGCAGAGATATACTGAGTGGCCAGATTATTATGACCACCCCATCAGTACTTCATTGACACTTCAAAAAATACTGAATATTGAAAACTTCCTAAGCAAATACTCTCAAGGTTTTATTATTATTATTATTTGCATAACTAATTCACTTCATTGTACTGATGGGGTGGTCATAATAATCTGGCCGGTCATAATAATCTGGCCACTCAGTGTATATCCAAGATGAAGTAGGCAAATAGTGAAGGTAATACCTGAGTCTTCTTAGAAAAGACACGGAAGGTTTTATAGAAAGTAATACTTGCACTGACTCTTGAAGAAGTAATAGTTTACCAAGTGGGCTTCTGATTCAGTTCCTATTCCTTGAAACTTTCTATAATTTCTGGCTAAAATCAACTGCACACTACAAGCATAGTAGGTCTCTGAAAAGTATGAAATGACTTGAGATTCCTCCAATAATTCAGCCAATTGTTCCCATCTTCTCATTACCCCCAACTAATATTAAACACAAATGTAGGCTTGTATCTGGATCTAGATTTGAAAAGCTCAATTGCAGAAACAATCCAAATGAATTCCTTTTTAGGAATCCAAATTTAAGGATCCTATTTGACCTTCAAAAGAATCTCTTTACAGCAGCTACCACAGAAAAGAGGCAGAGTAAAAGGTCATAAATCCGAATTGATTAAAAATAAAAGCACTCTTTGCCCCAGTCAGGTAGCTCAGTTGGTTGGAGCGTCATCCTGTACAACAAAAGGTTGTGAGTTCGATTCCAGGCAGGGCACATACCTAGGTTGTGGGTTCGTTCTCAGGTCGGAGCACGTCTGGGAGGTACCGATCAATGTTTCTCACATAGATGTTTCTCTCTCTCTCTCTCTCCTTTCCTCTCTCTAAACATATCCTCGGATGAAGATTAAAAAAATAAAAATAAAAGTATTCTTTGACGTTTTGACTTACAACAAATAATGCAATCTTTTTAATACAAGTGTGAAATGCAATGTTCAGAAAAAGATATTTATTTAACATAAAATTGGCAAATAATGTTGCACTTTTACCATCATTATGATCAGTCCTGGGCCCCTCGCATTAGTATCTAAACTGCAGTACTTACACTCAAAATGAAGGCTCTTGAACAATGTTCACACTTAAAGATATGGTAATTTCGATGGCAGCAAGCATGGACTCAGATTAGAATTTAACTTCAATTTGGCACTCTATAACGCCCCTCACATCTGACGTTATTAAGAATAGAGCACTGGCCTGGCTGGTTTGGTTCAGTGGATGGAGCATTGGCCTGCAGACTAAAGGGTCCCGGGTTCGATTCTGGTCAGGGGCACATGCCCGGGTTGCAAGCTTGATCCCCAGTGGGGAGTGTGTGGGAGGCAGCCAATCAATGGTTCTCATCACTGATGTCTGTCTCTCTCTCTCTCTCTCTCTCTCTCTCTCTCTCCCTTTCTCTCTAAAATCAATAAAAAAATATTTTTAAAAAATAGAGCACTGGTCCTTCCGGAGCCAAAAGGCCCGAGTCTGAGTTCTGGTTCTGCCATTTACAGGTGGTGTGACCAGGGGCCTGACATTTACAACTCTTCGTGTCCTCAGTTCCCAGAAAGGAGCCTGGCGGTAAGTTCCCTGGAGCCAGAGGGGCTGGGTGTGAATTCCAGCTCTACCAGGAATGAGCTGTGTGCACAGGGCCAGCGACATCACTTTCCTACGCCTCGGTTCTCTTCATGTTCTAAGTGAGGATAATGATCGTTTCTGCGTCACCGAGTTGTGGAGGATAAATGAGTTACGCTACGGAAGGCACACAAAATAACGCCAGCCCCAGAGCCAGCGCTATAAAAGCTAGATATTATTAGCGGCTGCCCATGACTCACGCTGCCGTATCGCTCCGGTCTCTGCGTTACCATTCCTGTTTCCTCGGTGCCCTTCTCCGGGGCCCAGTAGTCACCGACTACACTTGAAGACTCAGTGGTAAGAACCATCTGGCCTAAGCAGTCATTCCCCACCCTGCGCACCCTCCTGGTAGAGCGACTCCTTCCCCCAGGTGCTGCTCTCCACCACGTCCAGACGCCTCTGCCTTCACAGGCGTTAACGCCCATGGACTTCAATGTCTGTTCCCCGCGGGTCCTTGAAGGCGGGGGCTGTGTCATCGCTGTATTGTTCCCGGGACCTCACGCACCCCCATCCCACCCCTACCCCCCACCCCCGCCAGGCGCCAGGCACTCGGCGCCTGGGATGAGCGTCTGTGGCCCTCACCACCCTGCGCAGGAGGCGACCCGGTGCCGAGGGACAGACCGCAGAACCCGCGCGCCGGCCGGGACCGGGGGCTCCTCGCTCTCGGCGAGGCTCTGGGCGACAACACGGACATAACTATCCGCGACGCCAGGCGGCTGTCGATGCCTCAGAGTCACTGCCGGGACCCGGTGGGATGGGAATCAAGGCAACGAGTCTCTCCGCGGCCTCTCGAGTGGGAGAGGGCGGTCAGGGCAGCGCAGACACGCTTCCATCACAGCCCCACAGCCTCGTCCCTTTGTAACCGGGTAAGAGAAAACACGGGTCATAATCGATCCCTCACACGGAGCTTACTGTATTCCGTCTTATATGTCACTGCCTCGCACCTAAACAACTACAAACAGGAGAATCGTGAACGAAGGGCTCACGTGGAAGGAGTTCGGGCACTGCGCTAAGGGCGTCGGGTCCTGGGTGTGGGGTTCACGCGCTGTGACTTCGGCAGATCCTCCGCTTCCTGACACTCAGTTTCTCCACCTGTTGCACGAGGTGGTTGGCTCGGGTTCTCCCCAAGTTCTCTTCTAGTTTGGACACTTGGCTTCCCGGACGGCCGGGTCGCGCAGGGACTCGAGCTGGCGACTCTAGGGCTCTGCACGCCCGTGGACCCCCTGAGGCCCTCCCAGGCGAGGCTCGAGGGGCCGCCTCCCTCGGATGCAGCGGGGCTGGGTGGCCGGCACAGGGCTCCACGCCCCCGCCCGGCAGCTCGAAGGCGGCCGGGCAGCGCCAGAGCCGCAGACTTACCTCAGCTCCCGGCGCGCCGCCGCTCCCCGCACTCCGCACGCCGCCTCCGATTGACAGCCGAAGGCGCAGGCGCGCGATGGCCGAGCTGATCGATGGGACGGGACGGAACGGGCCGAGCGCCGAGCGGTAGATTGAGGACCAGAGGCGCGCGCACCTCCGGGGGAAAGTAGGCGGGGCCGCCCTTGCTCTTCATTCACAAATCACCAACACCATTGAGGGTCCCTCCCAGTGCTGGGCTTCTGGAACCCAGATGGGAAAAGATCACGGTCTTCCTGCAGGGAGTTCTCCTTCTAGAACCTGGTTCCGACTACCACTCCGTGAAAAGAGAGCTCATTTGGGAACCGCAGTTTTGGATTAGCCTGTGGAGAAATCACCAAATGCCTGTGCAGGACAGGGCTCTCTACATCCATGAGGTCCAACGTGGCGACTCACGTCGACATTCTGAACCAGGCTATTATTGCACGGAGAACATCCACATTCAGCCATCAAAAGAGTGGGGAGTAGGGGGAAATCCGTCAATGGAGACCTCACTGAGTCAGTGACACTGGACCGCTTGAAGAGAGCGAGTCAAGTGGAGATCTTGGGTAAGAGCCTCCCAAGACTGGCCAGCAAGCACAAAGGCCCTGGAGAGACTGCATGTTCGAAGAACACCCAAAGGAGCCAACAGGACTGAAGGGAGGTAAGCTGGGGGAGATGAATGATGGCCCAGGAGGTCGGAGAGGCAATAGGGGAAAAGGCGGAGAATTCAGATCCTGTGGGCCTATAGGCCATTGTGAGGACCTTGAATTAAATAGAAGGGACATAATATGACAGGTTTGGGAAGGATCACTCTGGAAGCAGTTAGGAGGCAGTCTAATTTCTGTAATTAAAAAAAAAAGGAGTTTGACTTCATTTAACTGTATTTATTGAGTGCCTAACATGTGCAAAGCAGTCTTAGATGCTAGCTGGTGGGGATACAGCAGTCAGTGAGAAAGACAGGACTTGTAATTGTCCCCAGAGAACAGAAGCTCAGCTGCAATCCTACTAAAAAGAAAGATCTGAGGTCATATCCATAAAACCAGCCTTATTCCAGCACTGCCTCTCCTTCACTTTATGCTGCTGGTGATCAGTTATTGCATGCTTATTTATTTTAACTCAACTATAACTCTGAGTGTATTGGTAAAAGCGAGCCATGGAGTGATTGATTTGACTACAAAAGGCCTGAAATTTAACTACTTTTTCCTTCTGCAGCAAGATTCTCTCTCTTTTTAGTATAAGCTCAAGCAAACAGAAGCCTTCAGAATTATAGCATAATTTTAAAGTAAGATCTAGTTATAAAACAAGGACAGCATTCAACTCCATATCCAGCATTCATTTAAAATGCTCTTGTTTGAACTAGCAAAAGTTTTCAGGTAACTAGTTGAGGGAAAGTAGTTGAGGGATCGCTGCATTTAAACTCATTTTATTCTCTCAGGGCAGTGGTTTTTAAACTTTTTGGTCTCTGGACCCTTTACACTCTTAAAAATTATTGAGACCTCCAAAGAACTTTTGTTTATATGAATTATATTTATTGACATTTACCATATTAACAATTTAAACTGAGAAATTAGAAAAACATTATTCATTTAAAAAATAAAAATAATAAAACTACTACATGGGAACATAAATAACATTTTTATGAAAACATATAACTATGTTTTCAAAATAAAACATTTTATTGAGAAGAATGTCATGGTTTTGCCATTACAGATCTCTTCAATGTTTGGCTAAGTAGAAAACAGTTGGATTTTCCCATCAATTGTGATACATTGTTTTGGGTGAATTATATGATGAAAAACTGACCTCACACAGGTAATTGGAAGAGAGATACTTTTTTAAAATATATTTTATTGATTTCTTACAGAGAGGATGGGAGAGGGATAGAAAGTTAGAAACATTGATGAGAAGGAAACATCGATCAGCTGCCTCCTGCAGAACCCCCTACTGGGGATGTGCCCGCAACCAAGGTACATGCCCTTGACCAGAATCGAACCTGGGACCCTTTGGTCCGCAGGCCAATGCTCTATCCACTGAGCCAAACCGATTAGGGCTGGAAGAGAGATATTTTAATAGCTTTGTCAAATAGTTGTAGGTATTAATCTTTGATACTACACCAAAACCCAGTAAGTGATAGCTTGTAAAGATTAGTTGCAATGTAGAATCATTATATCAATGAACATTTTGTACTCTGTTATAATACTTGCACTTTGAGTGGACATTTTACCCATGCGTAATTTTGCAACTTGATGCACTGATCATTTGTAAAATATTGGTTCACTGAGTTATGCGGATCCTCCCAATGTTGACAATATTTTTTAAAATTTATCTTTATTGTTGAAAATATTACAGATGTCCCCCCCCCCCCCATTAACCCCCTCTACGACTCCACTAGGGCTTCACTGCACTAGTGTCTGACCATGGGTTATGCATATAAGTTCTTTGGTTAATCTCTCTACCTCCTCCCCCTTCCCCTTCCTTCTGAGATTTGTCAGTCTGTTCCATGCTTCCATGTCTTTGGATCTATTTTGTTCATCAGTTTATTTTATTAATTAGATTCCACATATGAGTGAAATCCTGTGATACTTATCTTTCTCTGATTGGCTCATTTCACTTAGCGTAATACTCTCCAGGTCCCTCCATGCTGTCTCAAAGGATAAGATATCCTTCTTTTTCACAGCTGTGTAGTATTCCACTGTGTAAATGTACCACAGCTTTTTTATCCACTCATCTACTGATGGGCATTTGGACTGTTTCCAGATCTTAGCTATTATAAATAACATAGGGGTGCATATATTCTTTCTGGTTAGTGTTTTGAGATTCTTGGGTTATATTTCTATAAGTGGGATCACTGGGTCAAATGGCAGTTCCTTTTTTTTTTTTTTTGAGAAAACGCCACACTGTTTTCATAGTGGCTGCACCAGTCTGCATTCCCACCAGCAGTGTTCTAGGGTTCTTTTTTCTCCACAACTTTGCCATCACTTGTTGTTCTGGCAGGTATGAGGTGATACCTTATCGTCGTTTTAATTTGCATCTCTCTGATGATTAGTGATGAACATTTTTTCATAAGTCTCTTGGCTATTTGTATGTCCTCTTTGGAGAAGTGTCTATTCAAGTCCATTTTTTAAAAAATAAGTTTTTATTGATTTCAGAGAGGGAGGGAGAGGGAAAGATAGAAACATCAATGACAGAGAAACATTGATCGGCTGCCTCCAGCACAGCCCCTACTGGAAATCAAGCCTGCAACCTGGGCATGTGCCCTGACTGGGAATCGAACCAACAACCTCCTAGTGCATGGGATGATGCTCAACCAACTGAACCACATCAGTTGGACTGCCCATTTTTTAATTGGATTGTTTGTCTTCCTTCTGTT
This sequence comes from Myotis lucifugus, assembly GCF_000147115.1. Lineage (NCBI taxonomy): Eukaryota > Metazoa > Chordata > Mammalia > Chiroptera > Vespertilionidae > Myotis > Myotis lucifugus. Next base: position 1,399,508 of record NW_005871270.1, on the reverse strand, counting down.
GAGTTGTATGAGTATTTTATATATTTTGGAAGTTAACTCCTTATCAGATGTATCATTAGCAAATATGTCCTCCCATACAGTGGTTCCCTTTTCATTTTGATGCTGGTTTCTTCTGCTGTGCAGAAGCTTTTTAGTTTGATGTAGTCCCATTTGTTTATTTTCCCTTTATTTCTCTTGCCCTTAATTTATACGATGTTTTTATTTTTACTTATTTTTAAAATAATTCTTTATTGTTGAAAGTATTATATATGTCCTCCCCCCCAACACTTGACCCCCACAGCCCCTTGCCCCCCATACAATATTTTTAAAATAACATTTGTTACTGTCACCACTAATTTCATCAGAAAAGTCCTTAAATATTGGAAAGCTGGCAAGCTGATAATGACAGATACAACTTTTCCAAACTTCTGATTTTCTTTTGAAAGCTCAACTATTATCATTGGCAACAAATACTGTTAGTGGTTTTCCTTGAAGTGGCTGGCTTACTCCATTTTGATAATTTGTTGGCCATAGATTGTCAATTGTTCTTTCAAGTAAATATAGTGTTCTATGAAAAAAGTAGTTCACAAATAAAACTATTCAGGCAAGTTCTTTTTCTGGAGACAAATCATCATACTTCTTTAGTATGTACATTTCCTATTTTGTCACAGAATATTGAAAAGAAATGTACCCAATGAGCAAATTTAATAAAATTATTTTATTGCATTATCAAAGACATTCTTAAGTGAAACTTACTTTGCTTTATTATTTTTATTGCAAGTGTGTGTAAGTAACTATGAACACGGTGTGGTATCACTGCTTTGATCCATGTAGAGCACCAGCAGTTTTACATTATTGCTTTTGCACCATCAGTGTCAATATCAACACAATAAAAGAGGCAAATAGTGTTTTAGTATTATTAAGAAAATAGTTTTGACCTGACAGATACCCTGCAAGTGTCTTGGGGACTGACTCCCGGAGGTTCGCAGAGTGTACTTTCAGAGCTGCTGCCTATGAATTCCTTCTTTCCGGCTCCCACTGCTTCTAGTGCTTACCTATGGCACTCACCATAAAGGACTGTCATCCCCTTTTCCATGTCTTCTCTATCACACTGGAAACCCTTTGAGGCTATATCTGACTTGTTCCTCTTTCCAGAACAGGACATTTCCTATCACAGGACCTGACATGCTAAGTAAATAATAGTGAATGAATTAAACATTTTTTTATGTCTTCCTGACTTTCCATTTGGTGTTGGGAAAACTGGGCTGAGGGCTGGGGTCACTGAGATCTCTTCTCCTGAACATTCCTTCTTATGACATCAGTCTATATTATTATCTCTCATGCCTAACCTCATGCTTATTGTTTATTTTTATTTATTAGTCACATGGGAAGTACTTGATAAATGCTTATTGAACACAGGCTGTTCCCTGTTCATTGCCCGCTCACATTTCTTCTGCCAGAGGCATTTGTGTGTATGTGTTTGTATGTTGTGGGGGAATAGTTTAAGGTCAATCTCTAAAGGTCTCTTTGAACAGTGGGAGACAAAAGAAACCTTTCAAAAGTTGGGCCTTGGACCAGAAATACTCTTCCCACAGTCTATCTGCAAGAGATCTCTCTTTGGGAATTTGCTGGCCATGTCACAATATTCATCTACTCCATTTGCTATGGACTTGTCAATGGGGCAGGAAATTATTATTTTTAGAGGGGAAAGAGAAACTCTACTTTGGCAACCAACTGCAGGCATAAAAATATTTGTTTTATTTTTGTACACAGGCCCAGCAGTTGCCTAATAGAATCATGATAAGTTAGCAAATGATGCTACAGTGTTTATATAGAGAGCTTGGCAAGAACCTTCATTAATTAGGGCTTTAATATTTCCTTTCAAGTACACAGAATTTCCTTTTAAAAAAAATTTTTTTTAAATTGATTTCAGAGAGGAAGGGAGAGACAGAGAGAGAGAAACATCAATGATTATGGAGTATCATTGATTGGCTGCCTCCTGCATGCTCCCTACTAGGGATCGAGCCCACAACCTGGGCATGTGCCCTTGACCAGAATCAAACCCGGGACCCTTCAGTCTGCAGGCTGATGCTCTATCCACTGAGTCAAACCAGCTAGGGCTACAACTTTCTATCAAATAAATTTAGAAGCAAATAACAAAAGGAACGGCTGACATCAGTAAAAATGGTGGTCCTCCAAAAATTCTCTCCTCCCTTAAAGCAATGAGATTACTGTCAAAAATGTCAATCAACTTTTTGGATGTACATCATGAGCAGTGAATCATGTCACTTTCAGTTTGTTGGTGATTAGTCACTACACAAAAAGGATGAAAATGTCCCAGAGGAAGTGACACCAACAAAAAACTTCACATTAAAGGGATTCTCAGAGATATTTCATGAGGTTTAAAGTCCAAAGAATAAAATGTTGGGAGCTGATCCAAACTTAAAAAGGAGCATGACAATTCATCAAGGCATAGTGAAGATGCTTGCTTCATATTATAAGACAAGAAAAAAGAGGCAAGCACTGTTCAAACTATCCTTGGAAAGTTTTTTACAAAGAAACATTTTAATTCTCAATTTTTCTAAGTGCTTCAGATTACAATATACTAAATATCAGTTTTACTATTTTTTTCCATTTCCCTATACATTTATAATTGATAGTAAGAGTGTTTTTAATGTTTGACAAGAAATTTTAAAGGTCACAGAACAACGGTAATTTCTCCCATTGGTTATTAAGATTTCTTTGCTTGGCTTCAACTTGCAGGGTCATTTTAACAGTTTTGGCATTACTGTACTGTGCAAAATGAGGATTTCTTATATATAAAAGTTTACCATAAAATGATAAGTATGTGAAAAGGTAGCATTTCAAATCAGTGATAAAAGAATAGGTACTTAAAAAAAAAGGAAGCTGAGGACACTGGTTAACAGCTAGGATGTGGTAAAGCTAGGATATGAATGCAGGCAAGCTGACTCTAGAGAATGTGCTCTTAACTAGTTTACAATATTGTCTCCCCTAGTATATATCCAATAAATGGTTCCTTCCATAAAGATTCTGAATTCATAAAAATTTAAAATTTTGTATATTAGGAAAGAATACTTATGAAGTTAAATGTCAAAGTACAGACTGGAAAAACAATGATAACATCTGACACAACGAAGGGGTTAATATAGAAGTTAAGGCACCTTAGTTACCACATCAGCAGGCTGTGGAGCTGGCAGACCATCATCCAATTTCTAGCTTCATCAATTACTACCTATGTGACCCAGGCAAGTTACTTATTTCATTTCTCATCTAGAAGTGGACATACTAATAGTACTTACTTCATAGAACTGTACAGAAGATAACATAGATAACAGATGTATAGCACTTAGCACGGTGCCTTATTTTAGTACAATGGACTTTTTAAAAAAATATATATTTTATTGATTTTTTTACAGAGAGGAAGGGAGAAGGATAGAGAGTCAGAAACATCGATGAGCGAGAAACATCGATCAGCTGCCTCCTGCACACCCCCCACTGGGGATGTGCCCGCAGCCAAGGTACATGCCCTTGACCGGAATCGAACCTGGGACCCTTCAGTCCGCAGGCTGACACTCTATCCACTGAGCCAAACCTGTTACGGCTAGACTTTTTATTTTAGTACTATGCAAAGATTGTTATAAATCAGTAAGAAAATGTGTGCCCTCCTTGGAACACACACCTACTCGAATTTCCTTTTCGAGTGAATTTTCTTTCTCCTAAACTCTAAGGGTCCCCATGAGACTTGCAACTATGGGAGCAATGGGCAGTGGCAGCTCAGCCCGGGCTCCCCCCTGACCCTGTCTCCAAGGCCTCCTTTGGCTCACTTTTTTCTCCTAACATTTCTAAACAGCCAACGCACCCCCACTTAGGTTCTCTCCTGTTGCTTCTTCTATCCTAGGCCTTTCCTTGTTTCACTGTCCCCAGCTTTAATAAGCGTACTTTCAAAATCAAAATCAATCAATCAATCAATGAACCAGAAAAGTATAATCAAACCAACAGAAAAAACAGACAAAAGACATAAAGGGCAGTTCATAAAGAAGAGAAACGATTGCTCAATATAGTAAATAATCAAAACAATGAAAATTAAAATAATACCATTCATTTCTCAGCTCATTAAATTATCAAACAATATTTTTAAGTGTTAATACTCAAGGTTGATAAGAGTTTAGGAAATACCACTAAAGGGAGTGAAAACTGATATATCCTGGCAATTTGGCAGTTTGATAAAGGGATTTTAATTATTTTAAGGAAATAATCAAATAGGTATGCAAGGATATATGCATAAGAATGTTTATTGTAACATTTATAGTTTCCAATACCAAAAATTTACAAACAACCTTTATGTCCATCTGTAGAGGGCTTTAAATTAATAGACAGTATGAAAATTCCTTACAATGTAATATAATACAGTCAATAAAAATATTGATTAAAATGGTCTCAGTGACCATCATTTCCTGCTTGGATTACTCCCTGCCTCATGTCTCCCTCTCAGTTCATTCTCTAAACAGCTACCAAACCCAAATCTAATCCTGTCTCTTCCCTGCTTGATGTCCTCTTGGCTGCTCATTGCAAAATCCTAAAACAGCTCTCTAAGGCTGGAGTCTCTTCTCTCTTCCTTCACCCAGAACTGAACATGCTCCTCAGCTGGCCTCTGTGCCCAGCTGTCCTCCCTCAGGATTTAACGTTCATCCTGTACAGTCCTCTAACAACAGTACCCTCCACTTCTCCCTTGGAGCTCTTACACGTTATTAAATGTTTTTGCCATTATTTGTCTACTATGTGTCTCTTCCATTAGAGTTTAAATCCCAAGAGGGCAAAAATGATCTGTTTAGCCACCATTTTATCCATTACACCTGCTATGGTGCCTAACATACATGCTTGATGCATTCATAGAGTGATTAAATGAAAAGCAAGCTGTAAAATATATACAGTGGGGCCTTGACTTACGAGTGTCCCGACTAACGAGTTTTTTGAGATACCAGCTGTCTCTCGGCTGATTTTTTGCATTGAGTTGATAAATTAATTTGAGTTAACGAGCTCCTTAACAAGCTCGGTCTCAGAACGAATTAAATTCGTAAGTCAAGGCCCCACTGTAATGCATTGTGAGTCCAATTTGTTAAAAGAGGGACCAAAGACTCATATGGCCAGTAACAGACACAGAAATGGACTGCCTCCTGCAGGTTGGCAGGCTAGGTCTTTCCCAGAAAACAGTAAGGTGTGCCTCGGATGGGTGGGAACTTGCTGGGAAGAACAGAGCTGAGGGGGTGGGGGGGAAGCCTCTAGGGCTCCAGCCCCTTTAGCTCCAGGCAATGGAAGAGGCTGCCAGAGGACGGGAGCAGGGGTGTCTCCTGTGGGCCACACAAAGCACAGGGATTGGGCAGCTGCAAGACTCACCTGGGGTGTTAGACTCAGAGCTATGGGAGATAGGCCTCAGGGTGCACACAGCCCGGGGGGAGGGGCATTAGGGCTTGGGGAAGGGTGGAAGAACACGACACCCCTCACCTAGCACCACCCCACATGCCACTTCACTTGGGACCCTTTGAGGGTGGCTGCCCACTATGAGAGTGAGAGGACTGTATCCGCATTTCTCTCAGGGGGCACTTTGTGGAGGCAGCATGGGGGTGGGCAGCAATGCTGTTGCCGCCTCTTCTGTCAAAATTCTGACCTGGGTGGTTTATCGGCCACCTCAGGGCTTGCCCTCTATGTCCAATTCTTCTGCCCACTTGGTTCCTGAGGGAGGGCTCCTATCCTCCACACCACCACACCCATCCCAGATGATGCTAGGCCAACTTTTTTCTTCCTTCCTTCTGAGTAGTGGGGTCTTTATTTCCCTCTCAGCTCCAGACTTAATGTTTGCCACTAAGAAGCCCACCACTCCTGGAAAAGTCTCAAACATTCCTCAAGAGCCCAATAAACACATTCCAAAGGAATGAATTCACCCATTTATTCAACTTTTCCCATGTGCAAGACATTTTTTGATGGAGTGTCTTGGAGGCCCTTTTGTGAGGGAGAGGTGGGGCAGAGATGTCCATAAGGCCTACGAGGAGGTTTAAAGTCTAGGCTTTATTTTAGAGTTGGGTAAAGAGGAGCTATTGAAGATTTCAGAGAGGCTATAACTGGCCTTAACTTGTGCAAAATCTTGGGAGTGAAACAGCGGCCGGGGAGTCAGGCTGGCGGGGATGCAGAATGACTAATACGGGGCGTAGTAGCAGTAAGATTTAATGTTGAATGGATGTAGGTTCTGAACCAGGGGAGGTAGTGGCACTTCCGTCAGTTGAGACGGGTTGGAGGAAGAGGAGAGAGCTCACACCTTGGGTGTTGAGGGAGAGGAGGAAAAGATAAGTATATGAGGAAGGGTGTTCAGTTGCTTTATTCTTGGGGCAGATGACTAAGAAGGAAGACCATCACTCCTTATCCATCCCTGATACCTTGTGTTTGGGGAGGAGATCCACCACCCTCTATATTTTTTGTTTTGAGTTCAGGCTGAAGCCAGAGAAAAAAAGGATAAAAAAAGAGAGGAGCCAAACATTGAAGCAAAGTCCATAGGGAGTAGGGAACTAGAAGGCCTCCTTCAAGTAACTCAGGCCTGGCAGCTTGTGCTGGGCTTGTGGACGGTTCCCTCTCACAAAGGCAACGTAACTCCGGAAGCAAGCCGAGCACGCATAGGGCTTGTGCGCCTGCGGGGCTGGGCCACCAGTGTCAACTCACCGCCCGCACTGCAGCTGCACACAGAGGCCGTGCGTGCTGGCTTTTCTGAGTGCGTCCACTCACATCCTGCCCCAGCCGGTCCAGGTGAGGTGTCTTGCCCCAGGCAAGGCCGAGTGAGACACTGCTGGCCCACAGGAGGTAGCCGACTCACTCCTCCCAAGGGCTCATGTCGGTGTCGATGGCCACACAGTTGTAAGCCGCATAGCGGAGCTTCTCCTCGCACACCTTGGCGCTGCCGGGACAGGGAGTGTGTCAGTGCCAGGTGTAGAGGCCCCCATCACTACCAGGAGTGCTGGGGCTCCGATTCGTACACTTATTACTTCATCCACCCTAGGATGTCATCTTTCTCCCGCTCCCCACTCTCTGGGCTCGAACCTAGGAAACCCACCTGGCATATTGCGGTAGGAAGAGGGTGCTGGAGCAGGTGGAAGACTCAGGCAGTGCGTCTGTGGTCTCGCAGCTGGAGGCGTGGAGGGGCCAGAGATCAGGAACAATTGTAGGGGCACAGGGCAGGGTCTGACATGTATGGGGGGGCGGTGCTGGGCAGAAGGCTGGCCACAGTCCCTTCAGACCTCCCTTCCGCACTCACCCCAGCTTGTCTGGGTAGATGTAGATACGTGCAGGCAGACGGCTACGGCCTGTGACAAAGCGGAGGAAGCGGCTCCGGTCCTCTGGATGGAGAAGGAAATCAGTGCCCGCACTTCCAGCCTGACTCTGTATCCCACAAGTGAGGTCGAACCCAGGTATTACGCTGCCCTCTACCACTGACCATTGGTGAAGTTGTTCAGTGCCTCCCAGAAATACTGCACCCGTGTGTCAGATGGCTCGAAGTCCTCGAATCGGGCTGGTGGTGACAAAGCCAGAATTCATTCTTGTGTCCCAACAGACATAACCCTTAAGCCCTACCCGGTGCTGCCCTGCCCTGCCCCACACTCACTGAGCTTGCGCAGAGCGTCCACAGTGACCTCTGGGTCCCCACACACCTTCTTCTCTAACTCTTGCCAGGTCAGCAAGTCCAGCACAGCCTGCGGCACCACCTTCAGCAAACCTGTCTGCATGGCTGCCACCTGGGGAAGAGGGAAAAGGACTGGTTGGGGAAGAGGCACAACTCCCAGCTCAGTGTGTGGTGGAGCCACTTGGCCTCCACTCATGGAGATAAGGGGGGACATGGTCTTTGCTCAGCACTGGGAGTATCTTTGTATTCCACAGACCAGCAGGAATGTGGGGCGGAGGGATGATGGGGGCCAGAGCTCTTAGGATTGGGAACTGGTGGCCTATCAGGCTGGGCTCTGGGCTCTTGTCCAAAGCTCTCTGTTCTCCTGGCCTCTGGGCAGTACCTGTTCCTTGCTTTCTTCTAGCCGCGCCTTCTGTACCAGTTGGATGAAACGGGAACGGTCCTCATATCCCACCACGATGCCTGTGCCACCGGGGATCAGCTCCACCACCTGCTGGTCACTCAGCACAGTGGTGAATGTTAGCTCCTTCCCAAATTTGAACTCAAAGGTCTCCTTGTCCATTCCTTCCATCACCTCCAGGAGCTTCACCTGGGGGTTGGAGAGAGGCAGGAAGGTCAGCTTTTCATTATGGAAACAGTCATTTTTCCTCAAGATGCTCACAGGGAAGCAGGCCACGAGAGAAGTGAGGGGATCAGTCAAGGGCTGTGAAAGTAACAAGACAACATGTAATCAGGCTTGGAGATCAGGGAAGGCACCCTGGAGAAAATGGCATCTATACTGAGACCCAAAGGAAGGCTAGGAATTGGCTGGGCCACAAGGAAGTCAGGGGAAAGAATATTGGAAAAAGGTGGAAGAACAAAAGGCTTAAGGAATCTGTTTGGCTGGAACCTGAATGTGAACCAAGTGGCCACCTATACATGGGTCATGTAAGGTATTTCTGGATTTTGTATTTTATCCCAGAGCTGAGCCATTGAAGAGTTTAAGTGAGTGTGAAATAAATTACTCTGGCTGCTAGAGATCCGATGGGTAAGAGTAGATAGGGACACTAGCCTTTATAGTCTGGTTGGGTTAGAATGGAAGGTGGCCTGAACTGGAGGGTAGTAGTAAGATGGGAAAAGTAGACAGATTCCAGAAGGAGATGTGACAGAACGTGGGAGGTGAGGGAAGAGGAGTGAAGAATGAGCCTGAGGGCCTCAGCAGGGAAGGGGTGGGTGGCAGTGCCATTCTGGGAGAGGGAGCTCTAGAGGGCGGTAAACTGGGGAGATGAAGTGTGTGCTGAACTTGAGATGCCATCATAGAGCAGACATCCAGCAGGCAGATGCATATATGGCCCAGGCTTCGGAGAGAAACTGGGGTTAGAGGTAAAGATTTAGGAGTCACCAGACTATGGATAGTAGTTGAGAAAATGAGAGTAGATGGGATTGGAGAGGGAGCCTGTGTGTGGTAAGAGAAGGTTCAGGACAGCCCTGGGGAACAGTAACCTTCAGGGGCTGGGCAGAGGAAACACTAGCTCCAAGCCTGACTCACCAGCACGGAATCCACAGCTGGGAAGTCCTTGCTCCAGCTCACCTCCTCACCAGACAGCTGCTTCCACACAAAGCCAGGCAGAGCCAGGACCTGTGGGACAAATATTCATTAATGTCTTCTCATCCTGAGCTGCCCAGGTTTGGCTGGTCCTTCTTCCTTCCAGGGTCCAGGGCTGATCTGATGGGGTGCAGGTTAGGCTACTCACCAGGAACTCCTTACCCCGAAGGGCAGCCCCCATCAGCTGTCCAATCCACTCGTACTTGGCAAAGTCTCGGCAGGAGGGGTTGGGCACATACATGTCCCGGGCCTCACCTGTGCCATTGCCCTGCCCCCGAGACAGGGTGTCAGCATGGCATGGGGTGGACCTACTTTCTTGTCTGAGATTTCCCAAAGACTTTCCTGAACACCTTTCCCTGGGGGCCCTGATGATCCCTCTGACTGTATAATGGCTCCCCCTTCCCTATCTGCCCAGAGGCTGTCCTGGGCAACTGGGACCCTCTTCTGCTCCCTCTCTAGCTCAACCTGGGACCTGGGAGGTTTGCAGAGACAAAACAGCAGAAACAACTTGGGAGGTAAGGGTGGGAGTACCTGGTTGGCCGTGCGCACAAAGAAGGGCAGAGGCACAGGGGTGTCTGCCGAGCTAGGACACAGCTCTTCTGACATGTCTGCCAGGCTATCCCGGAAACCACCCCCTGAAATGACAGATAGATGCCCTCAGCTGGGGCGCTCAAGAGCTCCAGCCCCAATCATGGGATAATAAAAGCAGGCCCTCAGAAGCCCCTACCACTCTAACTAGGGCAGGGTGGTTATTATCCTCCCTCGGGGCCTCACCTTGGTCAATAATGCCTTCTGCAATGAATTTACACTCCCACCACTGGTCATAGCGCATGGGCCACCTGTAAATGGGGGTGGACCTCTGTCATCATGCTGGGCTAGGGCTCAGGACAATTCATCAACCCAGACACCAGCCAGGAGTAGGGCTACAGAGGGGTAGTGGTGAGGGGTGCCAGAGGCAGTGTGTGGGTGTGTACGGGCACATCTACTGAGTAAATCATTCAGCCTCATGCCATACCTGTAGTCCAGGGGCTTTTCATACTTGTCAGAGGGCTTGAGGCCTTCATAAACCTGAGGCAGGGGAAAGAGGAGGGAGTTGCAGGAGCCTGTGTCAAGACCTAGCCCCATTCTTGCCCAAAGACCTTGCTCAGGTCCCTCTTGACCCAGCCTCCTAAGCCCCTTACTGGCCCTCCCTCAGTACAACCCCAGGTAGTCCAGACCTGGGTGAAGACAGCATTCTTGCAGGCAGGATCCCTTAAGGGGCAGGCACGGTGTTCCATAGCAAGGCGCCGGTTGATGTACAGGCGTGGCATGAAACTGGGCTTGCTGCTCTCCGAGTCACGCAGGCACTGGGCCACCAGGCTTGGCCGCTGATGTGACAGCAGCAGGAACTGCTTCACTTGCTGGTGAGAAAAGGTAACCAGAGTAGGACTGGTAGGCAGTCAGCCTCTGTCCAGGCCCTGGAACCTTCCTCTATGCCTGGACCCAATCCCCCCATTCCAGCCCAAGCCTAGTCCATCCCTGTCCATGCTTCCAGTCCCTCCCTTAGTCCAGCCACCAGGGGGAGCTTTCTAAAACAGAAAAACTCCAACTTTGTCATAACTCACTTAAAACCTTTCAATGGCTTCACTGACCTGGGACAAAGTCCCTGCTTCACAGCCTGGTCCTCAGTGCCCTCTGCTACCAGAGCCTGCTTCCTGCCCACTCCCTGCCAGCCTCATCCCCACGCTATAATCACAGCATCTAGATGCTGCTAGTATGCCTCTCAGTTCATCTAAAGTTGCTAGAACTCCCAGTATTCACCTTTTATGCAACCTGTTCTATCCATGCTGTCACCTTTCCTCCCCCAGCACTTGTATATTTCACAGACTATCTGGGGAATAGCACCAGAAAGACTAAGTTTGACTATTTGCCTCTGGCTTTCTTCCTATGTACCCAGAGCCCAGCAAAGGTCCAGGCCTAGGTTAGGTTTTAAGAACTCTCTGCTGAAGAGTGAACGATTACATGAGCAGAAAGGGGGAGCCCACTGCCAAGACCAGCACTGGATGGGCTAGGCTCACCTTAATCTCACTGAAGGTGCCCAGCGTGTGGTCCCAGGCAGGTACCAGGTGGTGCAGGACGCTGTCTAGGATCTTTATGAATCTGGGGTGGGTAAAGGTAACTGCAGCTGAAGAGTTTGGCATGGATGTCAGACCCCCTCAATCCCCCACACACAGGTACAGTTACAGCCAGGGCCCAGGGCTGCTCTGACACTTGAAGTTGAACAGCTTACAGTACAAGACCTGGGGAACTCCTCCACATAGACAGGATAGGGGGAAGGGAAGGGGAGGGCCTGGGGGGCCCAGGATCACAGCCACCTCTGCAGGAGAACAGCTCTGCGGTATAGGACTTCTGGGTCAGTGCCTTCCAGGCGTGGATATCGCACCAGGCTGGCGGGCTGGAAAAGGTCTGCATTCAACCCGAGCTCCCGCTGTCTAGATGACTTGATCTTGACCCCTCGAAGACGCACATCAATCCCGTCATCTGGGGGAAGGAGACAGTGAGGTCACTTGCTGTGCCTGTTGCCTCCTTGGCCTTCAGTCTTGAGAATGTCTCCTTAATTCTCAGCCTTTTGTCACCTTTTGCCCCTAATTACTTGGGACCTTTGAGATCCCCTTCTACTTACCTATTTCTGATTATTATATTCTTTGCTGGTTCTTCCGTCCACCACTATATCTGTTGAAAAGCCTGTGGGTCCCATCTCAGTGCCTCTTCCAGGTGAGCCTTAAAATCTCTATGGCTATAAGGCAGGTCTATACCCTGGTACCTTACAGCTGGCTCAGGCCCCAAAGTTTCAAATCCTGGAGTTAGTTCATCTCCTTCATCTCAGCTATCACCTTCATCTCAACTCTAAGCCCACCGCCTTCTCCACATTCACTTCCAGCTAGCCCCATCTACACAATGGGGCTCCTTTTCCCTCCTTATAACTTTAAGCCCCACCTCGGCACTCCACAATGCGGATCTCAATGATTGGAAGGTGGACAGTCATATCCTCCAGGACACAGACATCCCCGATCAGAGTCCTGAGGAGACAGATGTTAGATACTTTGGGTGCTCCTTGCCTTCAAGGATCTCTGTGATCTCACCCAACCTTCCAAGCTGGGCCATCCCCACTGCTAGGATCATGCCCCACCTCCCACCCAGGCCAGCTTGCTCACTCGTCAATGCTCACGTCACTCAGCTTCTTCAGGTTGTCCCCTTCGCCCCCATAGACCACCACCCGCTTAGGCATGAAGTTGTCATCTGTGGTATCAACTGTGAGAAGCAGCTTCCTAGGGGGTCAGAGTACACATGTGGGTCTCTGTACACCCACAGACACATGGCGCGCCCACCCTGTCCTACTCAGAGCCCACTCACTTGACAATGGTGCCCTTTTTCATGGTAAGCCGCACCCAGTGCTGGCACTGGGATCCATCACTCTCCCAGTAGGTGTCTGCATTGCTGTCCGTCAGGCAGGACACATTGAACTCCTCCTGGGGAGGGACAGGGAGGTGGAATCAGTGTTTCCCCCATTCCCTGCACTGGGAGTGTGCTTTGGGTCAGGGAGGAGAGATGACACAGTGGATCTGGGTTAAATGTGAAGCCGGTATGAGTGGAACTGTCTAGGGCAGTGGTTCTCAACCTTCCTAATGCTGCAACCCTTTAATACAGTTCCTCATGTTGTGGTGACCCCCAATTTCATTGTTACAAATTGAACATAATTAAAGCCTAGTGATTAATCACAAAAACAATATGTAATTATATATGTGTTTTCCGATGATCTTAGGCGACCCCTGTGAAAGGGTCGTTCGACCCCCAAAGGGGTCGCGACCCACAGGTTGAGAACCACTGGTCTAGGGGTTCCTATAGGATTTCCCAGATGGGGGGCTGCACTGAGTCTGGCCTATGGGGATTCAGGTTTAACCCGAGTCTAGAGGTGAGGGTTCTGGGTCAAGGAAGATGTGACGGCCTCTTACTTGGGGTGGGAGGAGGCCCAGCACCCACCGTGTAGGAGGAAACGTCTATGCTCTCCACATACTGCTTCACGCTCCCCAGGTTCTCATCCTCCTTGCCCAGGTGGTCGTACAAGAAGTGGATCAGGTCCTCGTCGCACTCGTAGGTCCACGTCGGGGGCACATAGCTAAGCAACCCCAAATCCTTCATGAGGGCGGGCCCAGACCTGGGCTCCTCCTCCCCATCCCGCCCAGCTCACTCACAGCAGCCTCTGAACAGCTTCCGTGTACGCTTCCGCGGGCTGGGGCCTCGCTCCCAGGCGATGGGAGTAGGTCAGGTCCACCACCTGTTCCCATCTGGAGGGTGCGATGGGGAGACATCAGTGCGCAGCAGGACGATGCCCCAAGGCCTGGAACCTTCATCCGGAGCTCCAACTCCTCCAAACGACACCACCCCACCCCATCCCCTCTTCAGGCCCCGCCCCTTCCTGCTCAAAACCCGACCTTCGCTCCGATCCCACCTAAAGGGCGGCGCCAGTCCACTTTCCAACTCTCCGGGCCCGGCCCACCTGCGGCCAGCCCCGCCCCCACCCCCACCCCCCGCAGTGCAGCACCTGAGCAGCGGGCGGTAGTCCACGCCGAAGAGCTGCTGGCGCCGCTGCAGGTGGTCGGGAGTGTCGATGGGCACCAGGCGGGCCCCGCCCTCGGCCGGGCGGCACACCAGCAGCCAGCCTTCGTCCAGCCCGCAGTCGCCCAGGTGCTCGGCCAGCTGCTCCTGCGGGAGGCGTCAGATGGGGGCAGGCGTCGGGGAGCTGCCCAGCCCAAGGCAAAGGGCACCGGACGCAATGCCAGCTCCGTGCGGGGAAGGAGTGGGACAGCGGGCCTACCAGATCCGGGGTCCGGTTCGGGGCTCAGGGCGGGGGGCGCCTTGGTCAGCTTCACCCAGAGCCCGTGGCCGTTGCACAGCTCCTCGCCGGTGTGCGCACGCAGGAGGCGCGCCGCAGCTCGATGCTGTTGCGGGCAGCGCGCAGGGGCCCGGAGCCGGGGCCTGGGGCCGGGCCCGCCGCTCCCACGCGCAGCCCCAGGCCCTCCGCCTCCCACACGGGCAGCAGCACGCGCGAAGGGCTCGCGGGGTCCTGATAGAGCTAGTAGAGCACCTCGCGC
>NW_005871270.1:1292536-1384557 GCF_000147115.1 Myotis lucifugus | reverse complement strand
TGGCCTACGCGCACCTCCGTATGCCCTCTGGACTCCGGGATCCTCAACCCTATTCCCTCTGCGCCTCCCCACTGAGCAACCCGACCCAGTTCAATAGCTTCTACCTGACCAATCCCCCCTTCGCTCCCCCACTTCTACTACCATCTTCTCCCCACTGCTGCCACCCTTATTCAAGCCACCACTCTATCCGTCCTGGATCATTGCAACCACCGTTTTTCTGGTCCCCTGGCTTTCGTTTTGCCTCCTCACTAACAAGTCATATTACAACCAGAAGAGTCTTACATTTTCTAGACATCCTCTCGGCGCCCCGTCCTAGGGACAGTGTGACTTAAATGATTGGGGTATAACCCCCTCCCCAGCCCTGCCATTGGCAAGCGCCTTGAGTCACTCAGGCTTGATCCTGGTTGTTGCGTTCAAACATCCAAGTGAGAACGCAACGCCGATTGGCTGCCTCCAGGATACTAATGGTCATTATCCCGTTTCTCGCAGTAATTCTGAACCAAATGAGAGGAAAGGCCTAGACAGGAAGGGAGAAGGCAAAAAAAGATAGGCAGGAGCTGTTGATGAAGTACAATCATGGAAGGAAAGGAAACTGCCCCCTCCCCCCATTAAAAAAAGTCTTCTTGCCCTGGTCGGCCTGCAGACTAAAGGGTCCCAGGTTCCATTCCAGGTCAGGGCACGGCTCGATTCCCCCCCAGTAGGGGGCGTGCAAGAGGCAGCCAATCAATGATTCTCATCATTGATGTTTCTATCTCTCTTCCTCTGTGAAATCAATAAAAAATACATATTAAAAAAAGTTTTCTTGAAATATAATTCACATACCATTCAATTCACCCATTTAAACTATAATTCAATGGTTTTTAAAATATATTACATTAATTTTAAAAATTGTGGCTGGGCCAGTGTGGCTCAGTGGTTGAACGTTGACCTATGAACCAGGAAGAGAGGTCAGGGTTGGATTCCTGGTCAGGGCATAGGCCAAGGTTGTGGGCTGGATCCCAGTGTGCGGCTGCCTCCTGATCAATTATTTTTTCTCATCATTGATGTCTCTATCATCCTCTCCCTCTCCCTTCCTCTCTGAAATCAATATATATGTGATAAATTAAAAAAAAAAACTTTGCCATCACCCCAAACAGAAACTTTGTACCCTTTAGCAATTAATTCTTCATTGCCTCCTTTCCCCTGCCCTTGGTAAACTTTAATCTACTTGCCTCTATGAATTTGCCTATTCTAGATATTCCATGAGAGTGGAACCATACAATATGTGTTCTTTTGTGTCTGCCTTATTTCACTAAAGCATGTTACAACAATGTTGTAGCATGTATCAGAACTTAGATTTCTTTCTTTCTTTTTCTTTCTTTCTTTCTTTCTTTCTTTCTTTCTTTCTTTCTTTCTTTTTCTTTCTTTCTCTCTCTCTCTTTCTTTCTTTCTTTCTTTCCTTCCTTCCTTCCTTCCTTCCTTCCTTCCTTCCTTCCTTCCTTCCTTCCTTCCTTCCTTCTTTCTTTCTTTCTTTCTTTCTTTCTTTCTTTCTTTCTTTCTTTCTTTCTTTCTTTCTTTCTTTCTCTTTCCTTGGAGAGTGGAATAGAGAGGGAAACACAGAGAGAAACATCAACATGAGAGAAACATATTGATTGGTTGCCTCCTGCAGGAGTCCCAACCAGGGCCCAGGCCAGGGAGGAGCCTGAGACCCCGGGACCCTTTGGTCTGTAGGCCAAGCAGAACTTAAATTCTTTTTATGGCTGAATAATATTGTATGTATATACAACATTTTGTTTATCTGGTCAACTATTGATGGACCATTAGGTAGAAACTTTTTTTTTAATAGGCTTTAAAAAAAATTATTTTTAGAGAGAGAGGAAGGGAGAGGGAGAAAGAAACATCCATGTGAGAACACAACATTGATTGGCTGTCTCCTGCATGCCCTCCCACCTCCCCCAGGAATCAAATTGGTAACTTTTTGGTGCATGAGACCCAACCAGCTGAGCCACACTGGCCAGGGTGGAAACTTTGTTTTGATATATTTTCCAAATAATTGAGGTTATCAAGAAATAAATAATAAATAATCCCGTGTAATTTTGTCAGTTTTCCATCTCCCTAGAAATTTGGGACCATGGTGCTTCTCTTTCCTTCTCTTCAGCTATTTGCATGCTATCTCCCTACTACAGAATAAAGTGAACAAATGCACCTCACAAGGGCCTGCATGACCAGAACTCTGTAGACATCTCCAACCTCTTGAATTCTACAGATTGATCTCTTGGTTTTCATAATAACAGCCATTTGCTCTTTTGCCTCTTCACTTTACACATGCTGTTCCCTTTGCTTGGAACACCCCCACTGCTTTCCCCAATTAAGCGAGGAGCCCTTGCTAGTTGCTTCTAGCTTTTTCTTCTTAAAACATTCATTATTGTGTCCTGGCGGATGTGGCTCCTCAGTTGGTTGAGCGTGGTCCCATGCACCGAAAGTTTGCTGGTAACCATGTCAGGGCACATACCCAGCTTGTGGGATGTGTATGGGAGGCAACTAATCCATGTTCACTTACATTGATGTTTCACATCGATGTCTTTCTCTCCCTTCCTCTCTCGCTAAAAATCAAGAAAAGCATATTGAGAAAACACATTGTGAGTGCTGATTCCTCTTTCCCCCCATCAGTCTGTAGCTCCTTAAAGGAAGGGCATATCTTGTTCACCACTGTAACTTTCACACCAATTATAGATTCTTAGTAACATAAATAATGATTTACGTTTCCTGTATAGCTTGGTTCCATAATCCATGGTAAGATTGTTAGGATCATGGACAGTGGGAGTGAAAGTGAGACTTAGGTTGAGTCTTGGGGATTCCTAGGCCTTCAGAGGAGGGATATGCCTCAAGCCAAGGGAAGGTGTAGTTTAGACTCTGGGAGTGGGGGGTGGAGTATTTGTTGCTGCGTCGCTACACCAGACTTTACGGTGAAGTGAGGCCCGGGGCCCTACCCACAGCTAGAGTCTGATCATGTGACTACCAACATGGCCACCGCCTTGGCTCAGTCCAGGAAGGGGCGGGGCCTGGGGCGGGGCCCGCTCAGACTCAGGTTCAAGTGGGACTGGCTCGCAGTTACTGACATCTTATCATGGAGGCGAACGGGTTGGGGTGAGTTCTCCGCACCGCGCTCGGCGTGGCCAGCGAGGCTTCTAACTTGTAGCGGAGGAATCTGTCCGTGTGCCCCGTTCCCCTGGAGAGTCCCAGCCCGAACCCCAGGGCCCCGGATCCCGAAGGTCCTCCAACCTTGGATTCCCGAGACCGTCCCAGGGCCGCCTCGCGGGACTGCGCCCCCAGACCTTCGTAGGGGATGCTCCCAGGACCTTCTAATCTCCAACTAGGATCCCCATTTCCGGACCGTCAGCGCCCAGATGCGGAACCCGCCCACTTACACTCCCCTGTCCCCGTGGTTTCTGGTCCAGAGACCCTCAGCCTCTCCTTTCTGCCCCCCCCCCCCGCCCCCCGTCTTCCCAGTGGCTTTGAGCTCGGGGAGCTGGGATGTGGGTGGGGTAGAGGCCCCAGCGCGGGCTGCCGTCCTGTGCTCCACCTGATAGGCAGAGAGGAGGCAGATGGCCGGAGCCACGGCTCGGGAGCCGGTCTGGGGCAAGCAGATAACGGCGCTGGACTGAATCCGCCTGAAGGACCGGCGCCTTCCCCACCCTTCAGCGAGCTTACTGACACCTGCTCCCCTTCCCGCCCCACTCCAGGCCCCAGGGTTTTCCGGAGCTGAAGAATGACACGTTCCTGCGAGCGGCCTGGGGGGAAGACACAGACTACACTCCGGTCTGGTGCATGCGGCAGGCAGGCCGCTACTTACCAGGTCAGGGGCAGGGCTTGAGTTTGGGTAAAACTCTGGAGAGCAAAAAGCTTTTGAGCCCTAACCGGTTTGGCTCAGTGGATAGAGTGTCGGCTTGCGGACTGAAAGGTCCCAGGTTCGATTCCAATCAAGGGCATGTACCTTGGTTGCTGCCACATCCCCAGTAGGGGGTGTGCAGGAGGTAGCTGATCGATGGTTCTAACTCTCTATCCCTCTCCCTTCCTCTCTGTAAAAAATCAATAAAATACATTAAAAAAAAGCTTTTGAGGTGCAGGGGAGGGCTCTTGAGGTTCCTCCAGGCTGAGCCCTGCCCTCCCTCTCCTGTCTACAGAGTTCAGGGAAACTCGGGCTGCGCAGGACTTTTTCAGCACCTGTCGATCCCCAGAGGCCTGCTGCGAACTGACGCTGCAGGTGAGGGGCCCACAGAAGAGGGAGGGATTTCTGCCCTCAGCTCACCACTTAGCAACCTGTCTCCTGTTCCCTATAGCCACTGCGCCGCTTCCCTCTGGATGCTGCCATCATCTTCTCCGACATCCTTGTCGTACCTCAGGTACATGCTCAAACCTGACTCTGGAATATGGACCCTTATCCTCACTGGACAGTGGGGAAGAGTTGGGCTGGAAGAGATGGAGTTTGGCTGAGCCTTATTCTCTTCCTCTTTCCTGGCATGAGCTGAACAGAGCCTTTCCTCCTGGAGTTACAGGTTGGAAACACAGGTGTTTTCTCCCCTTCCAGGCACTGGGCATGGAGGTGACCATGGTGCCTGGCAAAGGTCCCAGTTTCCCAGAACCATTAAGAGAAGAGCGGGACTTAGAGCGCCTCCGGGACCCAGCAGCAGTGGTCTCTGAGCTGGCCTACGTGTTCCAGGCCATCACCCTCACTCGACAACGGCTGGCTGGGCGTGTGCCCCTGATTGGCTTTGCTGGCGCCCCGGTAATGTGGAACAGGGCAGGCACCTGGGCCTGGGGCAGTCACTCCGGCAGGTCTGGGATAGGCAAGGGAAGGAAGCGTCAGGTAGACTTCTACACCTTTGCATTCTCTCTGTACCTTTTGCAGTGGACTCTGATGACATACATGATTGAGGGCGGCAGCTCAAGCACCATGGCTCAGGCCAAGCGCTGGCTTTACCAGAGACCGAAGGCCAGTCACCAGCTGCTTCGCATCCTCACTGATGCTTTGGTACCATATCTGGTGGGACAAGTGGTTGCTGGTGCCCAGGTGAGTCCTGAGGGAGAGACAAATAGGCTGGAGGTTTAGTCTATAAGGATCAGAAGCAACATAGTCCTCCTGCATCCTGAGGGAGGGTAGGTGTCTTAATGCCAGGCATGAAAGCAAGCTCAGCTTGCAGTGATCTGGCTGGAGCAGCTAAGTCCATCCAACACTGGCGGGGGCGGGCTTAATGTTTCATGTGTTCAAAGACCACAGGTAGCACTGGGATCTGGAGGAAAAGACAAAACTTTTTGACTGGAACTGGGTTTTTAGGCAGTATCAGGGGTTGAAGTCACTTGGGGAAAATTGAGTTCCATTCTGTGTGTGGGGCCTGAAATATTTCCTTTTTGTGTGTTAAGTATTTCTCTTCACCACCACCTAACTGTAGGCATTGCAGCTCTTTGAGTCCCACGCAGGGCATCTTGGCCCACAGCTCTTCAATAAGTTTGCACTGCCCTACATCCGTGATGTGGCCAAGCGAGTAAAGGCCATGCTGCAGGAGGCAGGCCTGGCACCAGTGCCCATGGTAAGAATGGGAATTGAGTGAAGGTGGGACTGGGACTTTCAGAATAAGTCCTGCATGGAATGAAGTGACCACTGGAGGGCAGCCGAGGTACAGCTGAGGTAGGTTAGTGGGCAAAGCAAGGCCTTCTGTAGGCTCAGAAATCTGTCCTTTTGTTCCCTCAGATTGTCTTCGCTAAGGATGGACATTTTGCTCTGGAGGAACTGGCTCAGGCTGGCTACGAGGTGGTTGGGCTTGACTGGACAGTGGCCCCACAGAAAGCCCGGTAAGTAACGGAGGGTGAGGTATAGGGGGTGCACCTGCCATATGTGTAGTCACCAGAACATAGCACCAACTCTGCTTCCAGGGAACGTGTGGGGAAGAACGTGACCTTGCAGGGCAATCTGGACCCCTGTGCCCTGTATGCACCTGAGGTAACAACCAGAGTCCTTGTGTATGTCTGTGAGTTTGTCTCTGCATTCCCATGGCTGTGAGATGGTTGTATTATTGTATTTTTATGTCTGTCTCTCCCCTCTACCCCATACACACCATGTGAACTCCAGGAAGGCAGGAATTTCTTTTCACTGTTGTGTTTATTTGTGTTTTTTTAGTGCTTGGCCCATCCTAGGCATCCAATAAATTTTTTTGAATTAATGACTGAATGAATAACACTGAGTAGAATTGCCTACATATATGTGTGACTCTATTATGTATAGGGAGGACAGAGGCTTGCTGGCGCTCCCTGTAGCTAATGCCCTGTTGGTCCCCCAGGAGGAGATCGGGCGGCTGGTGAAGCAGATGCTGGATGACTTTGGGCCACAGCGTTACATTGCCAACCTGGGCCATGGACTTTACCCTGACATGGACCCAGAGCATGTGGGGGCCTTTGTGGATGCCGTGCACAAATACTCGCGTGCACTTCGACAGAACTGAGCATACAGTTTTCCTCCTCAAGTACTACCAACACAGAAGATTGTTTCCAGGAGAATAAAAGTCCCAGAGTTGGAGTCTAACATGTGGTTTTTTTTTGTGAAAGATCTGTGCCCTTATCTTCAGTTCCTTCTTAGTGTCTGCTCCTTCCCCGGGGCCTCCGTCTGCATCCTCTCCCAAAGTCATGGGAACTCAGATATCAGGGTGTGCACTGTAGGACTTAATGTTAGGGCTCTCCCCACCATCTTGACTTCAGATCACCAAGCCCCAGAGCTACATGGGTTTGGGTAGAGTTTCCTAACAGCAGGAGCTATGATACTTGCAGAGAAATAGGGTCCCCACAGCTTATGAGGTCAAATTGTGTCTGGGGAAGGGGCGTATAGATCAGAGAGGGGCACAGGAATGGCTGGAATACTTCAGAGAGGCCTATCAAGGAAGGTGGAGTCTAGGTAAGCAGGGAAGAGGTGAGAAGCCTTCAGCTTTGATACCAAAAGATGGGAGGACATAAAGACTTAGAGCTAGGCCCTAACTGGTTTGGCTCAGTGGATAGAGCGTCGGCCTGCGGACTGAAAGGTCCTGGGTTCGATTCCGGCCAAGGGCATGTACCTTGGTTGCGGGCACATCCCCAGTCGGAGGTGTGCAGGAGGCAGCTGATTGATGTTTCTCTCTCATCGATGTTTCTAACTCTCTATCTCTCTCCCTTCCTCTCTGTAAAAAATCAATAAAATATATTTTAGAAAAAAAAGACTTAGAGCTAGGTTGCTCAGGGTTAGAGTTAGACTTGCATCACTGAGGGGAGGGCCTCTGAAGACAAAAGTCCCTGTGTTGCTCAGGGTTGCTCTGCATTCTTTCCTGAGCATACCCTCCAGTTTTCTCAGGATCTTGGTGTTTCTGCCCATTACGTTGCTACCTATTTCCTGGGACAAGGCTCTATGCTGTTTGTGAGCTCTGGAGTGGGGTTTGGTGTGGCAGGCAATTCATTTGTCCTCCACATCTTACACCACTAGAAATCCACTGTGCTATAGGCCCAACCAGCTCCCTGTCCCAGCCAGGGCAATGCAGAAGAGAGAGAAGAGCCCCATTTATTGAGAAAACACAATTTCTGATTTTACAAAAATCTTTTCTGTGATCCATGATTTATTTATAGAAAAGCACTGAGTTCACATACTTGCTAAAAAATGGCAACCTTAATACAGATTTGGGAGTGGCTTTTTTTTTTTAAACCAACCTGTTGGGCTGAGAGGTTGTAGGGCCCATGGCTGAACAGTAAGACTTCATTAGCCACAAATAGCAAATACAACTTACTGGTTAGTGTGGAGGGGGGAAAGAAGGCGAAACAAACAGTTTGTCAAAGAAAGGAAAATAGAGCAGACAGGTCCTTAGTTCACACTCTAGCTATACCACCCTTCCTATCACACCCCATCCCCTACTCAGGAACTAAAACATAAAATAGTAAACACCAAGACACTGGCATCCAAATGACTCTTCGGAATGCCCTTGCTACCTCCTAATTTCAGGCTGAGCATAGGGGCAGGAAGGTAGCAGGAATGTCATACATTGTGGAGGTCAGCCAGGGCTAACACAGGGGTTGCCCACTAGGGCTAGAAACTAGTCAGAAAGGGAAAGGCCAAATGCATCCCAGCCCCAGCCTCCAAATCAGTAACCAATGGGACTGTGACCAAAGCAGGCAGAGGAAGCTTGAGGTAGAGAGGCAGAGGGAGAAAGCAAGTGCAGGGTGAGGAGAGAACTGGAGCTGAAGAAGCCACTCTTAAGATAGACTAGTGATTAGAAGCTTGTTTGGTGAGAGAATAAAGGAGGCACAGACATGGGGAACATGTTTAGCTGGTGAGAAGACTAAGAGGAATTGGGAAGACATCTGGCAAAAAGAGAAGAGCCACATCCATGCAGATGCTCAAATATAAATTCACATACATACCTACATGTTGAAATATACACAATTACACATGTAAAGATGCATCAATGGAGAGCAAGCATACACACAAACATGTTTATGCACATGAACTCATGTGTGCCCAGATACACACTAAACATGTATCAACATGAACACACACACAGATAAGTATTCCTACATGTTCACAAATGTGTATACCCTCACACAGAAACCCATAGTCCAGCACACAGACACACACATGTGCACATACAGGTATGCACAGATATATATCTGCATACAGACACATGTACTTAGCCATACGGATACACACACACACACACACACACACACACATACATAATGAAAAATGAAACTAGACACTAACAATGGTGACCAGAGCAGATGAACAGTATGAGCTCAGTGGCCTCCCAGACCTCCACCTGCTCCCTGATCTTGTTTCTCAGGAGCTCAGCAGGCTCCTGGAGGCTGTGTGAGGCAGGAGCATGAGCTTCAGTGTCCTCATGGCTTCGTGCAGCAAAGTCTAAGTTCAGTCCTGGCCCAGCCCCTTACTCACCATGTGGCTACAGCTACCCCTTCTGTAGGCTGCAGTTTCTGCATAGACTAGACTTGGGATTTATTCTAACTGGCATTTTTCTCCCTGCCACTTGCACTCTTCCACTGCCAACAGTATATACTCTGCAACGGAAACCTGAGAAATGGTGTGAGTCTCCTCAGAAAACAAGTCTACCTTCCCACCCACAGCTATTTCAAGTACCCATGAAATTAGAACCAGAATTATAAATAGTTACAACTTTACAATGTAATTGGCAACACATATACTATAATATTTACAGTACCATACATGCTTCTGTTTCTCTGGTTAAGCAATCCCTGAGATGGAACAGTGTTCTGTGTTTGCCAAGGGAGAGAGGGCCAATGCCCAGGACACACGCAGGATATAGGGGCGTGAGGTGGCATGTTGTAGAGTTTCTGATCGATCTGCAGGGCCCAGCTCCTCCAGGAACAGTGGGCTATACTGAGAACCTTGCCAAGGCAGGTTCAGGCCAGGGTTGGACTCTCCCCATGCTTAGCCCTGTGGTCCTTTGGTTCAGCCACAGGTGCTTAGGGTCCTCTCAGGGTGGACAAATGTTTCAGTGCCCTTGGCCTGACCTGATGGTACCGGGAGCCCAGGCTGCCCCGGCAGTGGGCTGTCTGCTTTCTCAGCCAAAGCGCTCTCGCACCAGCAGCATCAGCTTCTTCTTGCCTTTGTAGATTTGTTTGAGGTTGTCGATGAATTGGGCAAACTGCAGGTGGCCATCCTGCGGCAGCAGGAAGGTCTCCCGAGCCTTGCTCAGAAACTCAATAAACTCTCCATAGTGACGAGGGCTGATGTGTGTCAGGCGTGAGTGCGTCGTGTTGATATAGGCATTGATGGTGGCATCCAGCAGCTGGCGCAGTGGAGCTTTGTCAGTGGACATGAGCTTTCCAGAGCTGCGGCGACCTGGGATGCCAGCCAGGCCAGGCGCAGTCACCGTGCAGCGCCGCAGGATGTCTGAGAGCACTGTGGCACAGTGCACGCTCTTCACCACCAGGGGAATGAGGGCCGCCAGCTCATTCTTGCCCAGAGAGTGGCTGAGGGCACACGCCCAGAGCACATCATTGATAGCTGGATGGGTGTCCTGGTTGTAGGCTAAGTTGAGATGGCTCATGGCCAGTGAGGCCAGCTTGAAGGCACGTAGCGGGTAGCCACGGAGCTCCATGTAGCGGGCGATGGTGAACAGCTGTGAATGGGTCATGCCGCCGGCGGCAGCATCAATGGCGATCTGGTAGGCTGCCTCGAAGGCGATGTGGTCTTTCTCACAGAGTGTAAGGGCTGATAGGGCACAGCTCTGTGGATCCTTCATAGCACACTGCAGGGCCAGTGTGCGAGCACAGCTAGCCAGCTCCTCCCGCTGTGGATAGTCAAGACTGAGGCGCAGGATAGTGGTGTGGGATACGGCGGTGGCAGCCACAATGCTAGTAGCCTCGGTGGGGGTGAAGAGTGTGTACCAGCTCTGCAAGATGCTCACCAGGGCCCGCACACCTGTCGGGGAGAGCCTGAGCTCAGCTGTGGCCATCCGGGTCCCGATCCACGTCTGCCCAGATTACCATTTGGGGTCAGAACTTGCCTGCAGAGATGAGTTTTCCCTTCTCCTCAGCAGCCTGGAGATGATCTGAGGCAAACCAGGGCAAGGGGAGCATCCCGGATGGCCAGACCCTGTTCCATTCCTTCCTTCCCCTGGTCAGAGGACTGAAGGTCTCAGCAGGTGCTCTTAGCCCATCACAAAGACGGAGCGGCAGAGCCCAGATCTGCCTGGGGGTTCTAGCTGAACTGGGGCCTCTCAGGGTAGAGTCTTATGCTGGGGCTTTGGGCTCTAGATGGGGTCCTGAGCCTCCAAGTTGTTTTGGGATTTCTCAGAAGTATGGATAGGGACTGGGTCCAAACCACCGGGTCAACTATCTCGCAAGGGTGCACTTGAGTACTGGCGGTTGACAATTCATTCTCTCAGATGTCTCTGATCAGAGGGACAAAGTGCTGCTGACATCAGGATATAGTCCAAGCAGAGAGGCAGAGCCTGGGCCAGCTGGGGCTACCAGTGGCCCCATCCTTTCTTAGGTCATCAGTAACAGGAATAGGAGGGCTCTAATGATTTGTTGTCCTGTCCCAAGAGTAGGGCCCAGGAACTCCTTTACCCTGGGGGTAGAGGGAGGTGGAAGACTCACCCACTTCTGTAGCGCAGGTCACCAACCACCGCACCATCTCCCGGCGCCTCCAGTTAAGGGTTGATAAGGTCATTCTCATCACCTGGGCAAAAAGAGACATTTCCAGTGAGTTAAGCATATGAACTTTCTCTCCCTATTTGCCATTTCTTTATGCAACAAGTATTTATTATTGCTTTAAACAGTCATCGTTCCCTTGATAAGTACAGACAGGTTTGTTTAATTTCAGCCCCACCTCCTACGAAACAGATAAAGGCTTCACTGATGACCTCTAACAAATAAGGTGCTTATTTACCACACCTTGCTTGACTTGGAGGAATGGGAGTGGGTGGGAAGAAGACCCGGACCCGGTGGATCCTAAAGCTATGTTGCTTCTGGACTTAACTTCAAAATGGAGCCCAATTTATAGAGTTCTTACCTTGTGCCTAGGCTAGAAGTTGTGTTCAGGGGACACAGAAAGAACCAGCTTGGGCCTATGCCCAGTCCCCCTAAGATCTTATCCTCTGTTAATGGTCCCTCGGTCAATTACCAGACTAACGCCGGGGAGGCCCACTCCTCCATACCTGTAGCCCCAGCTCCAGGGCCACGTTGAGCAGGGTGCTGTCAGTACTGCTGTCGGTGGGGGTAGCAATCTTGAATGCATCTTGGGCCAGTTTGAAGATGAGGGAGGAGGAATGGATGTGCTTCTGTATTGCTTCCAGGATTGTTCGGAGCCTCAAAGTGTCTCCTATAGGTACCGAGAGAAGGGGCAGGGATAGGGTTTTCTTTAAAGTTTCTCTGAATGGCCCACTGATCACCACAGGTACTGGTTGAACTGGCTGCTATCAATTCACTGAATGCGACACCCCTTCTGGACAATCAAGCTCTGCTCCACTGAACCCAACCCTGGAGGCTGCTTTCCTCTCGAGGCGCCCACATGTATTCACTTCTCTTTACCCTTTCATCTGCCTCTACCCTTCGCCCTCCTTTTCCTCAGGCTCTTTAGGTCTCAAGTAATTTTCCTAAACACCTGAATTTTGAGCTGCTTATACAGAAGACAGAAAGCAATATTATTGCCAAAAATGTATGCCAGTCCCATTGTTTGCCTCCCTGGAGCAAAAAGAAGGTAGGCTACCACTTCCTATTCAGTACGAGGGCACAGAGTTAAGGAATACTCCACAGGAAGGGCATGTACACCATCAGAAGTGAAACTCACTGCATGAAGGCAGTCTGGTGTATGGAAGATTGGTATATCTTGTAAAGGGGTAGTGTTAAATAAAGATGGAACAAAAAGTAGGTGTTACGTTTTACAAAGAGGTATAGTGGTAAAAATATATAGGCTTTGGAATAAAATACATCGGAAATTGAACCTAGTTCAGCCATTTACCAGCTCAGTTACTTCATCTATAAAATGGAAACAATAACCTTTTAGGGTTGTTGTGGGAATTAGAAACAATTTGTGAATAGGTAATAGTCTATTCAACTTTTATATAAAAAAAGATAAGTAGCAGTGTGTGTATAGTGTATGTGTGTACATACATATGAATAGAAAATGAATAGAATATTTATACGAATGCCTGAGTGGTAGTTATCTTTGGGTGTCAGGATTATGGGAGAGATTACCTTTTTGCTTCTGTCAGCTCTAAAAACAATTTTTAAAATTAATAAAATTGAGCATAGTACAGAGTTACCATATACCCCATTTCCCCACTTGCAGTTTCCCTTATTATTAACATTTTACATTAGTGTGGTACATTGGATGAACCAATATTCTTATGTTATTAATTAAAGTCCATAGTTTACATTAGGGTCCATTGTGGTTGTACAGGTCTATGGTTTTTGAGAAATGCACAGTTTCATAGATCCTCCATTACTGTATCATACAGAATAGATTCATTGCTCTAAAAATCTCCTATGCTACACCTACCTATTCATTTTTCCTTATTCTTCCTGTGACTACTGATCTTTTTACTGTCTCTATAGTTTTTCCAAGTACAATGCCATGTACTTGGAATTATAGTATGTAACATTTTCAGACTAGCTTCCTTCACCAAGCAATATACATTTAAGATCCCTCCACATCTTTTTGTGGCTTGATAACTCATTTCCTTTTATTGGTAAACTAGAGGCCCGGTGCACGAATTTGTGCACAGAAGGGTCCTTAGGCCTGGCCAGCTGCTGGCTGGGGCCTTCCTTCATTCCGCGCTGCCCCCTGGTGGTCAGTTCACGTCATAGAGAGCGACTGAACTCCCGGTCTCCCAGTCAAACTCCTGAGGGGACACTTTGCATATTAGCCTTTTATATATATAGATAATATTCCATTGTATGGATGTATCAGTTAGTTTATCCATTCACTTTTTGAAGGACACCTTGGTTGCTTCTAGTCTTTGGCAATTACAAATAAAACTGCTGTAAACATTAGTGTGCAAGTTTTTGTGTGGACATAGATTTTCAAGTCATTTTGGTAAATACCTTGGAGCACAATTGCTGGATCATATGGTAAGACTATGTTTAGCTTTGTAAACAACTGACAAACCAACTTCCAAATTGGCTCCAACTTTGCATTCCCAATGAGAGTTCCTGTTGTTCCACATCCTCACTGATGTTTGGTGTTGTCTGGGTTTTGATTAGTCTTTCTAATAGGTATGTAGTGGTATTTCACTTTTGTTTCATTTCTTTTCCCTAATGACATATGCTGAGCATCTTTTCATATGCTTGTTTGCCACTTATCTTCTTTGGTGAGGCATCTGTTTAAGTCTTTGGCCAATTTTAAAATGCAGTTGTTTGTTTTCTTATTGTTAAGTTTTAAGTGTTAATTGTATATTTGTGATACAAGTCCTTTATCAGATAGTGTTTTACAATATTTTCTCCCAGTCTGTGGCTTATCTTTTCAGTTTCTTAACAGTGTTTTTCACTGAGCAGAAGTTTTTCATTTTAATGAAGCCTACTTATCAATATTTTTCTTTCA
Source organism: Myotis lucifugus (assembly GCF_000147115.1). NCBI lineage: Eukaryota > Metazoa > Chordata > Mammalia > Chiroptera > Vespertilionidae > Myotis > Myotis lucifugus. Next base: position 1,370,486 of record NW_005871270.1, on the reverse strand, counting down.
TGGATTGTGTTTTTGGTATTATTGTATCTAAAACGTTATTGTCAAACTCAAGGTCATCTAGAATTTCTATGTTATCTTCTGTAAGTTTTATAGTTTTGCATTTTATGTCTATGACCCATTCTGAGTTAATTTTTATGGAAGGTGTAAGGTCAATGTCTGTATTCATTTTTTGCATATAGGTGTCCAGTTTCTCCAGTACCAATTGTTGAAAAGACTATTCTTTACTCCTTTGTCAAAAGTCAGTTGACTATATTTGTGTGGGTCTATTTCGAAGCTCTCTATTCTGTCCCACTTACCTATTTGTCTGTTATTTTGCCAATATCACACCGTCTTGATTACTACAGCTTTACAGTTAAGTCTTAAAGTTGGGTAGTGTTAGTTCTCCAACTTTGTTCTTCCTTAATACTGTGTTGGTTATTCTAGGTCTTATGCTTTTCTATATAAACTTCAGAAATAGTTTATCAATATACACAAAATAACTTGCTGGGATTTTGGTTTAGATAGTATTGAATCTATAGATTAAGTTGGGAAGAACTGACATAAAAATAATATTGAGCCTTCCTCTCCATGGATATGAAATTACCTATTTAGATCTTCTTTGATTTCTTTCATCAAAGTTTTATAGTTTTCCTCATATAGATATTGTATATATTTTGTTAGATTTACTCTTAAGTACGTTTTGGGGGGTGCTTTGTAATGTGTGGGTTTTAAAAATGTTATTGATTTTAGAAAGAGAAAGGAAGAGGGAAAAGGAGAGGGAGAGGGAGAGAGGGAGGGAGGAGAGAGAGAGAGAGAGAGAGAGAGAGAGAGAGAAATATTGACATGAGAGAGACTCATCGACTGGTCAGCTCACACCCAGACCAGGGCCAGGGATAGAACCTGCAACCAAGGTATGTGCCCTTAACTGAGAATCAAACCGGCAACCCTTTGGTCTGTGGGCTGATGCTCTAATCACTGAGCTAAACCAGCAAGGGCATGTAGATGTTCTTTATAAAGCTGAGTCAGTCTGATCTAGTTCTAGTTTGCTGAGAATTTTTTTTTTTTTTTAACATGAATAGGTATTGGATTTGGGTCAAATTATTTTCTTGCATCTACCGATATAAATTATATGCTCATTCCTCTTTAGCCTGTAGATGTGATGGACTACATTTATTTTCAAGTGCCTGAACCAGCATTCCATACCTGAAATAAATTCCACTTGGTCATGGTGTATAATTATTTTTATATTTTGTTGGATCCAATTAGCTAATAAATATTTTTAAATTAAAAATGTTTTTATTGATTTTTAAAGAGAGAGGAAAGGAGGAGAGAGAAACATAGATGTGAGAGTGGAACACCAATTCGCTGCCTCCTGCACGCCTCCTACTGGGGATCGAGCCCACAACCTGGGCATGTGCCCTGACCAGGAATTGAACCAGCAACTTTTTGGTGCACTGGACGACACCAAACAGAGTTACACTGGCCTGGGCCAATTATCTAATATTTTGTTGAAGATTTCTGCATTTATCTTCATGAGTGATATTGGTCTGTAGTTTTCCTTTCTTGTATTATGTTTACCTGATTTTGGTATTACAGTAATGCTGGCCTCACTGGATGACTTGAGGTGTTCTCTGCTTCTATTTTCTGGAAGGGATTGTAGAGAATTGGTATTATTTTTTTACCTTAAATATTTGATAAGTCACTAGTGAACTCATCTGGGCCAAGTGCTTTCTGTTCGAAAGATAATTGAATCTATTGCTTTAACATAGATAGGCCGAATCAGATTATTTATTTCTACATGTGTGAGTTTTAGTAGGTTGTGTTTTTCAAGGAATTTGTCCATTTTACTATCTAAGATATCAAATCTATGAGCATACAGTTGTTCATAATTTTCCTTTATTATCTTTTCAATGACCATGGACTCAGTAATGATGGCCCCTCTTTCATTTACAGTACTAGTCATTTATTTCTTCTTTCTTTTCTTGGCAAGCTGGATAGAGGTTTATAAAATTTAATGATCTTTTCAAAAAGCAGCTTTTGCTTTCATTGGTTTTATTTTTTTTCTTATTTTAAATTTCATTGATTTCTGTTTATCTTTCCCCCCTGCTAGTTTTAGGTTTATATTGCTCTTCTTTTTCTTGTTTTCCAAGGTGAAAACTTAGATTATTTATTTTATTTCCATAATAGACTTAACATTGTGTAAGTTTAAGGTGTATAGTGTGATTTAATATGTATGGATTGCAAATGATTACCACAATAAGGTTAGTTAACACATCTATTACTTCACACAGTTACCTTTATTTTTGTGTGTGTGGTTGAGAACATTTAAGATTTAATCCATTAGGACATTTCAAGTGTACAATACAGTATTGTTAACTATAGTCACCATGTTGTACATTGGATCCCCAGAACTTAATCATCTTATAACTGAAAATTTGTACCCTTTGACCAACATCTCCTCAGTTCCCCTACATTTCAGCTCCTGCCAGCTACCAATCTACTTTGTTTCTATGAGTTTCCACATATTAAATGAGGTCATACATATTTATCTTTTTCTGACGTATTTCATTTAGCACAATGTCCTTAAGGTTCATCCATGTTGTTGCAAGTGACTGGATTTCCTTTTTTTTTAATGGCTGAATATTCTTTTGTGTGTGTGTGTGTGTGTATCACACTTTTTTCTTTCTTTCTTTTTAAAATATATTTTTATTGATTTTCAGAGAGGAAAGGAGAGGGAGAGAGATAGACACATCAATGATGAGAGAGAATCATTGATCAGCAGGCAGCCATATTGGGGACTGAGCCCGCACCACACTGCACCATGAGCACGTGCCTTGACTGGGAATTGAACCGTGACCCCCTGGTTCATAGGTCTATGCTCAACCACTGAGCCATGCCAGCCGGGCTGTTTCTTTCTTTTTAAAAAATCTCCCCTCCTTTCTGCCTTCTCTGGCTTAAATTAAGCATTTTATAGGATTCAATTTTCTCTTCTCTCCTATCAATTATACTTATTTTAAAAATGAAATAATATTAAAAAGAACTATATTCTTCTAAAATTAATTATCCTCCTTTAAAAATAAAGAATTAAATAATTAAGTGGTGTTCACCTTAGAATTGCTATTATTTTTTTAACAAGACATTATTTATTAGTTTAATTAAGAATTAAAAAACACTACCCTGGCCGATGTGGTTCAGTAGTTAGAGTTGGCCCCCATGCACCGAAGGGTCGTGGGTTTGATGGCTGAATGTCAGTTCTTAGATATTCTGGTCTGGTCCCTCCCACTCCCATTCTTTTTTTCTCTTTGTATTTCAATTTGAGAAGTTTCTATTGGCATTTATAATTTAAAATTTTAGAAATTTTCACATGATTCAATATTGAAGATACCAAAAGTAAATAATGAAAAACTGTTTCTTCCCGTCACTCCTGTCCCTCATTCATCAACTTCTAACCCCATATACAACCAATATTATCAGTTTTTTAACCATCTAGGATAATCTATGCATAATAAGGAAATACATTACCTATTTCCTCTCTTTAAAAACATCCCACAAATAATAGCATAGTATACACAGATTCTCATTTTATTTTCCCCCTACATATCAATGTATCTTAATGTTTACTTATTTATTTTTTTAATACATATTTTGATTGATTTCAGAGAGGAAGGGCGAGGGGGAGAGGGAGAAACATTAATGATAAGAGAGAATCATGAATCGACTGCTTCCTGCATGCCCTGCACTAAGGCTTGAGCCCACAACCCGGGCATGTGTCCTTGACTGGAATCAAACCTGGGACCCGATGGTCCGCAGGCCAACGCTCTATCCACTGAGCCAAACCGGCCAGGGTTTAATGTTTATTTCATCAGTACATCAAGAGCTCCTGGTTCTTTTAAATGGCCATATAGTATTCCATTTATGGGTATACAAGTCCATACTCCTTATTCAAAGCTGTAGAATTTTGAATATATTTTGGAATTCAGAATTTTAAAAATTATAGAAAGATAATTTGTACATATATCTATTTGCAGCATCCCATAATTAAAAACATTACTATTTGTACAGTGAATGTATGAATAATCACACTAGGTGGGATAAAGGACAAAATTAGTTTTGCAGTTTATCAATACAATTAGAGGCTCAATGCATGAAATTCATGCAAGGGGCTCGGCCCTCGCAGCCCTGGTGGCTGCCTCAGCCATCGCAGCTGCGATGGCCCCGGCTTCGTCCGGAAGGTTGTCCAGATGGTTGTTCTGCTATTCGGCTGTCTGGTCTAATTAGCATATTATGCTTTTATTATTATAGATAGTAAGTAAACTGATAAATAAAATAGTATGATATATACCATAACTACTTGGTATCTTTATTTCTGAGGAAAACATTCAATAAAACCTCATATCAAGTTAAATATTTGTATATGTGCATGCAATAAATGTGTTATATCTAGTTTCTTGAGGATTTTGGACAAAAGTCTTTATCAACATTGCTATTAATGTCATCAAAGATTAGAACTGCATATTTAATGATGGTCCAGGAATGGGATTCTTAATGATGAAGCAACACCACAAATAGATGGCCATTAAAAGGTGTAGTTCTGCCCTGGCCGATATGACTCAGTTGTATGAGTGTCGTCCCATGCACCAGAAGTTGCCACAGTTGGTTTCCTGGTCAGGGCACATGCCTATGTTGCAGGCTCAATACCCAGTAAGGGGTATGCAAAGTCAGCTGACTGATGTTGTTTTCACATCGATATTTCTCTCTTACCCTCTCTCTTCCTCTCTTTCTAAAAATCCATTTAAAATATTTTTTAAAAAGGTGTAGTTCTAGGGTAATGTGTCTCATTAGTATGGACTTCTATATGAGCAGTCTCTTCAATTAAGTAGCCATAATCTACTTTTCACTGATAAATGAATGTTATTCAAGGTCAATTAACTGTTCTAACATTTCTTCTAGATTGTCTGTGGAGATTTTTTTTTGCATTTGTGTTACATCTTATCACTATTAGCCTCTTGCTTATTTGGCTTAATACCATTTTAGCAATTTTTCTACCCTGCAAAGAATGTACAACAGATATATAACCTATAATATTCAGTTTGTTTGTGTGTTTTTTAAAAATATAAATGAGCTCTAACTCAGCGCTTCTACAACCATGGTGAGCATAAAAGTCATCTGAAGAATTTGTTAAAACATAGATTCATGGGATATACCCACAGAGTCTGATCCGATAGGTCTGGAGTTGGGTCTGGGAATTTGCATTTCCAACAAGCTTCCAGGTGAAGTTGATGCTGCTTGTCCACTGATTATATTACTTTGAATAGCAAGGCTGACTTATTTAGACTTTTATCCAATAAACTTCCAATGTAAGTAATGAGACAATATATATCTGTTGCAAGTATAGACTAAAATAAAAAATAAACATTTAGCCTGAGCCGGTTTTGGTCAGTGGATAGAGTTTTGGCCCTCTGACTGGAGGGTCCCAGCTTCAATTCCAGCCAAGGGCACATACCTGAATTACAGGCCCAATCCTGGCCCCATGTCAGGACGTGTGCAGGAGACAACCGATTGATTGCCTCACTCACATTGATGTTTCTCTCTCTCTGTCTCTCCCTCCTTCTTCCACTCTCTAAAAAATCAATGGAAAAATATTCTCACGTGAGTATTAACAACAAATAAATAAATAAACATTTATATTTTTTCTTCATTGGGAATAAAATTTCTTGGTCACAAGTTCAGAAGGAGAGTGTGTAGAATAGTGGTCCAAGAAAAATCCTATATAATAAAAGCCTAGTACGCTAAGTGTCTGGTTGTCCGTTCAACCAATCAAAGCGTAATATGCTAATGATATGCTAAGGCCGCTCAACGGCTCGCTATGACATGCACTGACCACCAGGGGGCAGATAGTCGACTGGTCGACCAGTTGCTATGATGTATACTGACCACCAGGAGACAGATGCTCCGACCAGTAGGTTAGCTTGCTGCTGGGGTCTAGTGGATAGGGACTGAGTGAAACGGGCTGGACATGCCCTGGAGCCCTCCCGTGGTCCCACCCCAGGTGGCCAACCTCTCGCGTCTCTCCCTGGCCCTGATCGTGCACCAGTGGGGGTCCCTTGGCCTGGCCTGTGCCCTCTCACAATCCAGGACCCCTCAGGGGATGTTGGAAAGCCGGTTTCAGCCCAAACTCACAGGCCAGACAGAGGGACCCCACTGGTGCACGAATTCATGCACCGGGCCTCTAGTTTAATTATAGTTTTCTTTCATTCCAGCTTGTGTGCAATGAGCTCATGTCATTGGTAAAGATTATTGAGCCAGCTAGAAAATATCTCTGATTATACATGTGTTTTTTGTTTATATATTAAAAATAAGTTGTAAACAACTTTGAAACATCTTCAATGTTGACTTTTTTCTAACTTTCAACCTGTGCTTAGAGTCCTTAAAATCTTGTTTGTGCATCAATCATTGCTAATTTTTAAAATAAAAGAATACAGGCCAGAACAGAGCTGTTTCAGCAGCACTCTATACATGTTTGGGACTAAGGTTTTCATTAAAAATTATCTTTAAGATCTGGCAGACGTGGGAGCTTTGGGGTCCTGGTGAACAGAACAGACTTTTGGTCAGGAAGACGGCCTCTAGGTGGCTCGGTGTGAGCACCTCTATGTATAGGAGATCTCTCCAGGACCAGGAGAAGCTGGAGGAGAACCATGTGCTGCACCTGCAGCTGGCCATCTGGAGGCCTCCAGCGGAGCCCTGAACTCCCTCTGCAGACAGTTCCAAAGGAGGCTGCCCTGAGAGCAGTCAGCTTCAACCTAGGGGTGGGCCCCTCCTGGAAACACCTGGAAAACCCAGCCAGAGCAGCAGGGCCTCCAGGCTACAGCTCACTCAGCTAAGAATGCCCTGGGTGCCATGTTCCAGAGAATCCAGGAGTCCTGCCAAAGTGGCACCAAGTGGCTGGTGGAAACCCCAAAGCCCGGAGCAGGAAGAGAGACACAGGGTAGTAGCGCCCCCCAGCTCACAGCCTGAGCCAGAGGAGCACCCGGCTTTCTGGAACGGGCCCTTCCCACTCAACTCCGGGCCCCTGGGAACGGGAGCTGCACTGCAGCTCCACCCACTGTGGAGGTCCAGGAGGGAGGCCACCTTCTGGACCCACTCCTCCTTTACAGAGCCCTTCTGCTCCCCCAGTGAATTCGACAATGAACAAGAGCCTGTGGGGTCAGGAATCCAGCGCCTCCAGAAGCTGTCCCAGGAGCTGAAGGAGGCTATGACAGCTGAAGAGAGCGGTGATATGACTGTTTCTCCTTTGAGACTGAGGACAGTGCCCTTCAGGTAACGCCCTCCTCCTGAGCATCTTTCCTTCCAAGCATCTTCCCCAGCATCCTCCTCCTCCTCCTCCTCCTGCTCCTCCTACATGAGCACGTGTGCGTATTTGGAGGCACATTAAAGAACTGAGTCTCCTGGAGGAACCCACAGAGCTGACGCCCAGCAGAGTGGGAAGAGTGAGGTCTTCCTACCAGCTCGGACCGGAACTGCTGACCTCACTGACTCACCACCTTCCAGCAACTCGTCCTGGGGGAAAGCTTGGTGTCCTCACTCCCCCTGTGTGCAGCACAGTGAGGGGCAAGAAGAGAGCTTTGTCTTGCAGGAAGTGAGCCATACCTGACCCCCACGCCCCCACATGTGGGATCCCTGCCTCCTCTAGTTCCAGAGGAAGCCCCCACGGGCCACTGCTAACAAGGACCTAACAGAGGCCCAGGCAGAGGCTGGTCAGGGGCCTCTGCTCTCCTGAGCCCAGCAGAGACAACCTGCCACAGCCCAGGGGGTGACTCCTTACAGACCTGGCTCCTGGCTGCACAGCTCCTGTGCCTGCTCCAAAAGAAGGAATGGGAGAGATATCCAGGCTCTGAGACCTGGGGCCCACGGGTGCCTATTGATGTTCTCAGCACCAGGCACTGTGGGTGGCAGGGAAGAGTAGCTGGCAGGAGGAGTAGCAGCACTGCTCAGCAATTTCTGCCCTTTGTAAATTATTTAAAAATTCTGCTTTGTCATTTTATTAGAAAGAAATCAGGGTCTAACTTCCCTCCATAACGTTGTTTTTCCATAATAAAGACTCTTTCTGACAGACTGACAAATCTCAGAGGGAAGACTGGAGGATGGGAGGGATTAAACATGGAATTTATATGCATATATGTATAGCCCTTAGACACAGACAATAGTGTGGTGAGGGTCTGAGGGGAGGCAGGAGTAGGGTGGAGGAAAAAGGGGACATCTGTAATACTTTCAACAATAATCTTTAAGGCCTGGGTGGGTGGCTCAGTTGGTTGGAGTGTCATCCTATATATCAAAAGGTTGTGGGTTCGATTCCTAGTCACCTCTATCTGTATCTTTTACCTTTTCTAAAATGAGCATGGATTTTGGGGGGACAATAAGAAGATACAACATAAAGTTATTTTTAATAAAAAATGCTTTGAAAACTCCATGTATTACCTCATATCAGAAATACTTAGAGTCCATGGTAGCTAGTATTTTATTATAGCTTCCCAAAGGCTTATTTTCATTTAATATATTGATTTCAGAGAGGAAGGGAGAGAGAGAGAGCAACAGCAATGATGAGAGAGAATCATTGAATGGCTGTGTCCTGCACGCCCCACCCTGGGAATCGAGCCCACAACCCAGGCATGTGCCCTGACTGGGAATTGAACTGTGACCTCCTGGTTCATTGGTCAATGTCAACCATTGAAATACAGGCAGGGCCCAGGGGCTTATATTCATTTTTCTTTGTGGTGAAACCTCCATAGTTAACAGGGAGTATGTGAGCTTGAAAGCCCGAGAGTCACTTTGGCTGCCTATCTTTTAACAGGACCTTGGAAAAATCACAAACTCTCATATCTGTAAAGAGATTTGCAGCTCCATCTTAGCCATCATTTCATTGAATCTTCCAATGGTCCTAGGAGACTGATAGGTCATTGACAATGATCCCTGTTTTATAGGTTTTGAACCTGAGGTTTGGAAAGGTGAAGTACCTTTATCATATGGATGGACAGATTTAGAAGTTACCTTAAAGATGATCTCATCCTATGTTCCCAGGATTCTATAAATAGTAAGTAGGGAAAAACTTTGGACTGGACCCAGGTGCTCATTCTCATGACAGCAATCAAAATGAGAATCCCTCAGTCTAAGACAGTGGTTCTCAACCTTCTGGCCCTTTAAATACAGTTCCTCATGTTGTGACCCAACCATAAAATTATTTTCGTTGCTACTTCCTAACTGTAATGTTGCTACTGTTATGAATCGTAATGTAAATATCTAATATGAGGGATGGTCTTAGGCGACCCCTGTGAAAGGGTCGTTCGACTGCCAAAGGGGTCGCGACCCACAGGTTGAGAACCGCTGGTCTAAGAGGTCAAAGGAAGATGAAAGGCTTCTCTTCTTCAGGAGACTGCAGCCCAAGCCCTTGACAGGGCCATGACTGGGCTGGCATAGTGGGGGTGCTGAAGCCTGTGATCTATCTACGCTTACCTTTGGCAGCAGTCAGCATGGTGGAGGCCAGTTCACACTGCTGTGATTCCAAGTGCCCAAGTGTGAACCAACGAGGATAACGGCTGGGCACCATAGACACCATATGCTGAGGGTGGGAAGTGTCCCCGGTAGAAGTTGAGTTTTCTAGAACAGGTAACCTAGAAGAACCAGAAAGAGTCATTAGCCACCATCCAGACCCTTGCCATTTTGAGCCATTTTATAAATGCTTATCTTTGTAGTGAAGTAAATGAGCAGGAAAGGGTTAACTGAGAACTTTGAAGATTTAAAAATCTAGGGTACTGTACTCTATATGAGGTGAATGCCTAGACACTTGTAGAACTCAAGCTGAATAGTCACTGTGAATGGATCTGAAAGGCAGTTCAAAAGCCATAAGATTTTTTAATCCTCACTCGAGGATATTTTTCCATTGATTTTTAGAGAGAGTGAAAAGGGAAAGACAGAGAAATATCAATGTGAGAGAAACACATTGATTGGTTGCCTCCTGCAAGTACCTCAGTTGTAGGGCCTGGGCCGGGGAGGAGCCTGCAAACGAGGTATATGCCCTTGACCAGAACTGAACCTGGGATGTTTCGGTCCATAGGCCGACGCTCTATCCACTGATCCAAACCAGCTAGGGCCATAAGATTATTTTTAAAAGTATAAGAAATATATGCCAAGGAATCCTCAGCAGTTCTTTTCTGGTTGAGGTGAGAAGCTCTCTCAACCTTATGGTCTAAAATTCTTTTGTATGGTCTGCTGCATCCTTGAGGTCCACCTGCCTGAACCAAGGATCCTATTCTAGTTTGGGAACAAGATGCTCATAGCTCATTGTTCTCAAGTTTAGTTTTAGAAAACCATTTCTGCTTCCCTAAGTGCATCTGGTGACCTCTTCCTGGGAACCATGACTCAGCTGAGCTATGGAAAGGCTCAAACCCCTTCTCAGCCTGCTTAAATGGCCCCAGAACTGGAAGACTCAGGCCATGGGTGCTCCAGATCTATTAAAAACTCAGGGGCTTCCTCAGATGATCCACCAAGAGTAGAGCCAGGGACCAAGTGGGTCACTAGCAAAACATCTCAGATAGAAATTCTTGATCATATGAAAATATCTAAGCCATTTTAGGGCAGGCTTGGTGGTAGGTCCAATAGAATAGATACAAAAGGAAAGTGATAAAAGTGAGATAAACAAAGAAAAAGAGCACCGAAGACTTCTACTTTGGTGGAGACAATTGGGCTAGGAAACATTTACCCACCTCATGGCACGTAAGGCTAATTTATAGGACAGATCTGGATCATGAGGCAGGAGAGCTGAGAACAAATACTTGGCAAAGGTATGCATGGGAACACTCTCTCGGTGAATGACTTCTCCCAGACCACTGAAGGGGCCTCCTGCAGGAAGAAGATAAGCCAGCCAATTACTTACCTGTATGCTTCTATTGCCAGCCTAGACTTGAACCCTAGGATCCCACACATGTTTGCTAGCCATGGGAACCTTCAGTATACTTTAATGCCAAAAATGTTTCTGTACCTGTGTTCTAGAATAGAGGAGCTCCCACAGTCAAAGGTAAAAGACAATAGCCTCTTTTCTCCTTACCTTCTAGCAGTAAGAGGCACTGTTTCTGTAGGGTTTGCACCAGTTCATCGTCCAGCTGAAGCTCCTGGAGTCGACTCAGGAGCTGTTCCTCATTGCGGCACACTTTGTCCTGTGCGTAGAGGCCTTCAGGCATCACCCTCTGTTGACCCAGCCCCATCAGAGCAACTTCCAAGGCCAATGACAGGTAAGACTCACTGCTGTTTGGGCAGCCTGCTGCCATGGGTACATGCTGGTACACAGGGGGTCTGCTTTCATTCATATCTGAGGGCAACAGGTCACCAGATTCCTTAGGTCAGGCCCCGTGGATTCATCTGCTCCTCTCTCCCTCCCACTTTGAAATACAGCTTGGTCGGCAGCTGTCACAGGGAAGCTGAGTCAGAAACCCATGGCAGTAGGAAAAATATACCGAAAAAAAGTTACACAGAGCTACAAAGATTCCTAGCTTCTTCCTAATATATGACTGGCTGGGCCAGTTGGGGAAATATAAAAATCTTATACTGCCCTAGCTGGTTTGGCTCAGTGGATGGAGCGTTGGCCTGCGGACCAAAGGATCCCAGGTTAAATTCCAGTCAAGGGCACATGCCCAGGGTTGCGGGCTCGATCCCCAGTGGGGGGCGTGTAGGAGGCAGCTGATCGATGATTCTCATCATTGATGTTTCTATCTCTCTCTCCCTCTCTCTTCCTCTCTGAAATCAATAAAAATATATTTCAAAAAAATCTTATACTAATCTTTTGCTAGTCATTATAATACCGTAATTAACTGTTTTTCTATCTCTTTCACTAGAGTGTGAGTATCTTAAAGGAAAGCGACTTTATCTCATTGCCCTAGGTATTTCCAGGGTCTGGTGTATAGGAGGAGCTAAGTGTATGTCAGTGGTGAATAAACCCCAAGTGCAACCTCAGGCTTTGCTGATGCAAGTGTCACTGTGCAGATGAAACAGACCAAAGATGATGATTCCCTTTTAAGGGATGAGAAGGAAGATAAGGGCAGCCCTAGCTTAGATTGGGGCCACCCCTTGTATCTCTAACCAGAGAAATCCAAATCCACCCGGCTAAACTATTACTTTTACAACACTATAACTTCTATGTTATTATTACTTTATATATTCCACCTTTGGATTCAAAGTTTCAGAAACTTTGAAAAGTTTAAAAGTTAGAGTTTGGTTTCTTTCCTTTTCTCTTTCATTTACCTGGTAAGTATTTATGAATGACTATTAAATGGGAGGTCTTACACTAAGTGCTGGGATCATAAAGATAAGTCAGTCATAGTTTCTGCTTTCAAGGAGCTGACAGCCTAGTAAGAGATACTCACTTGTAAACAAACTGTAATGCAGTGTGTTAAATACTATAATAGATGCATGTATACAATATAGTGATGGCATAAACGAGAGAAGAATCAATTTTGTCTGTAGTCCTTGCTACTTTGAGACTACTGAATAACGTCCCTTCTATGTTTTATTTGTAAAACTGGTAAAAACTAACATCATTAGGAAGAAAGTTCAAAGGAAACAGGAGAATATTATACAATTGCAAGGGACACACACATTCTTGATGGAAGTTCTTTCCCACTTCCAGACTGCTCTGAGGACTTGGCCTTTGACTCCTGAAATCTCTCTACCTCTTATTTCCCTTGAATCACACTCTTTAGATATTCATGGGAAGTGAGAGGAGCAAAGGAAGGTGGCAAGGTAAAATGTGAGAGAAGGACAGGGCTAGTCCACAGGGTACAAAAGGAAGGTGGAAAAGAGAGGAAGCCTAAGGAAACCTCTCAGGGAAAGTGGATAAGAGAGAAAAAAGGCTGCAGGAAGGGTAGAACACATCTGGCAGGATGAAGAGGGCTACCCATACCTGACACTTCCAGATAGCTATCATCATTCAGGCGGCAGGCCTCAGTTAAAGTAAGAAATAGGCAGCCAATGGGATCCAGGGGGTGGCCCACCCAGCCTTCCAGGTTTGTGATGGCTGTGGTTCCTCTCTGCAACAGTTCTGGAAAGAAGCAGGGCAGAGTTTTAGAGAATGATAGAGATACACTGCTCTCTGTCCCTGCCTGGGCCTCCTCATCAGTTTCTTTCAGGGCTGGGCCCTGAGACTCAGAGAAAGCTTCCCTCATTGTCTTGCCTTGGGTTGATAGGACAGGTCACAAGCTTATCAGCCAGCTGCAAAGACCTATGGTCCGCATTTAGGCTCCCTGTTGGCAGTTCACATATATAGATACAGCTTTACAGTTTTAAAAGGGTCTTATATCAGATCTTAGTGGGCCTTCCAACTGCCTTCTGAGGGAGGCATGCTGGCATTATTATTCCCATTTTACAAAGATTCAAAGTAAAGTGAGACATTCCACATAGCATATAGCATGACCTGGAATCCCCTAGCCTCTGCCAAACCATGAAACTTCATAAACATTAAGACCTACAACTTGTAGCCACTGAGGATCCTCTTCAGCCTTAGCCTAAGGAGTTAGGATGGCTCCTAATAGCCTTAGAGTTAGAATGGCTCCTAATCACTGTACCTTTCTTCTGATGCTTGTAGATTTCCAGCTGCCGTTGCTGCTGCAACCTCAAAGTATTGATGATGGCCACCGTGAGTCTGAGGGCCTCTTTTGGATAACCATGGGAGTGCAGGGCATCTACCCGAGCACAGGCTGTAGGCACATGTTCTACCAGATGAGAAGAAAATATTTTGGTTGTGTTAAATTTTCAAATTAGGAAAATTCATGCTTGAGAAAAGGAGTTCATGTTCTGTTCAGTTCCTCAAATTCAACCTGATATCTACCATGTACCAGGAACTATGTGTTATCTTTTAAGGATATAAAGTTGAATAAGTCACAGGCATTACCTTTAAAGAGCTACCCTGAAGTCTCAGGCTACGGTATAGAAAGGGACACACAACTAGGATAATAAAATACTGTACCTCTTTGTGAATATGTATTATCGGAATCCAGTGGAGGTAGCAACTAACTGATTAAAGGGAGAGGCCTCATTCATTTATTAATCCTGCATTTCCTGAGAACCTATTATTTGCCAAATGAAAGTACAAAGATGAATAAGAAATAGCCACTTCCCTCAAAGAGCTAAAAAATGTTACATAAATAGATCATTATTAGACAGTTAAAAAGAAAAGACATGATAGGAATATATACAGATAGAAAATAATATTTGAGCTGCATTTTGTAGGACAAGATTTAAAATAGGTAGACAAACAGGGAAAGGCATTCCTGGCAAAGGGAACTTTATAAGCAAAGGCATATAAATAAAAGCATAAAAAGTATTCTATATAGTATCTTCACAGTATGACAAATAGTTCTGTGTAGAGTTAGGCTATGTGGCTAGAGATAGCCTGGAAAGGTAGAATCTGGAAAGGTAAAGCTTTGATGCCATTCTAAGGAGTTTGGATTTACCTTAGGGATAATGGAGGACTACCAAAGGCTTGTAAATGAGCAAGTGATCATAATGAGACTTATGGCTTATTTTGTGATTTCTTTTAAAGAAAACATTAAAATTTATAAAAATAATTGCAGAAAATTAGAAAACATAGATAAGCAAAATATAAACATTAGAGATAAGCATTATTTCCACTTTCATACATATATCCAGATTTTCCTATTCAATTTTAATTATAATGGGGTGATATAATTATTGTTTTGTAACTGGGTTTTTACACTTCACACAATGTAAATATTTTTCTATGTCATTAAATGTACTTCTATAACACTAAAAGTGATTATATATCACTCCACTGAATATGTACTATTCACTGAGTCAATCAATTCCCTACTGTTGGATATTAGATTGTTTCCAATTTTCTCATCTGTACATTATTTATAACCATGCTCCAACAGAGCCCTAATTTTAGGCATATTTTTGGTAACTATAGCTCAGGATAAATTCCTAGATGCAGAATTCCTGGATCAAAGGGTATGAATGTGTTTTAAAGGCTTTTGATAAGTATTGCTGAAATACCCTTCAGAAAGGGTGTAACATTTATACTCCTCCCAGTAATATGAGAGTACCTATCTCTATGCAACCTCTTCCAACCAAAACCCAATAATCTTTATTTTTAAAATCCTTGACCAGTTGACAATCCAAAAATGGTAATTCAATGTTGTTTTGATTTGCATCTTTATTAATGAGGTAATTCTTTTTTCACAAGCTTGTTAGATTTATGTAGAAGTGTTGAATCAGAGAAGAGGGAAGATAATCAGAGGGAACTTCAGCTAGTGACCCACAGTGAGTTTGGCCAAGGCTTTAGAGTGAAAGACAGAGACATATCCAGATTCAGCAAGATCTCGAGAAAGACAAAGATAATGGGCTGAGGGATGGAGGTAGGGAAATGGGAACAGATAATAAAAATGTAAATCATTAGTGTAAGACTCAGAAAATAAATCTATTTTAAAATAATTTCTCTTTTGTAATGGGCATCCTGTAATAAAGTCAAGAATAGAATGACAGAAGGCCAGAAGATGATTTAAATTGACAAAGGAACAGCTTTATTCTGTTACGATGAAGGAAAGGTGGGAAGGAAGAAGCTTGGTGACAAATGCAGACTGTGCCCTAGCTACTAGCACAGGGCAATTTAAGTTTCAAATGTAGTGCCTTTTTAGCAAAACATAATTTCAGAATAGATTATAATCTTGCTCAGTAACTGTTGACTAAGGGAGCAATGAACTGTTAATGGTTTTGGTAGTACTCTTTGAGATTTATTAACTCCTTTCCCTTCCCAAAATTTAGGATACAGAATATAAATTCCTCTATTTGAGGTTATTGTACATCAGCTGAGTACATATGTCAAGTGCTTAGGCTTCACATAAATACTGAGGCCTGAATCAAGGCCCAAAAAGATATGCATGAAAATCGTCCCAATTATAGTTGTGTTGCTAATACCGGTGCAGATGGCTCCTTCAGGGCAAGAGGTGAGATTGGGCTCCAAAACTCTTAAGAGTAGAAGAGAGATACACTTACCAAGCCACAGTGGCTGGCCTTGGGAATTAAAGAGTAGTCTCTCACTTTCCTGCTGACAGGCAGGAGCTATATATATATCGCTGCTAATTATTCGCTGTAGGTGGCTGTCTTGCCAATGCAATTCACGGCCCTCGATGGCTCTAGTAAACACTGTTCGTCTTGGTCTGGATAAGGAGTCTGGGGAAAGAAAGAAATGCATGCAGCAGTTTAATGATGGATTATCTGGAGCTCTAACTCTTGTGTTCTTCAGGGTGGGAGGGTGGGCATGTGGTTAGTGAGAGCAGCCACTCTGCCATCTGTCTGGGTGTTTGTTTTGTTACCTGTTTATGGGATAGCTTTTAGTGTGTCTGTGCCCTCTATGGAAATATATTTTCTACAGAGATCTATGGCTGCCTTTCTACTTCTTACAGAAAACTAATTTCTCCTAGGACCCAGAGCCACATGAAAGAGAGAAGGAACAATGGTGTTCAGCTTCTCAATTATGAGAATACAAACTGCTTCTACAGAAGTCAGAGGAAGAGAGAAGTAGGGAGGTAATCTTTCTGGTCAATCTATATCCTGTCTCATTTACAGCATGACCCTTATCAGACTGAGGACTTCCATGAAATTCATATTAAAAGCTGAAAGAAAGAGCTAAAGCCCTGTGTATTCTGGTATCTTTATCACCCTGATAACTGCAGGCTTACAGCCTTGTTCTCCAATAAGAAAAACTGATACTGACAACAGTTTTGTTTTTCTCATTAGAGTCTTACCATGCCATCTCCCTTCCAGAAAAAGCTGCAAGGAAACCAAAACAGCAGGCAAATTGGGCTCACTTCTTAAGAGTGGTGTGTATGAAGACCAAATGGATGATACACTGTTATAAACTGCAGATAGAGGAGGAGTCATGGGAATGACATTTTAAAAAATATAAAAAGGTGTAAAAGATTATTTAACTGACTCTAGGCCAAATTAAGGGCGGTTGAAACTATTTTGGGATAAAGAACTGAATACTGTACAAATGTTTCCAGAAATGCCCAAATGAGGTGTGCATCTACTGAGCCTGTGCAAAAATATTGAGAAGAAAAGTCAAAAGATTCAGACTGAGCATGAAATAAATGAACATATTCATCCACTAAGCTAAAGTCCCTGGACAACTCTTCAGAATTTGATATATTCCACAGAGTATGGGCTCGGAGAATTAAATGAGAATAACACTGACAGTAATTACTGAAGCTGCTTCTCCTTCATGTTGTTCCTCAGTAGAAGTACAATGACCCCTCTATTGGCTGCAGTCTAAGCCCCTCTCTTGCTGAAGTGAGAATCCACTGTGAGTTTACTTATCCCACAGTGGGGATTAGGCTCCCAATATGTTCTGTAATTCATTAAGTTAGTAAATAATGAGTCCTTACTACATGGAAGATACTGTTCCAGGTGCTAAAGAAATACAAAGTCCCTGCCTTCAGCAACCTTTACATTCAAATGGGGAGAGATAGTTAAATAAATATATATCAGATGGTTATAAATTCTATAGAAAAGATGGGAGTGGAGTTAGGGAGAAAGGCAAGCTGGTGTTAGGTGAGGGTAATTGTTTTATATAGAATAAGGTAACATTTGAACAGAGACCTGAAGGAACTGAAGGCAAGACATAATTAAGGGAAGAGCATTCCAGGCAAAAGGAAAAGCAAGTGCTGAGATCCTGAGGTGGGAAAATATCTGGAGTGTTTAAGGGCGACAAAGAGGCCAGTGTACTTGGAATGGAATGAGCAAGCAGGGAAATCATAGGAGATGAGGTCCGAGAGATACCAGAGAGCTAGATAATGAGGGCCTTCCAGGCCATGAGTGAAAATGACTTTGGCTTTCTGAGTATGAGAAGCCACTGGAGGACTTTGAGCTGTTGAAGGTATATGATGTGACTTCATTTTAATTTTGGGGGAAATATATTTTTTATTGATTTCAGAGAGAGAGAGAGAGAGAGAGAGAGAGAGAGAGAGAGAGAGAGAGAGAGAGAGAAACATAAAAGATGGGAGAGACACATCTATTGGTTGCCTCCTGCATGTGCCCCAACCAGGGCCAGGGATTGAGCCTGCAACTAAGGTACGTTCCCTTGACTGGAATTGAGCTTGCAACCCTTCAGTCCACAGGACAACGCTCTATCCACTAAGCCAAACCGGCTAGGGCTTGACTTGCATTTTAAAAGGCTAACTGGAAGCAATATTGAGAACAGACTACAAGGTAGAGGGTAGAAGCAGGAGGAGCAGTTAGGAGGCCACTGCAATAATCTGTGAAAGATGATGATAACTTGGCCAGAGTAATAAGTCAAGTATTGATAAGAGTGATGAGAATTGGCTATCAGAATTGTCAATGATGGGAGTGATGAGAGTATATGGATTTTGTATATATTCTGAAAGTAAAGGCAATAGCATTTGCTTATGGATTACATCTGGGGTAAGAGAAAAAGGGAAAAATCAAGAATGACTCCAAGGTTTTTAAGACAGACTTGACATATATAGAGACAGGGAAGACTGCAGGAAGAGAAGGTTTGGGTGGGGCTTGAGGGGTAAGAAATCCTACTGAGATGTCCATTAATATCTAAGTGGAGATACTGAAAGGTCATTGAACATACAAGCCTGGAGCTGAGAGAAAATCTCTAAGCAGGAGGCATAAATTTGGAAGTTGTTAGTATATAGATGATTATTAAAACAATGTAATGAAATAAGTATAGAAAGATAAGTGGTTTAATGACTGATCCCTGGGCACTCTAGCATTTTAGGTTGAAAAGTGGGGAGGAGACAGTAAAAAAGACTTAGGAGGAAGGGCCAATGAAGTAAGACGAGAACCAAGAGAGAATAGCAGTGTTTTGCTCTTTTAAAAAAAATTAAATTTATTGGGGTGACATTGTGTTTTTTTTTTAATTTTTATGTTTTAAATTAAATTTGTAGTGTTTTGAAAATAAGATGAAAAAGGTGTTTCAAGGAGAGAGAGGTGATAATCCAAATAGAGTGAGTGAAAGGGAGAATAAGAGCAGAAGAGATAGAGATGGTAAATATATATATATTTGAATGATTTTTCTTATATCTACCACTTATTTCTACTATCTCAGAAAAAGAGGGAGGTACCAGAGAGGCATGTGGGGCCACAAGTATTTTTTGTTTTGTTTTGAGATGAGAGATAAAAACAATGTGCTTGTATACTCTCAGGAATAATCCACAAAAATTTGTGATGCAGGAGAGCAAGGAAAGAATTCCAGAATGATGTCCTGGATAAAAGAGAAGAAACAGGATCTCTAGAATAAGTGGAAGGTTGGACTTACATAAAAGAACAAACAAAAACAGTGGAAGAACCACAGTAGATGGACATAGACTGAGGCAGATGTAGTAATGTAATTTTGGAAATTCTCTTCTGATTGCTTCTATATTCTCAGTGAATAGGAAGCAAGGCTTCAGCTAACATGAGGAAAGAGAGGAATATAAAAAGTTTTAGTGAAAAGATGGTGGAAAATAGTAATTTAGAAGAGTGAACTAGGGCATAAATTAGGGAAATGCAGTAGATGTTTAGTCTACACACTACGGATCCACTTGAGATGAGTGGTCATAAACTTAAAAATTAAGACCAGTTACCATGGGTGTATTTCTCTCTATCATGTTCAGCTTTGCAGTTGTGAGCACTGAGTAATTAGACTAAACTATTAACATTAGGGATCTGTTATGTGAGTGTAACAAAGAGAAACGGGGAAGGGGGGTTTGAGTATGTATGCAAGGGAATGATTATAATGATGCACCAAGGAATCTAACCTGGATAAGGAGGAAAATGAAGCTATCAAGAGAATGAAAAAAACAGTAGGATAAAAATTCCTAGTGGGTCAAAGAACTACTGGAATTGGGATACTAAAGAAAATAAGGTAGTAAAAGCTGCTGGTGGTAATTAGAGCTGCTCTAAATTGAGATTATGAAGAAAGTTTTTGGTAATGACAAGGTTTAGGAGAGGATCTTGGGATTCCATGGCTAAGTTATTTTGGAAGATGAGACTATTAAAAGAAAGGAGATCAAGGAGCTGAGAAGCTAGAATATTGGAAGGATCATCTATGTAGCTACTAAAATCATTAAGAATTATGATAGAAGTAGTGACAGAGAGTAGTGTTGTAAGCCAATAGCCAAAAATCTTTAGGGAATGAGGGGGAACTTGACCCAGAGGTCTACAAATAACTAAAACCAGAAGGGTAGCAGACAGTGTATTTGATGGCATAAACTTTAAAGATGGGGGTTATTTTAGGAAGGAGTGAAGGACGTTGGGGAAATGGCAATGAAGGATAAGCAGTTTGCCTATTGTTCCATCAGGTCCAATGGCAAAGAGATGTGAGAGATAAATCAGCCTCAACATGAAAAGACTGCAGAGGAAGCAACATACTCAGATGAGAACCAGTAACAATAAATAACACCAATATACTATGACAAGGAAGAAAATGCCAGGCTGGAGACATTTGTTTATATACATTTCACTCTCTATGCCAATCCAAAGCTAATACTAAAAAGATGGCTTCCTGTGTTGTGGAGGTTAGATGAGTACCAGTAAAGGGTAGCATAAAGAAGTGGCAAAATTGAGTGCCTTTTCACCTCTCATTACTTTAGCTGTCTTAAATACACTGACAATCAAGTATGGTACAGTTGATGAACACCAAGCAAGAACAATAAGTTAAGTAATTTTCTCTTTGAGATTAAAAAATGTCAGTAGATTTATCATCTAAAATAAAGGGGACCGCCCTACCTGGTTTGGCTCAGTAGATAGAGTGTTGGCCTGCGGACTGAAGGGTCCCAGGTTCAATTCCAGCCAAGGGCACATGCCTGGGTTGTGGGTTCGATCCCCAGTAGAGGGTGTGAAGGAGGCAGCCAATCAATGATTCTCTCTCATCATTGATGTTTCTATTTCTCTCTCCCTCTCCCTTCCTCTCTGAAATCAATAAAAATATATTTTAAAAAATTAAAATAAAATAAAGGCGACCACATATAAAATGAATGTCTTATCAAAATCTCCCACTAATAAAGGTTCTCAATGGGCAAAAGAGCAATCAGTTCCCACCATTAAATAGCCTGAGTCAGATAAACTAAAACTGATGCAAATGCTGATGCCCAGTGATATCAGTAGGCTATTGGGCTCAAAATGCAGAGGGTACAGTATCACTGTACTGCAAGCATGTCAAACTCAGGGCCGGCGGGCCACATGCCTTGTTTAAATAAATGAGGCATGTGGCCCGCCCTGAGTTTGACATGCTTGCTGTACTGGATTTGTCTTAAAATGAGCAAGCATCCTAACAGTAACTTGGGAGCATGACCCTTCTAGCTATCTGCTGTATAAACATTTGAGGAAAACAGAGGAAAGTAAGAAAGGCAATTGTCATGACATTTAAAAAAATTTTTTTTTATTGATTTCAGAGAGGAAGGGAGAGGAAGAGAGAGAGAGAAACATCAATCATGAGCGAGAATCATTGACTGGCTGCCTCCTGCATGCCCCCTACTGGGGATCAAGTCTGCAACTGAGCATGTGCCCTTGACTAGACTCAAACCTGGGACCCTTCAGTCCACAGGCCAATGCTCTATCCACTGAGCCAAACCAGCTAGGGCTGTCATGACATTTTTTTTAAAGCTGTTTTCTGCAGGCATTCCATCCTTCCATTGAGGTAGATCTTTTGAATTAAAATCAGTCCCAACTGAGGCGAGAGCCATTAGTCATGAAGAATTTGAAGGGTAAGGAAGATTCATGCAGAGGGCTCTAGGAATTTATGCTGGGCGCTATAAGGACACTCTAGATGTGGAAGAAGACAGCATCCCCAATGTCAAAAGCTGACCTTTACTAAAGTTTTGCATTTCAAAACAAAAGGACTGTTTTTTCTTATTTAGGATGACAATTCTGATAGCCAATAGTTTTTCCAGCTACCTTTGTTCTACGGTTTTCCCCCCAACCTTTTGGAGTTACAGGCACAAAGACCTAAAAAGTTATCTGCTCACCTGGGTTGTGACTGGCATTCTGGGGAAGTGCGTTGGTGATATTGGGCAGCTCATGCCCATAGTTCCCATCTTCCAGGGGACAGACATCCAAGTCGCTCCACTTCTGCAGTTGCTGTAGCCAAGAGGATTTTTCCTCCAGTTTGCAATGTGGATTTAAAATGATGCACACCCACAAGGCCCCTGGAGAAGAAAACAACCCACATTCTTCATATCTGTTCCTCAATGTATGTGTAAGCCTTACTCTTGTTCAGCTTATTCTTTTCTTCCATTTTGAAGTTTCCAAAACATCGGTGTTTCTCAATATAAAAAAATGAGATCTGCTAACGTTTTCAGAACTGGCTTATTTTTCCTTCCCAAAGCTTCCTTAAAGCAGAGTGACTATCTTGATATCTGGATATGTGCCTATGATAATGAACAAGACAGATTTGGGCTTGAATTCTTAGCTTGAATCTATAGTCCAACAAACATTTACTGAGAGCTTTCCATGTTCAAGGCTCTGTACTGGAGAATAAGATACTGTTCCTACCTTTGAGTAGCTGTCTAGTGGTGGAGATACATAAATAAACAGACTGCCATTTGAATATAGTAAGTGTCAAGATAAAGATATGTTCAGGGTACAAGAGCAGCACAAAAGAAGGGCATTTAGTGCAAGGACAGGGATCAAAAGGTAGGTGCTAAGAAAAGGTTTCAATTTTTGGTTAGCTGACCTTGGACTAAAATTCAAATCCCTCAACTGTAAAACTGAGATCATAAAACACCTACATTTACAGATATTGTGAGAATTAAATGAGATAACATTGGTAAAGGGCCTAGCATATTACTTGGCATATAGTAAAATTTCAGTATTTCATTTTTCCAGGGAAAATGGTTTATTTGGATTTGGATTATGATACTGGTGATAAACTGTGATGCCTTAAAACTATCACATTCTTGCATCTTCTCTGTCATTGTAGCTGAGCATCACATATTACAAATAACCAATGGTTACTGTTTCTTTGATCATATTGCTCTTCTTTTTAAGCAAACCCACTTCTTCTCAAGGTTTGTGTGTAGCTAAGCCAGATATATTCTCAGTCTCAAGTTAGCAATAAACCTGACTGTAGAGTGGCTTCAGTGAAACATCCTTTGGGATGGAGCCATTACATCTATGGATGCAGGTACGTTCAGACACTATTTCAAGGCCCCTCAAAGTCAAGTAAGAATGTTTTAAAAGGCCATTTTAGCTTCAATTTCAAATACCAGTATTAACTGAAGAAAATGAATATTCATTTCTATTAGCTCAATCAAATTTTTATAATCTACCATGAAAAAGATTTCCAACCTAGAATTTTACACCCAGAGTATCACTCAAAAGCAAAAGTGAGAGTCCAGTCAAGATGGCAGCATAGGTAAATATGGCATCATATCCTCCCACAACCACATCAAAATTAAAACTAAATTACAGAAAAACCATCAAGAACCACTGAAATTGAGCTGAACATAAGTCCTACAACTAAGGATATAAAGAAGCAGCCACATTGAGACAGGTAGGAAGGGCAGACACAGAATGGGCTGGTCCCACACCCACCTGTGGTTAAAAATTGGGAGGGATTATCTCAGCTGCAGAGGTCCCCCAGGAGGAACGAGGGGTCTCAGCCCCATACCAGGACCTCCAGCTCAGGGTTCCAGTGCCAGGAAGAGAAGCATCCAAAACTTCTGGCTGTGAAGACCAGCAAGGATTGTGGTTGAGTGAGAGTGAGAGTGAGGGCGGCTGAAGTCCCAGATGTTCCTCTTAAAGGCCCCATGTACAGACTTACTCAGATTCACTTCC
Organism: Myotis lucifugus; assembly: GCF_000147115.1. Classification (NCBI taxonomy): domain Eukaryota; kingdom Metazoa; phylum Chordata; class Mammalia; order Chiroptera; family Vespertilionidae; genus Myotis; species Myotis lucifugus. The sequence goes on along the minus strand of NW_005871270.1, from coordinate 1,346,660 downwards.
TCTGAGCGCCAGTGCTGAGGCAGCAGCTTGAAAGTCTCCAGGCACATACGTGGAGGAACTGAATTGTCTGGCTCAGAGCGAGGGCTGAAGGGCCAGCTTTCTCCCAGAGAGAAGTGCTAGCAGAGGCCATTGTTCCTTTGCTGAGCCCTCACCTCATAAACTGGCAGGTGCCATATTGGAGTCTCCACTAACACTCTTCGCCCTACCCTGGTGATTCCTTGAGACCCTGCCACAACCAACTTGCAGGCCCACCCAGGCCATTCCTAGGGGCTTTCCCTGCAAACAGACTGTTTTAGCTCATGCAGAGGACTTTCCTAAAAGTCTCTCAAAGGTTCACAAACCCCAGACAAGCAATACCTGGCTTAGTGTGCCCCATGCCTCTTGCTGAGTGGCCCCAGGCCTAGCACAAGTAATAGCTGGCTTTGGTATGCAGCTTAGCCTATCCTGGGCACCTCTAATCCCAGTTCAAGTAGCAGCCATCTGCAGATCACTTTGCAGTTTGTGCTGGTTGGCTCTGGGCAGGATGGCAGCTGATCTTGGCCAGCAGCTGATCTTGGCCGGCACCTTCCGGAAGGCCCCAGAGCTAGCACACCTAGAGGCTAGCTTTAGACCTCACTGTAGCACCACACAACCACCACCACCAGAGACACACTTAAGGGGCAGACTCACTGGGCACCAGAGCTCAGAAGTAAGTTCTGCTCTGTGGGGTTGGCCCCTGCACAGCACCTCCTCCATTGTGGTGGCAGCTAGTCCCCACAGCCTATTAGCCTGGGGGTAAATCCCTCCTATTGACATGCTAACAGCAATCAAGGCTCAACTACAACAGGAGGGAGCACACAGCCCACGGAGGGTGTGGTGGCACACACGGAGCACCCAAATCCAGTGATCGGGGAGGCTGTGCCACTGGGTCCTACAGGACACCTACTACATAAGGCCACTCTACCAAACTGGGAGATACAGCAGCTTTACCTAATACATAGAAACAAACACAGGGAGGCAGTCAAAATCAGGAGACAAAGAAACATGTTCCAAATGAAGGAACAGAACAAAACTCTAGAAAAAGAACTAAACAAAATGGAGACAAGATACAGAGTTTAAAACACTGGCTATAAGGATGCTCAATGAATTTAGAGAAAGATTAGAGGAACTTCGTAAGAACTTCAACAAAGAGATAAGGAACATAAAATGGAGACAGAAAACATAAAAAAAGAACCAGTCAACCTTAGCCAGAAAGAAAACCAATGGAAAAATATCCTCAGGTGAGGATTAACAAAAAGAAGAATACCATAACTGAAATGAAGAATACATTATAGGAGATCAACAGTAGAACAGATGAAGCAGAGGACCAAATCAGAGATTTGGAAAACACCCAATCAGAATAGCAAAAAGAAAAAAGAATTTTAAAAAATGAAAGTTTAAGGGAGCCTTTGGACAACCTCAAATGTATCAACATCCAACATTTGTAACATGGAGGAGAATTGAAAACCTATGTGAAAAAATGACAGAAAACTTCCCTAACCTGGTGAAGGAAATAGACATACAAGTCCAGGAAGTGCAGAGAGTCCCAAACAAGATGAACCCAAAGAGGCCCAAACCAAGACACATCATAATGAAAATGTCAGAGACTCACCCTAGCTGGTTTGGCTCAGTGGATAGAGAGTCTGCCTGTGGACTGAAAACTAGTTCTTCCCTTATGGTGTGTCTATATTACACCGTTTGCTGGTTCTACTAAAATTAATGCAGGGAGAAATAGGTTCCCTCCCACCAACAAACAAAAAAGATAAGAAAGCCTCATCATTTAGGATAAAAGGAGAAGAATGCCAAGAACAAAATTTTGAGAAAACATCAACCTTTAAGTTGTGAGCAGAAAAGGAGGAATAAGCACAAAAGAAAAAGAAAGAAGAGAGAGATGGAAGAACCAGGAAAAATTGGCGACAAATGAATCAATTAACAATGTCTAATGTGGCAGAATGTCAATATTAGTAACAAGCATTTATTTTATTTTTTGTTTTTTTTATATATTTTTTTATTGATTAAGTTATTACGTATGTGTCCTTATTCCCACATTATCCCCCATCCCCCCGATTCATGCCCTCACCCCCCTGTTGTCTGTGTCCATTGGTTAGGCCTATATGCTTGCATATAAGTCCTTTGGTTGATCTCTCCCCCTTACCCCCACCCTCTCCTACCTTCCCTCTGAGGTGTGACAGTCTGATGCATTTATTTTACATTTTAAAAAGTGCTTTCTATTTATAGTGAAGTAAAAGATTTTCACATTTAATCTTCATAAGTAGAATGAGAACCAAAAAGAGGCCATTAAATTTGGCAACTAAAGGGATTCTAGTGGCCTTATCAATTCCAAAATAAATAGGACCATAGGAACGAAAAATAGGTTGGGTGAGTTGAGAGAGACTTAAGAGTATGATTTGAGTCATCAAGAAGCTCCTATTCCTAAGCATTTAGATATTAAAAAGGAGATCCCTTGAGGGAGGAAGAGGCAGAGAGAGATAGAAACATCAATGATGAGAGAGAATCATTGACCGGCTGCCTCCTGCACGCCCCACAATGGGGATGGAGCCTGCAACCTGGGCATGTGCCCTGACTGGGAATCGAACCATGACCTCCTTCCTGGTTCATAGGTCGATGCTAACCACTGAGCATGCTGGCCAGGCTTTTATTGATTAATTTTAGAGAGGAAGGGAGAGAGGGAGAGAGAAACATTAATTTGCTGTTTCACTTATTTATAAATTAATTGGTTAATTTTTGTTTGTTTGTTAATTCTTATATGTTCCCTGACTGGGGACTGAACCTGCAAGCCTGGCGTATTGAGATGATGCTCTAACCAACTAAGCTACCTGGCTAGGGTAGCCGGAACAAAATTCTTTAGAAAAGGAGATGGCATAGGACTCAGAATAAATAGATAAGGACTGGCCTTTTATAGGAGCAGAGATACTTTACAGATTTTAACAGAAAAGAAAGTAAAGTGTATGTGTACAGACATGGGGAGATGAGAAAAGCTCATGTCTGATAGCTTCTATTTTCTCTGGTTCAGGAACTGAAATTACTGAGCCCACTCTCTAAGTTCCTACAAACCCTGCCTAAACCTTTCCCAGGTGAGCAGGTCTTGTGACCAGGAAGGAACCCTCAGAGCAGTTAGGGGAAACACGACATGCACTGTGCTCTAGTATCTAACCCAGGGGTGGGCAAACTTTTTGACTCGAGGGCCACAATGGGTTCTTAAACTGGACCGGAGGGCCGGAACAAAAGCATGGATGGAGTGTTTGTGTGAACTAATATAAATTCAAAGTAAACATCATTACATAAAAGGGTACGGTCTTTTTTTTTTTTTTTTTTTTAGTTTTATTCATTTCAAACGGGCCGGATCCAGCCCACGGGCCATAGTTTGCCCACGGCTGATCTAACCCCATAAGGCTTCTCTTAGTGCAGTGGTTCTCAAAATGTGGTCTCTGGAATAGTGGTGTCAGCATCCCCTGAGAATCTTTAGAAATGTGAATTATCAGGCCTCACTCCAACCTACTGAATCCAAAACTCTGGGGATAGGCCCCACTATTTGTTTAAACAAGCACTCCAGGTGATTCAGAGAAATTTGAGAATCACTGTCTTTGCAGAATGCTGAGAGTTTCTTAGAAGATTGGTATAGCAATTTCTTAGATAAATAAAAATGTCAGAAGCAAGAGCTTTTCATAATGAACCTAAGTATATGCAAGAGCTTTAAAAGCACTGAGAGCCAATTCTGCTTACTTCCTCTCACCTACCTTTGCCCCAAAGGCCAAACCCAAGTCCACAGCACAATCCCATGATTTTCATAAAAATTACTCCAAGAGATTTAGGCCTTAGACGAAATTGACTCTGAAGAAGGCTAATTTCAAATCTTAGAAAACATGCACTTTGGGGGAAGTACACAAGAGAGAATTGAGGGAGATGTTATAGAAGGATGTTTGATTTGGAGTCAGACAGATGAGGTTCCAGTATTAGAGCCACCACTTAGTGTGTGACTTTGAATGAAATACTTAACTTGCCTGAGCTAAGTCTTCTCCTCTAAAAATATGGAGATGCCAATACCTTAATCTTGGAAGGGAATCTATGCCTATAATTTCTTTTTAGGAAAGAGTCCAGAAGCAGTTCCCAAATTGCCATGCATTATGTCATGTGACCCTGGTCACAACTGATTGAACCACTAGCTACAGACTAATAGTGCAACATTCTTGCACTTCAGAAAATGTAATTATGTTAAAGCAGAGAGAGTTTTCTATAATTCTTCATTTGATTCTGTATCCAGAAGTAACCTGAGCTGTTTCTTTGCAATAAACACACAATTACCTCATAGTGTTGTTATAAGAATTAAATGAAACAAAGTCAGTACAATCTTTTCTTTTTCATTAAATCTTTATTGTTCAGATTGTTACAGTTGTTCCTCTTTTTTCCCCCCATAGCTCCCCTCCACCCGGTTCCTCCCCCCCCCGCCCTCACCCCCCCCAACTGTCCTCATCCATAGGTGTACGATTTTTTTTTAATATTTTATTGATTTTTTACAGAGAGGAAGGGAGAGGGATAGAGAGTTAGAAACATCGATGAGAGAGAAACATCGATCAGCTGCCTCCTGCACACCCGCTACTGGGGATGCGCCCGCAACCAAGGTACATGCCCTTGACCGGAATCAAACCTGGGACCCTTGAGTCTGCAGGCCGATGCTCTATCCACTGAGCCAAACCGGTCAGGGCCATAGGTGTACGTTTTTTGTCCAGTCTCTTCCCGCACCCCCAAGAATAGTCAGTCCATCCCTTTCTATGCCCCTGATTCTATTATATTCAGCAGTTTATTCTGTCCATCAGATTTTTTTTTTTTAAATATACTTTATTGATTTTTTACAGAGAGGAAGGGAGAGAGATAGAGAGTTAGAAACATCGATGAGAGAGAAACATCGATCAGCTGCCTCCTGCACATCTCCCACTGGGGATGTGCCCGCAACCCAGGTACATGCCCTTGACCGGAATCGAACCTGGGACCCCTCAGTCCGCAGGCCAACGCTCTATCCACTGAGCCAAACCGGTTTCGGCCATCAGATTATTTATTCTCTTGATTTTTAGATTCACTTGTTGATAGATGTGTATTTGTTGTTCATAATTTGTATCTTTACCTTTTTCTTCTTCTTCCTCTTCTTAAAGGATACCTTTCAGCATTTCATATAAGACTGGTTTGGTGGTGATGAACTCCTTTAGCTTTTTCTTATCTGTGAAGCTCTTTATCTGACCTTCAATTCTGAATGATAGCTTTGCTGGGTAAAGTAATCTTGGTTGTAGGTTCTTGGTATTCATCACTTTGAATATTTCTTGCCACTTCCTTCTGTCCTGCATAATTTCTGTTGAGAAATCAGCTGACAGTTGTATGGGTACTCCCTTGTAGGTAACTGACTGTTTTTCTCTTGCTGCTTTTAAGATTCTCTCTTTGTCTTTTGCTCTTGGCATTTTAATTATGATGTGTCTTGGTGTGGTCTTCTTTGGATTCCTTTTGTTTGGGGTTCTCTGTGCTTCCTGGACTTGGAAGTCTATTTCTTTCACCAGTAGGGGAAGTTTTCTGTCATTATTTCTTCAAATAGGTTTTCATATATATCTTGCTCTCTCTCTTCTTCTGGCACCCCCATAATTTGGATGTTGTTACGCTTGAAGTTGTCCCAGAGGCTCCTTACACTATCTTCATATTTTTGGATTCTTTTTTCTTTTTGTTTTTCCGGTTGGGTGTTTTTTGCTTCTTCATATTTCAAATCTTTGACTTGATTCTTGCGATCCTCTAGTCTGCTGTTGGGAGTCTGTATAATATTCTTTATTTCAGTCAGTGTATGCTTAATTTCTAGTTGGTCCTTTTTCATAACCTCGAGGGTCTCACTAGATTTCTTGAGGGTCTCACTAAATTTATCGATGGTTTCTAGAAAGTTCTTGAAAAACCTTAAAAGTGTGGTTTTGAACTCTATATCCAGTAGTTTGCTTTCCTCCATTTCTGTCATTTGTGACCTGTTTCTTTGTCTCCGCATTTTTTATGCTTCCCTGTGTTGATAGAGTGGCTTTCTGTGCTAGGTGTCCTATAGGGCCCAGTGGCTCAGCCTCCCCAATTACCTGAGGAGGACACTCTTGGTGCATCCCTTTGTGGGCTTTGTGCACAGTCTTGTTGTAGTTAAGCCTTGATTGTTGTAGGTATCACTGGGAGGAATTGACCTCCAGGCCAATTGGCTGTGAGAATCAGCTATGTCTGCAGTGGGAGAACTTCTGTGCTGGAGACACCCTTCTGGGGCAAGACTTGCTTCAGTGGGGCTTTGGTGCTCACTGAGCCTGCCCCCTGAGTGTGTCCCTTATGGATCTGAGGAGTTGTAATCTGGATGGTCCCACTCTGACCACTGGGTACACTGGCTCTTGGATCTCTAAGGAGGTGCTAATTAAGCCTCTGCCTGAGGCTACCCAGCAGGAGCTATGGAGAGATCTGCAGATTCCTCTTCTTTGTTTGGGGTTTGGAGGTGCCCAGATGAGGCCCAGCTGTGAAGCAATGCAAGCTGCTGTGGGGCCTTGGGCCTTCTTTTGGAAGTTCTGGGTCTCTCTGACCCAGCTGCAGTTTGTTAGGTAATTTTCAGATCGCAAATGGCCAGGCCTTTCATATGCAAAAGCCTCTGTGCACAGCTTGGGTGGGGCGGGGTCTCAGGGAATCAATAGGGCGGAGCAAACAGCTATGGCTGATCCTCAGTCCTGTCTTAAGAGGTCCCGCGTCTCAGTGTCCCGGTAATTGCTGCAAGCACCTCTGAGAGAAAGCCGCCCTCGAGTTCCAACCGATGCCAGACAGTCCAGTTTCTCCCCGTATGAGTCTGGGTCCCCAGAGACTCACCCAGAACTGGAGTTCAGAGCAGTAGGGAGCTTGAGACTCCCTCCCGATTGAAAAGGATAACCGCCTCCTCAGTTGCCAGCCCTTTCAGCATGCGGCACTCCGTACCTCTGCACTTTACTTCCGCACCTCCTCTGAGTCTCAGTGTGTTTTTCTCTTTCCTTCTAGTTGTAGAATTTCCACTTAGCCAGCCTTCCTGTGGTTCTGGATGATGTCCGTTTTGTCTTTTAGTTGTATTTTTTAAGTGGTTGTGCGAGGCAGCAATTTCCGGTGTTTACCTATGCCACCATCTTGGTTTCTCTCGTGAGTACAATCTTTAACATGGAGATTGGCACATAACAATAATGTAGCTATTCATTATTAATAAAAGCTCCAAAGCCATTAGTGTTCAGGTGATATAAAAAAGCCTCAACACCCAAACTAAAACCCTACCCTTACCAGCACCAAAGTAATCAAGTATAGTTCCAGAGTCATTAAACCTAATTTCCCAAGGCTTTGGCCCTAACACTATAAAACATATGCTTCAGGGGCTTCCATCCAGAAGTTACTACAATCCTAAACTGCAGTATTTCTTGTGCTATCTATAATAATAAAAGCATAATATGCTAATTAGACTGGACAGCCGAATGTCCTTATGGATGACCTTCTGGATGAAGCCGGGGCTACGAAGGCCGAGGCAAGCCGCCGCAGCTGTGAGGGCCCAGCTCCTTGCACGAATTTTGTACATCAGGCCTCTAGTTTTATATAAGTAGAAAGTCTGTTGTTGCTTTCTGGGGTGGGGGAAGTACCGAGGAGCTGTATTAGTACTTTTAGAATATGCCATATAGACCTTTTTCAGTATAACCCATGATTAGATGGTTAATCCAAGGTGTGGAAGATTCTGAAAACAAGGAGAAGAGTTGAGTCTTAGCACTGCAAAGCTGGCATTGGAGCAAGGTAATGATAAAAAGTAATGATGACCAAAGGATATGGCCTTAATAAGAAGAATGGGCAACAGAGGCTATTCAGGAGGCCACAGTTCTAATTTAATCTCACAGTCCCAAGGCCCTCAACGAGAACAGTGGTGATGGGAAATAAAAAGTGGAAATGGACACTAAATTGCATTATGAAGACTAGACAATCAATGAAGTTGGTGACTGGATATAGGAAATGAAAGAAAAATAAGTGCTCAACAAGTTTGGCAGAGTAAGGAATGGTGGAGGCAATGCTAGAGTCAGGGGAACCTTTTTTGGTAGGAGGCCTGAGTTCATTTTAGATTTCCCAAGCTTAAAGTGATGAGGGGATTCTTTCCAGTGGAAAAGGTCCAAGGGTAGCTGCTAATATGGGACTGAAACTCATAAATGAAAAAAAGATGAGGCTGAGATCACATAGAGGTAAACACTGAAGACACGATATAAAAAACAAATTTTAAGAGTTTTCAAGGAAGTATAGAGAAAGAAGAATAGAAATCCAAGGCCCAACTCTTGGAAACTGCCATATGTCTGTTTTAGAATGAAAAAGACCAGACCCAAAAAGGGGAAGAAAAATAAGACTGATAACTATTTGGACAGCCAGGCTAGTACCACACAACAGAAGCCAAGGGAAGAGGTTTTCTCTCAGCAAAGGTTTCTATGTGGTATCATCTGGAGCAGAATGCTGATGTCAATAACAAAGCACAATGAAGTAGAAGCTACACAGGTGAGTTGAGAATTACTCTGGTGGCCTCTGTAGAGCCTAAATCTTTCACCAGCTGGGCTAAAGTTCACTCAGCAAGATCTATGTAATGATTGATGGTAAGTGTTCATGAACACTGTTGCCAGGGAGCAAGCTGGTAGGACAGATACAACACTTCTCTGGGATACAGGGACTTACCTAGCTCATCCCAGAGCTGCCTGCACTTATCTGTCATGCTTGTTCCTTGCTGCCTCCAGAGTGTGAGTCGTGGGTCAGCCATAAACTGCTCAGTTATTAGTGTCAGCATCCTGGCTCCATTGGAATCTCTCATCCGCAGCATTTCTCGAACCTGACACATAAGGAAGGGCAAGGGGTTGGTGACTACACATCATAAAAAAGTAAGATAAGAAGAGAGGGGATACAGGGACTTACCTAGCTCATCCCAGAGCTGCCTGCACTTATCTGTCATGCTTGTTCCTTGCTGCCTCCAGAGTGTGAGTCGTGGGTCAGCCATAAACTGCTCAGTTATTAGTGTCAGCATCCTGGCTCCATTGGAATCTCTCATCCGCAGCATTTCTCGAACCTGACACATAAGGAAGGGCAAGGGGTTGGTGACTACACATCATAAAAAAGTAAGATAAGAAGAAAGAAGAGGAGCGGGAGGAGAAGGTGAAGTGTCATCTCCAAAGAGCCTTTAGAAGTCCTCTTGTTCTGTAAGCAAGTTTTCTGCATGTATCAAGAAAGCCTGCTGTACACAACTGAGATACCGCTTCATATCCACTAGTATGGCTAGAATAAAAAAGTCAGATAACAACAAGTATTGATGAGGATGTAGAGAAATTGGAACCCTCATACACCGTTGGTGGGAATGTAAAATGATGCAGCCACTTTGGAATCAGTCTATTTAGTTCCTCAAACAAGTATAGTTATCATATGACCTGTCAATTCCATATCCTAGAGAGAAATGAAAAGGTATGTTCACAGAGAAACTTGTACAAGAATATTTCTAGCAGCATTATTTATAACTAGTGGCCTGGTGCATGAAATTCATGCACATTAAAAGGGAATTAATTAGAGTAAATATTTTAATATTGCTATTTGCCCTTTGTCTATAATAGAAGTGTCAGAGAAATAAAATTAGTAAAATGTATATGAAAATATTCCTCCTGTCAGAGTCTGGGGCACACCATGGAACCCAGAGTCAAGTTCCCGCCCACCTGCGTGCACCTTGAAGTTGCGCGAGACCCAGACCTGGCCAGCCCCACCCGTCAATCCCTGCCAGGCGGGGGGCGCAGCCTCAGGTCCCCCATCAAGCCCCGCCAGGTGGGGGGGCGCAGCCTCAGGTCCCCTGTCAAGTCCTGCTGAGCAGGGGGCGCAGCCTCAGGTCCCCTGTCAAGTCCTGCTGAGCAGGGGGTGCAGCCTCAGGTCCCCTGGCCCGGCGCTGAGGCAGGGGGGCGTGGCCTATGGTCCCCCAGCCCGGTGCTGGGACGTAGGGCGCGGCATGAGGTCCCCCGTCAAGCTCTGCCGGGCGGGGGGTGCAGCCTCAGGTCCCCCACTCTGGCCTGGCGCCATGTAGCCTCAGGTCCCTGCTGATTGCTCGTTACGGCTCGTTACGGGAACCCCGCCTCCGCTGTGGGCGCAGACATCTTATGATGGTGTGACGAAGTGAGGGTCAATTTGCATATCACCTCTTTGTTATATAGGATAGCCAAATGGTGGAAACAATCCAATGGCCATCAATATGCAAATGGATAAACAAATGTAGGGTATCCATATGATGGAATATTATTTGGCCATAAAAAGGAACAAAATACTGATAGACGCTATTAATGCAGATGACCGTTGAAAATATTATGCTAAGTGAAGGAAGCCAGTCACAAAAGACTACATACTGCATGATTCCATTCCTACTAAGGTCCAGAATGGGGACATCTAAACACAAAGGGTAGATTAGTGGTTATTTAGGGCTGGGGGAGGAGACATGCAGGATAGGGAATGATAACTAAAGGGTATGGGGTTTCTTATTGAGATGAAAAAATGTTCTAAAGTTGATTGTGGTGATGGGTGCACATATTTGAATATTCTAAAAATCACTGAATTTTACACTTTAAAATGGGTGAATTTTTAAAATATATTTTTAGTGATTTGAGAGAGGAAGGGGGAGGAATGGAGAGACAGAAACATTGATCAGGTGCTTCCTACATGTCCCCTACTGGGGATCGAGTTCACAGCCCAGGCTTATGCCCTGACCGGGAATTGAACCTTGATTTCCTGGTTCATGGAGTTGATGCTCAACTACTGAGCCACACTGGCTGGACTAAATTGGTGAATATTATGGCATGTGAATTATATGTCACTAAATGTGTTTTTAAAAACAGGGCAAGAACCCCCTGGCAATGGGCAAGGAGACACCTGATTGGTGGTGTTGCTCTTATATCAATCAGGGGCAAAGCAGATGTACAGTCCTTAGTTCATCCTAGCTTGATGCCTGTGTTGGTGGCCAGAGCTGTTTCATGCCTGAGGCACATAAATAAAAAAAAATAAAAACAGGGCAAGAAAGCCTGCTGTGAGAGCCCCCACCACCAAAAATCTCTTCAAGGCCTCATCAGACAGTCTTGGATTCAAATCTTCATTACTAAAACCCCCAGCAATGCTAACTCATTTAGAGAGTGGAGCAGAAGGAAGAGGACTACCAGGGTGAGGTAGTAGGGTTCCCTGGATGCAACCTGCTTAGGTCTGCTCTGATGAACCTCTCCTAATAGTTTTCAAGCATTTGATAGAGCTAAAACAAGTGAGCTGGCTCCAAGCATGAAGCCAAAAGTGTGGTAAGAGAAGGTGGGGGTGGGTGGGTGGGCAGAGATTAACCAAAGAACTTGTATGCTTATATGCATAATCCACGGACACAGACAGTAGTGTGGTGAAGGCCTGGGGTGGGGGGTGGGGGCAGGGCTAGAAAGGGTGGATATGGAAAAAAGGGGACATCTCTAAAACTTTCAACAATAAAGTTTTCTTAAAGTAAAAAAAAACAAACAAAAACCCTTTTCATATCTTACCTTGGCAAACATTGAATTGAGCTGCTTCCCAGAGCCATAGTAACAACCCTGGGAGAGAAAGAGCTTCACTTGTTCTTTCACCTGTTCTTCATCCAAATGCCAACAGTTCTCGTCATCAATGCTGGCTCCAGCTGTGGGGTCAGGAGCACCTGTGAGAAATGGGAACCATGAAATGAATTCCCTGAGTTCATATGCTTCACATTTAGCAGGAGTGGAAATTTGTGAGTGTATTCAAAAACATTTGCAGATGACATAATAGCATATATAGAAAACCCTATACTTTTATAAATTTATACTCAAAATATCTTTCATATCTTGGTTCACCTCAACAACACCAATTAAAACACAGTTTTAGCTATTTACACATCCCTTTCCCCTAGTAGCCTGTTAGCTCATTGCTCACAGTTAAATTGCAAGTTGAATCCATGGTTAAATCACCTATGGCACAGTGCTGGTAATGTGATAGACACCCAGTGAATGTTTGTGGAATGAAAATGGAATCTTATCTCACTTTCTCAAAGACGGAGTCTTGTAATAGATTTTAAGAAACCTGCCTCCAAGTGACAATAGACTGTAAGTCAATACTGTATAGGAATGGTCACACAAAGGTTACAAATTTATGTCATGTTTAATCATTTTTCTTTTTCTCTATATTAAAGCCCTGCTTAAATGAAATCCAGTTCTGCACAGCAAAGCTTTTCTGGTGCATCTTATTCCCGAGGGATCAGGAGGGTTCACACATTCATTTAGTCCACAAATACTAATTAACACATATGATCTTCCACTTTATAGTAGGGTAGTTCCTCCTTATCCATTAGGTATACATTCCAAGACCGCCAGTGGATGTCTGAAACCACAGATAGTACTGAACCCGATATATACAATGTTTTTTTCTTATACATACATACCTATGATAAAGTTTAATTTATAAATTAGGCACAGTGAAAGATTAGCAATAATAACTAATAGTAAAATAGAATAATTATAACAATATACTGTAATAAAAGTTACGTTATTGTATTGTACTCACCTTTTCACTTAAAGGAAGCACTTTACAACTTTTCTTTGGTATATCCGAATTGCCAACATCACTACTCTTGTGCTTTGGGGCCATTACTAAATAAAATAAGGGTTACTTGAACACAAGTACTGTGATACCAGGGCAGTTGTGATAACCAAGATGGCTAATAAGTGGCTAACAGGTGGGTAGTGTATACAGTATGGATATGCTGGACAAAGGCATGATTCATGTCCTGAGTGGGACAGAGCAGTACAGAGTGAGATTTTATCACACTACTCAGAATTGTGTGCAAATTAAAACTTATATGAATTGTTTGTTTCTGGAATTTTCACTTCAATATTTCAGACTGCGTTTGACTACAAGTAACTAAAACCATAGAAAATGAAGCTGCTAAGGGAGGACTAGGATATCCATTATTTGCTACTTTTCTTCAAATGTATTATTCTAACCAGAGTCCTGATCATATCACTTCCCTGCTCAAAAGTCTTCATGATGATTCAGAATCTTACTAAATTAAGTCCAGATGCCTTAGAACAGTGGATCTCAACCTTCTGGCCCTTTAAATACAGTTCCTCATGTTGTGACCCAAACATAAAATTATTTTCGTTGCTACTTCATAACTGTAATGTTGCTACTGTTATGAATCGTAATGTAAATATCTAATATGCAGGATGGTCTTAGGAGACCCCTGTGAAAGGGTCGTTCGACCGCCAAAGGGGTCGCGACCCACAGGTTGAGAACCACTGCCTTAGAGTTTGGCATTCAAGGCCCTCCATGCACAGGCTCTATCTTTCATTTCTAGCACTGTCTTCCCTATACTTATGCTATGTTCCAGCTAGAAACTTAGTATTCCCAGAAGTCAACAACATTTCCTTATGACTTTAGTTATGCTTTTCTCTTTACTTCCCTCCCTCTTTCCCCAGCCTATTTTTTGGCTAAAAACAACACTTCTCATTGTCAGTATTTCCTCAGATCTAGAGTCAGGCCAACAATGAGAAATGGAAACCATAAAATAAGTACACAGAGAGGCTAATGCTGCCCAAGTTCATGTACTGCTTAGTTCACTTGGCAAGAGGGACTCTTTTTTTAACCCCCTTTCTGAATTAGCCATACACCTCATTGCCACCTGTCAAAGTATATATGTACAAATAAAGGCAGTAACACTCTTCTGAGCACTTTATTATTACTTCTCTTTAAGACCTGTTGCATTTTGTTTTACATTGAAATTTTAATTTTTCATATATTCCCAACTAAATTGATTAAGGTTAACTGATTATAATTGCAAAAATATCCCAACCTCTAAACATAAAATAAAGCAACTAAGTAGATTTTTAGCAACAAAAATATTGTACAATTACCATTCACTTGGTTGATTTCTGAGTTGGAGGATAGAATCTCATCTGCCAGTTTCTGTGCAGTAGGAAGAACTTCAGTGTGGTGGGCTGTGATTAAATATTGAATAAACTTTTGTAGCTGGTCCCTATTCATCTGGAAAAGGGTTTCTGAGATAGGAAGACGCAATTTGACTTGGTCTGGTTTACGGATCCTGTAGAGTGAGAGTGCTACCACATGAGCACAGTAGAATATGTCCTTGTTGCCACAGCCACATGTCACTGAAGTGATTTTGCATCGATCAAAACTGATTGCAACTTTGTAAGTCATTGCTGGTTCAGAAGTAGTGGCTGGCTCAGTCACTGTGCCACTGAGATGGAAGCCTAAGGAAACAAAAGAAAGTGTGTTTAGAAATTCTGTAGTAAAAAACTTGAAGATTTTCATCTTGCATTTTAATTAATCAATTCAGATACTATTTGCTGAGTATCTCCTATATATATGGTAGGCCCTGCCAAAGATAGGTCAATGCAACATGGGTATTGCTCTTCAGGAACACACAATCTAGAAGGAGTCTTTATCCTAGAGTCCTCCTGAACTAATAAGACAACTTTTGTTTGTACATATGTACATTTTTCTGGGGCGATAGTTCATAGCTTTCATCACAAGTCTCAAAAAGGTTAATAAGGAAACCAAAATAAGTTAAAAAAATATCTGTAGTAAATTTTGAGCTCTATCTATCTATTCATCTCAAGGCTCATATCAGCACCTACTGGGCAGTAGTTTGGGGGACAAAGAGTTTGCAAGTGAGAGGTGCTTTCTCCCTCAACCTGATTTTCAGCTTTAATCTCTCTACCGCAGCCATGTAGCTGGCTAACGAGGGATGGTAACTAACAGGATGTCTGATCATAGAAAGCCTTGTGCTATATGGGCCTGAACAGCAAGGACTCATGTGTTTGGCCTTCCCCTTCCTGTGTGTGTGTGTGTGTGTGTGTGTATGCAGTTTGTATTCTCTGGGAGTGCCTCCTGCCATTACAGGTGGCTTATCTGTGGTGCACTGTCCCAAGAGAGCAGATGCAGAGGTCTGTGTTAGGACTGCCTCTGAGCTGTCTTCCCTCTCCAGGCCAAGATGCCTTACTCGGTGCAGCTTTTCAGTCAGCCCACATCACTGTGCTTGAGAAATCATGGGTCACTGACTGGATATTGTGCAGAACTATTATTATACCTGGTCTCTCTTCCCACTCTGGGATTACTGTGCAATAAATACATATACACTGAGTGGCCAGATTATTATGACCGGCCATATTATTATGACCACCCCATCAGTACTTCGTTGGGCCACCTTTTGCCTTCAATACTGCAGCGATTCTTCTTGGCATTGACTCCACGAGATGTTGAAAGGCTATGCGAGGAATCTGACACCATGCCTGATGAATAGCACTGTCCAGTTCTGTGAGATTTGATGGTTGTGGAACCAGCTGCCTGATGGCTCTTTTAACTTCATCCCACAAATGCTCAATTGGATTGAGATCTGGTGATTGTGGGGCCACCTAAGCAAGGTAAAGTCTCCCTCATGTTCTTAAAACCACTCCTGCACAACAGGAGCACCGTGGCATGGCGCACTGTCTTGTTGGAAGAAGCCATCTCCATTGGGATACGCCATCAACATGATAGGATGAACTTGATCAGCAGTGATACTTAGGTATGTTGTGCTATTTAGACGTTTATAATGATCTGGCCCTCTAGCAACTTCAGCGCGAAATTATAGCTAATTTGCCTACAAATGTCAGGTGGTCATAATAATCTGGCCACTCAGTGTATATCAACAATTGAATCTAAAAAAATAAATGAACAAGGAGAACAGAGACAGACTCATAGATACAGAGAACATTTTGATGGTTGTCAGATGGGAGAGGGGTTGGGAGAATGGTGAAAAAGGTGAGGAGATTAAGAAGTACAAATTGGATGTTACAGAATAGTCATGGGGATGTAAATTCAGCATATGAAATATGGTCAATAATCCTATATAATAAAACCCTAATATGCAAATCAACCGAACGGGGAATGACCGGCAGAACGAATGGTCGCTATGATGCGCACTGACCACCAGGGGGCAGACGCTCAATGCAGGAGCTGCCCCTAATGGTCAGTGTGCTCCCACAGGGGGAGCGCAGCTCAACCAGAAGCTGAGCTCACAGCTGGCAAGCGCAGCAGCAGTGGCGGGAGCCTCTCCCGCCTCCGCTGCAGGTGGAGGGTAAGGAGCGAGGGGTCCCAGACTGCGAGAGTCCTGGACTGCAAGAGGGATGTCAGACTGCTGGCCTAAGCTGGCAGGTGGACATCCCCCGAGGGGTCCTGGACTGTGAGAGGGTGCAGGCCAGGCTGAGGGACCCCCTATTCCCCCCTCAGTGTACAAATTTTGTGCACTGGGCCTCTGGTATTCTAATAACTATGTATGGTGTCAGATCGGTTCGAGACTTATCGGGATTGATCACTTAGGAAGTTATATAATGTCTGATCACTGGAGTGTACACTTGAAACTAATATAATACTATATGTCAACTGTAATTAAAAAATAAAAATGATTAAAAAAATAAAATAAAACCCCACAGCCTGTAAAAAGTTAGAATTGGGATATGAACACAGTAAGTTTGGCTCCAGAGACCTTCCTTCTTATTATTACGATATATTGAATATGACTATGCAGTTTAAATTATGTATACAAAACTTTATAAAAGTAATTAGCAAGTACAATTCTACAAAAAATGCACTAATGACAAGTCTGTAAACTCTGGTGTTTGCCTGATTTCCTGGGCAATTGTTCAAGGCAACTGAAACTGACTGCTCTGTGATGCTCTCACAGTTGGAATGACGGGCTCATGAACTCATCTGTACAAGACAATGTCTCAGCATAATGAGTGAGTCATCTGCTGAGAGTTCTAAAGGAAAGCACTTCTCAGTACAGCCCTCTGACACTATTCAGTCTTTTGTGTTTCTGAGTGCAAGAAAGGCTCTAGTAAAGCTTGGGCAATTAAAACCACTTTGCTCATTGCTCTTTTGATTCACCAGACCCATGAGCAGGTGCTAATGCATGAAAATGAATATAATTTCAGCCAATGGCAGGGAAAGGAGAGCTGTGGTTTATAGAAAGAATTATTTTCCTTATAGTTGGTTTAAGAGTATATTGTGTGTGTGTGTACACACTCTATATAAACTAGGTAACTCCTTTGAATGAGTATATTTTCCTCTTGAATACATTTGGTTTTGATGATATTGTATCATGTACATTAAACTTTCTCACTTAATTTCTGATTCCTGGAAGGCCACAACAGTATACCAGCAGTCACTCTTTCTCTTTTCTGTCACCTAGCAAAACGGTAGCCACACAAAGGAATAAACAGTGATAGCGACATCCTCAAAATAACTAATTTTCTTTCCAGAAAGCCTTATTCAAAAGCTGGATAACTACTCTCTAAACAAGAACCCTGGAATGGCTCTGTGGACTCATACTATGATAGAAAGAACGGAGGAATCAGGGTGCTTGCATTCTAATTCCAATATACCTCAATTCCTCTTTGTCTCAGTTTCTTAATTGTCAAAAAGACACAATAATACTTATATACCTATCAGACTCATGTGAAAGTAATTTGTAAAGAACACATTTCCCAGAGATATCATTCAATAGCAATCCCAACTGGCCAGGGCCAGCACCTATATCGGTTCACAGGAAGCAGATGGCGCCCACAACACTGGGTGTGAGTGAGTGAGATTTCAGTGAGGAATAGTATTGTTATTCGGGAATACAAATGATGCTGCCCCATTACCCTGGGAGCTACTTGGTTTGTTTGTATTAGAGAGGTCACCCTAAGCTTCTCAGAGCAGCTGAGTAAGCTGGAGGGCCCTTCTAGTGGCCATCTGCTCCCCTCCCAGACTCCTCTAGCAAATCAAGAGGTTTTCCTTGTATTAACCTCTGGCCCTTCTCAAGCACCAGCTTCTGCAAGCAATGGTCTCCACTCTCCATCTGTGCCAGTAACCAGTTAAAGGACAATGAGGCTCCCCAAGCCCAGGCATTCACTTACAGAGATGCCCTTGCATCACCTAGTTTTCCAGTACTCTTTTACTTGGATCTCTATAAAGGGAGTAGGTATGTAGTTTAAAAGACAGAGTTATTTTTCTTTTGTTATTTTAGAAACATTTTATGTAGAAAAATAAAATGGGAAGAATTTGTTTGGAAAATTCATTAAAAAATCTAACATGCATAAAACAATCACTTAAAAATAGCAATTTCATTTCCACCCCTCTCCCCAATTACTCTGTGGAGCATGAGGACTTAGAGAACAAGTTGTCTTGTATATTGGTGGGTAACCAATCTATTCTAGAACTGCAGATCGGATACCTGCTCCTTAGTTCACTGATTTGAACATAGATTGGGGGAAAATACCACCCTCTTTAGGCAGTTCTCTGCAGAAACAATGTGCACATATACAAGGTACACATGTTGCCAAAATGGATGTTATAGGCTAGTAATTACCACATGGACTATTGATTTGAACAAAGAAAGGGCAACATATAATTGTAAAATGATTTCAGAAATTACCCTATTCCATTCAGTAGCCTACATTACTGGGGGAAAATAAAAATTGAACAATAAACTGCTTTTCAAAAGGAAGAGGATACATGTAGATATTTTTATCAACCACAATATTAACTGATCAAATATTTATTTTTGAGAGTCTTCAAAATAGTATTCAGATTTATTTTAAAGCATTAAAAAATTACCCCGAGAATGCAGACTGGTGCAACCACTGTGGAAAACAGTATGGAGTTTCCTCAAAAAATTAAATATGGATCTGCCATTTGAACCAGTGATCCCACTTCTAGGAATATATCCTAAGAAACCTGAAGCACCAATCAGAAAGAATGTATGCACCTCTATGTTCATAGCAGCACAATTTACAATAGCTAAGATCTGGAAACAGCCCAAGTGCCTATCAGGAGATGAGTGGATAAAAAAGCTGTGGTATATTTATACCATGGAATACTATGCAGCAGTAAAAAAGAAAAATATCTTACCCTTTGAGACAGCATGGAGGGACCTGGAGAGTATCATGCTAAGTGAAATAAGTCAGTCAGAGAAAGACAAGTATCACATGATCACACTCATATGTGGAATCTAAATAACAAAACAAACTGATGAATAGAGTGGATCCAGAGACATGGAAGCATGGAACAGAGTGCAGAATCTCAGAGGGATGATGGGGGAGGATGGGTGGGTGGGAGGTAAACAACCAAAGACCTTGAATGCATATGAATAAATGCATAATCCATGGACACAGACAATAGGGTGCTGAAGGCCAGGGGCAGAGGGGTGTGAGGGGGAGCTGGAGGGGATCAATGGGGGAAAAAGGGGGAAATAGGTAATACTTTCAATAATAAAGAATTATTAATAAACTAGAGGCCCTGTGCACAAAAATTTGTGCACTCGGGGAGGGGCCTTCAGCCCAGCTTGTGCCCTCTCGCAGTCTGGGACCCCTCGGAGGATGTCCACCTGCTGGCTTAGGCCCGCTCCCCGGGGGATTGTGCCTAAGCTGTCAGTCAGACATCCCTCTGGCAGCCCAGGAGTCCTCGGGGGATGTCCACTTGCCAGCGGGGAGCAGGCCTAAGCTGCAGTCGGACATCCTTAGCGCTGCTGAGGAGACAGGAGAGGCTCCTGCCACCACCACTGTGCTGGCAGCCATCAGCCTGGCTTGTGGCTGAGCAGAGCTCCCCCTGTGAGAGCGCACTGACCACCAGGGGGCAGCTCCTGCATTGAGCGTCTGCCCCCTGGTGGTCAATGTGTGTCATAGTGACCAGTCATTCCCAGTCGTTCTGCTGTTAGGGTCAATTTGCATATTACCCTTTTATTATATAGGATAAATAAATAAATTTTAGAATCAGCCTAAAAAAAATCAATGAAAAAAAATATCCAGGGTCGGGGCAAGGAATATTCTCGGGAGACTCATCTCTCTCTCTCTCTCCTCCCTCCCTCCCTTCTCCTCCTACTGTTTCAAAAAATCAATGGAAAAAATATCCTCGGGTGATTAACAACAACAACAAAAATCATATGATCCTATCAACAGATGCAGAAAAACCATTTGTCAAAATCCAACATCCATTATGACCAAAACTCTCAGCAAAGTGGGAGTAGAGGGAACACACTTCAACATAATAAAAGCAAATATGTATGACAAATCCACAGCTAACATCATCCTCAATGAGGAAAAGCTGAAACTATTTTCCTTAAGACAGGGAAGTTTGCTTTGCAAGTCTAAGCCACAACAATCAGACAAGAAAAAGAAATAAAAGGCAAACAGCCCAGCCGGGTGTAGCTCAGCGGTTGAGCGTCGACCCAGGAACCAAGAGGTCGCCAGTTCGATTCCTGGTCAGGGCATATGCCCAGGTTGCGGGCTCGATCCCCAGTGGGGGGCATGCAGGAGGCAGCCAATCAATGATTCTCTCTCATCATTGATGTTTCTATCTTTCTTTCCCTCTCCCTTCCTCTCTGACATCAATAAAAATATTTTTTTTAAAAAAAGGCAAACAAATTGGAAAGAAAAGAGTAAAACTATCATTAATTGCAGGTGACATGATACTATATATAAAAACCCTAAAGATTCTACCAAGAAACTATTAGAACTGATACATGAACTCAGTAAAATAGCAGGATACAAAATTAATACAATATTCAGAAATTAGTTGCTTTTTTTAAAAATCGTCACTGAGGATATTTTTTCTGTTGATCTTTGGAGAGAGAGTGGAAGAGAGGGAAAAGGGGGAGAGAGAGAAACATCAATATGAGAGAGACACACCAACTGGTTGCCTCCCACACGCATGGGTCCGCAACCGAGGTACATGCCCTTGACAGAATCGAACCAGGACCCTTCAGTACTTGAGCTGATGCTCTATCCACTGAGCCAAACGGGCTAGGGCTCAATTGCATTTTTATACATTAATAATGAACTATCAGAAAGAAAAATTAAGAAAAAAATACAATTTACAATTGCATCAAAAAATAAAATACTTAGGAATAAATTTAACCAAGGAAGGAAAAGACCTATACTCAGAAATTATAAGACACTGAAGAAAGATACTGAAGAAGACACAAATAAATGGAAGCATATAACTTGCTCATGGATAGGAAGAATTAACATTGTTAAATTGTCCATATTACCCAAAGCTATCTATGGATTTAATGCAACTCCTATCAAAATACTGAGCTTTTGTTTTTTTAAACTTTTTTTGTTAATCTTCACCCAAGGATATTTACTTATTTATTTATTTTATTCTCTTTTTGGGGGGGGGAGTATGGGAAGGGTGCTGGGAGGGTGGGGGAAGGTGTGGAAAGAGTATGGGGCCGGTTCAGGGAAGGGTCTACTTATTTATTTATTTTAAATATATTTTATTGATTTCAGAGAGAAAGGGAGAGAGAGATAGAAACATCAATGATGGGAATCATTGATCAGCTGCCTCCTGCACTTCCCCTGCTGGGGATCGAGCTTGAAACCCAGGCATGTGCCCTTGACCAGAATCGAACCTGGGACTCTTCAGTCTGCAGGCCGACGCTCTATCCACTGAGCCAAACTGGCTAGTGCTTTCCATTGATTTTTAGAGAGAATGGAAGGAAAGGGGAGAGACAGAAACATTCATGCAAGAGAGACACATCGATTGGTTGCTTCCTGCACATGCCCTGACCTGGAGCCAAGGATCAAGCCTGCAACTGAGGTACATGCCCTTGACCGGAATCAAACCCCAGACCCTTCAGTCCATGGGCCGACGCTCTATCCACCGAGCCAAACTAGTTAAGGCCCAAGAGTATTTTTACAGGACTAGATCAAATTATAAAATGAATATCAAACCACAAATATACCCTGAATAGTCACAGCAATCTTGAAAAAGAAAAACAAAGTTGGAAGTATTACGCCACCTGATATCAAACTATATAAGAATATAGTAATCAAAACGACATTGTAGTGGCATAAAAACAAACACATAGATTTGTGAAACAATATAGAGAGCCCAGAAATAAACCCATGCCTATGTGACAAAGGAGGGAAGAATATACACTAGGGTTAAGACAGTCTATACAATAAATAGTGATGGGAAAACTAAGTAGATAAATGAAAAACATAAAACTAGACCCCTTCTTATACCATATATATGAATAAACTCAAAATGGACAAAAGACTTAAATTTCAAGACTCAAAACCATAAAACTCCTAAAAGAAAACATAGGCAGTAAACTGACAATGTTCTTAGTGATAGTATTTTTTATTATGATTATCTCCTAGGTCAAGGGAAACAAAAGAAAAAGACAAATGTGAAGACAGCAAACTAAACAGTTTATGCACAGCAAAGGAAACCATCAACAGATAACCTACCAACTGGGAGAAGACATTTGCCAATGATACATCCAATAAGGAATTAATATCCAAAATTTATAAAGAACTCATACAACTTAACACCAAAAAAACAAGTAATCCAATTAAAATTGTCAGAGGATCTAAATATACATTTTTCCAAAGATGACACACAGATGGTCAATAGACATGAAAAGCTATTCAACATCACTAATCATCAGGGAAATGCAAATTAAAACCACAATGAGATGTTACCTTACACTTGTCAGATTGGCTATCATCAATACATCAAAAAACAACAAGAGTTGGCAAGGATGTGGAGAAAAGGGAATGTTTGAGTATTGTTGGTGGGATTGCAAATTGGTGCAGCCACTATGGAAAACAGTATGGAGCTTCTTGAAAAAATGAAAAGTAGAAGTATCTTATGACCCAGCAATTCCACTTCTGGGTATTTATTCGAAGAAATACAAAACACTAATTTGAAAAGATACATGCAACCCCATGTTCATTGCAGCATTATTTACAACTAGTGGCCTGGTGCATGAAATTCGTGCACTTGGTGGGGGGGGTCCCTCAGTCCAGCCTGTGCCCTCTCGCAGTCTGGGAGCCCTCAGGGGATGTCCAACTGCCACGGAGGTGGGAGAGGCTCCCGCCACCACCTCTTTGCTCGCCAGCCTTGAGCCTGGCTTCTGGCTGAGCAGCGCTCCCCCTGTGGGAGCGCACTGACCCCCAGGGGGCAGTTCCTGCCTTGAGTGTCTGCCCCCTGGTGGTCAGTGTGTGTCACAGTGACTGGTCGTTTCACCGTTTGGTCGATTTGCATATTAGCCTTTTATTATATAGGATAGCTAAGATATGGAAGCAACCTAAGTGCCCATCAATAGCCAATTGAATAAAGAAGATGTGGTACATACATACAATGGAATATTATTTGGCCATAAAAAAGAATGAAATCTTACCATTTGCAAGATGCTAAGTGAATAAGTCAGACGGAGAAAGACATATGATATGAGTTTACTCATATGTGGAATCTAAAGAACATAATAAATGAACAAATAAAACAGAAAAAGACTCATAGATACAGAGAAAAATTGATGGTTGCCATATGGGAGAGGGGTTTCGGAGCTGGATAAAAAAGATGAGATTAAGAAGTGCAAGCCCGCCCTAGCCGGCTTGGCTCAGTGGATAGAGCGTCAGCCTGCAGACTGAAGGGTTCCAGGTTCGATTCCGACCAAGGGCACATGCCTGGGTTGCGGGCCCCATTCCCTGTAGGGGGTGTACAGGAGGCAGCTGGTCAATGATTCTCTCTCATCATTGATATTTCTATCTCTCTCTCCTTCTCCCTTCCTCTCTGAAATGAATAAAGAAATATATTTTTTAAAAAAAGAAGTGCAAGCCCTACCTACTGAAATGAGTTCATTACTGTTTTATTCTAAATTAACCTCTAGTCTTTCTCCACCAGAGTAGCCAGAGGAATGAGTTGCTTTAACTACTTAACAAAGTTGTTGTAAAGACATGAATTCCTTTAAAAGTTAGTCACTGTGGAAAGTTATGATTCTGTAAAATAGTTTTTCAAAGTTATATATATATATGTGTGTGTGTGCGCGCGCGCGCTCAATGCCCCAATTTTAAGAAAATACAGTTTATTCCCAAAGATGTTTATGAAAACATTAATTATAATAGTCAAATACCAAACAATGGAGCAATATAGAAATTATTAAAGCCATTAAATGATATTTACAAAGATAGTACAATGATACTGCTCAGATAATCATTACATTATCATTTTAAGTATAAAATAATGCAAAGTTGTTTATATAATATGATTATGATCACAATGATATTAAAAACAGCACAGAAGAAAATAGAACAAAATATTAATAGAAATTACTTTTGGAGAATGGGGGAGGGGGGGAAGCAGTACAAGCCCTAGCCAGTTTTTCTCAGTGGATAGAGCGTCGGCCTGCGGACCACAGGGTTCTGGGTTCAATTCCGGTCAAGTGTACATACCTTGGTTGCAATCTCCTCCCTGGGCCCGGGGCCTGTCAGGGCTCATGCAGGAGGCAACCAATCGATATGTTTCTCTCACATAGATGTTTCTCTCTGTTTTTCCCTCTCTCTTCTACTCTCCCTAAAAATCAATAGAAAAAATATCCTTGGGTGAGGATTAAAAAAAACAAAGAACAAGCTTTCTTTAAAAAACAAAACAAATACCAATTGGCAGTTACAAATAGTCATGGGGATGTAAAGTACAGGGTAGGGAATATAGTCAATAATCTTATATAATAAAAAGGTAATATGCAAATTGACCCAAACGGCAGAATGGAGAAGAAACGACCAGCCACTGTGATGCGCACTGACCACCAGGGGGCAGATGCTCAATGCAGGAGCTTCCCCCTGGTGGTCAGGGCGCTTCCACAGGGGGAGCATGCTCAGCCAGAAGCCAGCTCATGGCTGGCAAACACAGTGGTGGCAGCACTAAGGATGTCTCACTAACGCTAAGCCGTTAGTCGGACATTCCCCGAGGGCTCCCGGGCTGCCAAAGGGATGTCTGACTGCCAGCTTAGGCCCAATCTCCTGGGGAGCGGGCCTAAGCTGGCAGGTGGACATCCCCCAAGGGGTCCCGGACTGCAAGAGGGCGCAGGTCGGGCTGAGGGACCCCCTCCCCCGCCGAGTGCACAAATTTTTGTGCACCAGGCCACTAGTATATTGTTAATAACTATGTATGGTGCCAGGTATGGGTACTAGACTTATGGGGACAGGAGGATCACTTTGTAAATTATATAAGTGTCTACTATGCTATACACCTGAAATGAATATAAAATATTAAATATCAACTGTAATTGACAAAAAATAAAAAATAGTATAGTAGATACATAAAACTGTAATATAGCCCTAACCTGTTTGGCTCAGTGGATAGAGCGTCGGCCTGCGGACTGAAAGGTCCCAGGTTCGATTCTGGTCAAGGGCATGTACCTTGGTTGCGGGCACATCCCCAGGAGGGGGTGTGCAAGAGGCAGCTGATCGATGTTTCTCTCTCATTGATGTTTCTAACTCTCTATCCCTCTCCCTTCTTCTCTGTAAAAATCAATAAAATATATTTTTTTAAAAACTGTAATATAGTCACTTATTATCATTATCAAGTATTATGTACTATATATAATTGTATGTGCTATACTTTTTAGATCTGTTTACACCATCATCGCCACAAACACATGAATGAGTTGCACTATATGTTTCAATGGTTACATCACTAGGCAATAGAATTTTTTTAGTTCCATTATAATATTATGGGACTAACACTGTATATGTGGTGGGTCACTCATGAAACATCATTACATGGTGCATGACTGTATTATTATTATTTATGGATGAATAAACTGAAATTCAGAGATGTTTGGTGACTTGCCACAAGGTCATACAACTTGTAGATAACCAGTTCTATAAAAGTTATATACAAGGTATGGAAAGAACAGAGAGATTGGAGTGACTCAGAAAATTTCCTAGAAGAACTGAATCTAGCCCTAGCTGGTTTGGCTCAGTGGATAGAGCGTCAGCCTGTGGACTGAAGGGTCCTGGGTTCGATTCTGGTCAAGAGCACATGCCCGGGTTGTGGGCTCTCTCCCCAGTGGGGAGCATGCAGGAGGCAGCCGATCCATGATTCTCGCTCATCATTGATGTTTCTATCTCTCTCTCCCTTTCCCTTCCTCTCTGAAATCAATAAACATATATTAAAAAAAGAAGAGGAAAAACTGAATCTAGATGGCTAGTAAGGAGTTTCTCTGAAATTCTAAACAGATGTATCAACATATGCAAATTTCAATGATGTGAGGTAAGAAGAGGTAGGGAGAAGTCTTTTAGGTTCCTTGGTGCTCAGGTTTCTCCTTCACAAAATAAGTAATTTGGACTGTGTTTTCTCTAAAGTCTCCTCTGGCTCATACAGTCTATGATTCCATGCTGCAAGTGCAGGAAGTTAAACAAATTACTGGGCTTTATAGATAGAGTCCTTGTCCTTATGCAATATTAGAAATAACCCATGGGAGATGTGTCACTGTGTCCAAGAAACAAGGCTACAGCTATTGCCAATTATAAATGAACTACAGTGTACAAGACTTTGGAATTAGTTGGAGAAACCAAAGCACCATTTTCATATTGTTTCTTTGGGAAAATAAGTTTCTAACTAAATATACCATATAAAGCAATTGTTTAAAAATTGTGCATGCTCTGTTCAAATGTATTATAAAATGTCTGTTCAGAATAAAAGAAAGAGATGGGTCCCTTAAAAAAATAGAATCAAGCTGTGGGTCTTAGAAAAAAGTTAATGAATAATCTTTTGTGTCTAATGCCAATTAGGTTTTATAACAGTTCCAGCCTTCAAAGGACAGGAAGCACAGAGAAGAAGAATTCAAGAGAATTTCCATCCAGGCTGGAAAAAAGCAGCAGAGGGTAAACCTAAGAAAACAGTGCATATGTAAGCAGAATCACTTCCTCTTTTTTTTTTTTTTTTTGGTTTAAATTGGAAAAAAGCAGAATGCTGAAAGATGCTAGGAGGTAAGTGAAACCTGAACTAGGGTAGCAGAATAAAAAATAGCCAGTGGGCCCTGACTGGTTTGGCTCAGTGGATAGAGCGTCGGCCTGCGGACTCAAGGGACCCAGGTTCGATTCCAGTCAAGGGCATATACCTTGGTTGCGGGCACATACCCAGTGGGGAGTGTGCAAGAGGCAGCTGATTGATGTTTCTCTCTCATCGACGTTTCTAACTCTCTATCCCTCTTCCTTCCTCTCTGTAAAAAGTCAATAAAATATATATTTTTTAAAAAAATAGCCAGTGGGATCCAGTAGTACAAGAGCAACTAAGAGCAGTACTTTCTCTTAGCTTTTCCTTCCTCTAAGTAAAAAGAAAAGTTAGAATTCTTGTTAAACCAGAGTAAAGCCAAGGTTAAATCACAACTGTGGAAGTCTGCAAAGTAAATAAGTATGCTCGGTATTTTATTAAATTATGCTGTGAATTGTGTTTTTTATCCTGAAGCCCCAGGTTGTATATTGACTATTCCAAAATAGTTACTTGTATTTATAGTGTAGGACACTTTCCTAAATTTAAAATACTTATATTCAACTGCCTACTTGATGTTACCACTTAGATGCCTCACAGGCACATCATACTTAATGTACTAGTGATCTCAGCCTCTACCTTCGTCTACCACTGCTCCTGGCACAGCTTCCCTCCAATCTTCTCCATCTCAAGAAATGGCATCACCATTTACCAAAGTACGCAACCCAGAAATCTTAACTTTTCCTTCTCTCTGACCTTTCACATACAGTCTATTATCACATCATGTTGGTTCTACTTCCAAAATATTATTCTATTCCTTCCATTGTCTCCCTTGGCACCAGCAAGCCCTTAGTTTACTGCAAGAGCCTGCTAACTGATTTTTACTTCTACTCTTGATATAGTCTATGCTGATTCAGTTCCTACTCAGCAGCCAGACTGATCTTAAAATGTAAATTAAATTAGATCATGTAGGCAACCTATAAAATGGGAGGAAATATTTGCAACTCATGATAAGGGCTTAATATTAAGAATATATAAGAAACTTCTAGCCCTCGCCAGTTTGGCTCAGTGTATAGAGCATTGGCCTGCAAACTAAAGGGTCCCAGATTCGAATCCGACCAAGGGCACATGCCCAAGTTGTGGGCTTGATCCCCAGTAGGAGGCAGCTGATCAATGATTCTCTCTCATCATTGATGTTTCTCTCTCTCTCCCTCTCCCTTCCTCTCTGAAATCAATAAAAATACATTTTTTTAAAAATTCTACAACTCAACAGCAATAAATAACCCAATTAAAATATAAGCAAAGTACTTGAATAGACAGTTCTTCAAAAAAGATTTACAATAAGCATATGAAAAGATGCTCAACCCATCACTAATCATAAAACATAAATTAAACCCACAATGAGATATCACCTCACACCTATTAAAATAGCCATCACCGGAATAGAAAATAAGTTTTAGTGACGATACAGAAAAATTGGAATCTTTGGGCACTGTTGTTGGGAACATAAAATGTGCACAACCATTATGAAGAGGAGGGAATACTTCCTAACTCATTCTATGAAGCCAGCAATATCAATACCAAAGCCAGGCAAAAACACTACAAGAAAAGAAAAATACAGATTTATATCTCTTATGAATATTGATGAAAAAATCCTTGCCCAGCTGGTGTTGCTCAGTGGTTGAGCGTCGACCTATGAACCAGGAGGTCACGGTTTGATTCCCGGTCAGGGCACATGCACAGGTTGCGGGCTCAATCCCCAGTGTGGGGTGTGCATGAGGCAGCCAATCAATGGTTCTCTCTTATCATTGATGTTTCTATCTCTCTCTCCTTCTCCCTTCCTCTCTGAAATCAATAAAAATATATTTTTAAAAAACCCTCGACATAATACAGCAAACAAAATTCAGCAGCACATTAAAAAGATTATACACAATGACCAAGTGGGATTTATTCCTGGAATGTAAGGATGGTTCAACATATAAAAATCAATCCATATAATAGACTAAATTAACAGAATAAAGGGGGGGAACATGGGATCATTTCATTGATGCAGAAAAGAAATTAATGCAGAAAAGGCATTTGACAAAATTCAACACTCTTTCATAATAAAAACTCAACAAACTAGGAATAGAAGGAAACCACCCTTCTGATATTATAAGTCAGAATATTATAGATCAATATTTCTGATGAACATAAGATGTAAAAATCCTCAAAAAACATTAGCTAGCAGAATTCAACAATACATGAAAAGGATCAGCCACCATAATCAAGTGGAATTTATTCCAGAGATTCAAGGATGGTTTAACATCTGCAAATCAATCAGTGTGATACACCACACTAACCAAATGAAAAATAAAAATCATATGATCATTTCAGTAGATATAAAATAAGCATGTGACAAAATTCAACATCCATTCATGATAAAAAAATTTCAACAAAGTGGGTATACAAGGAGTTTACCCCAACACAGTAAAGGCCATATATGTTGACAAGCCCACAGCTAACATTATACCCCACAGAAAAACTGAAAGCTTTTCCTCTAAGATCAGGAACAAGGCAAGTATGCCCACTCTTTCAACTCTTATTCAACATAGTATTGGAAGCCTAAGTCATAGCAATTAGGCAAGAAAAGATGGCAGCGCCCACAGCCAATCAGGAGGGAATATGCTAATTGACTGCCCCACCCTCAAAGATGGCGGCACCCACAGCCACAAGATGGCAGGACCCAGTCCCCTCAGCCCCAC
The DNA here is from genome assembly GCF_000147115.1 of Myotis lucifugus. Classification (NCBI taxonomy): domain Eukaryota; kingdom Metazoa; phylum Chordata; class Mammalia; order Chiroptera; family Vespertilionidae; genus Myotis; species Myotis lucifugus. Next base: position 1,317,033 of record NW_005871270.1, on the reverse strand, counting down.
TGGGGTGGCAGGTACGTGGCAAGACAGGACCTGCGCCAAGGCGGGCCTGGCCACTTCGCATGCCTGCCTCCGGAGTCCCCCAGTCCCCTCAGCCCCCCAGCCACCCAGGCTGGCCCAAGGTGCAAGCAAGCCTCGGATCGCAGATGCCCAGCCGCCTGGGGCCGCCCAAGGCTCAGGTAACCAGGGCCGGCCAAGGTTTCGCTGCCAGCAATGGTAGTGGCAGCAGCAGAGGTGTGATGGGGCGTCGCCTTCTCCTGATCACCAGGTCGCCTCCCACCCGAGAGCTCCTGGACTGTGAGAGGGGGCAGGCCAGGCTGAAGGACCCCCCCCTCTTCAGTGCATGAATTTTCATGCATCGGGCCTCTAGTATATATATATATTTGGCTAAGTTGACTTGTGCGATACATATAAAGCTCTTGCGGTGCCAATCGCATGCATGTGTTTCCATCTGTCGTTTTTGTTTTTTTTTAAAAATATATTTTATTGATTTTTTACAGAGAGAAAGGGAGAGAGATAGAGAGTTAGAAACATCAATGAGAGAGAAACATCCATCAGTTGCCTCCTGCACATCTCCTACTGAGGATGTGCCCGCAACCCAGGTACATGCCCTTGACCGGAATCGAACCTGGGACCTTTCAGTCCGCAGGCCGACGCTCTATCCACTGAGCCAAACCGGTTTTGGCCCATCTGTCATTGTTGATTGTGAATTTGGTTGACACTTCTATTATAGAGAAAGGGCGAATAGTGATATTAAAATATTTATTCTAATTAATTTCCTTTCAATGTGCAAGGATTCGTGCACTGGGCCACTAGTATACTATTAAAGAACTATCAGAAAAAGAAATTAATAAAACAATGCCATTTAGAATTTCATCAAAGAGAATAAAATATTGAGAAATAAATTTAACCAAAGAGGAGAAAGCCCTGTATAATGAAACTATAAGATATTGATAAAGAAATTGGAGATGACACATATAACGGGAAAGATATTCCATGCATGTAGATTAGAATTAATACTGTTAAAATGTCCATACTTCCCACAGATTCAGTGCAATCCTTATTAAAATTCCAATGGTATTTTTCACAGAACAATCTCAAAATTTGTATGGAACCACAAAAAATCAATTTTGAGAAAGAAGAACAAAGCTGGATCATTAGAGTTCGTGATTACAACCTACAGGGGTGTGCAAAAATATGTTAAATTACTAGACATCATTACCTAAAAGATATATCACAAGTGAGGATACGAAATAATAACAGTAATAATAAAAAGACAAATAATACAATAAATAAATAAATAATAATAATACAAGAATACACTGATTTTTGCCCTAGCCGGTTTGGCTCGGTGGGTAGAGCATCAACCCACAGATTGAAGGGTCCTGGGTTCGATTCCAGTCAAAGGCATGTACCTCTGTTGCAGGCTTGATTCCCAGCCCCGGACAGGCACGTGCAAGAGGCAACCAATAGATGTGTCTCTCTCACATCGATGTTTCTCTCTCTGTCTCTCCCCCCCCCCCGCCCCCGCTTCCACTCTCTCTAGAAATCAATGGGAAAATATCCTTGGGTGAGGATTAACAACAACAAAAAGAATACACTGTTTTGCATACTTACAACTATAAACCTACTTTTGCCCCCCTTAGTATATGACAAAGCTATAATAATCAAAACATTAGATAGTATTAGAATAAAAACAACCACATAGATCAATGGAACAGAATAGAGAACCCAGAAATAAACACATGCATATATGGTCTATTAATTTCAGACAAAGGAGCCAAGAATATACAATGGGAAAAGAACAGTCTCTTTAATAAATGATGCTGGGAAAACTGGACAGCCACAACCAAAAGAATAAAACAAAACCACTATCTTACACCATGCACAAAAACTAACTCAAAATGGACTGAAGACTTGAATGTAAGACCTGAAACCATAAAACTCCTAGGAGAAAATATAGGAGGTAAACTCTTTGATATCAGTCTTAGCAGTATCTTTTTGGGGTGTGTCTCCTCAGCAAGGGCAACAAAAGCAAAAATAAACAAATGGGACTTCATCAAACTAAAAAGGTTATGCGCAGCAAAGAAAACCATCAACAAAACAAAAAGACAACCTACCAACTGGGAAAAGATATTTGCAAATGATATATCCAATAAGGGGTAAATATCTAAAATATATAAGGAATTCATACAACTCGACATCAAAAAAATAACCTGATTTAAAAAATGGGAAGAGGACCTAAGTAGACATTTCTCTAAGGAAGACAAACAGATGGCCAACAGAAATATAATAAGATGTTCAACATCACTAACCATCAGGGAAATGCAAATCAAAACCCCAATGAAATACGACCTTACACCTGTCAGAATAGCTATTATCAAAAAGTCAATAAATAATAAGTGTTGGTAAAGATGTAGAGAAAAGAGAACCCTCATGCACTGTTGATGGGACTGTACATTGGTGCAACCACTATGGAAAACAGAATAGAAATTCCTCAAAAAATAAAAAACAGAACTACCATATGACCCAAAAATTTCACATCTGAGTATTTATCCAAAGAAATCTAAAACACTAATTTGAAAAGATATGTGCCACCCCTATGTTCATTGCAGCATTATGTACAATAACCAAGATGTGAAATCAGCCTACCTGTCCACTGATAGACAAATGGATAAAGAAGATATGTGTAATAGAATATTACTCAGACATAAAAAAGAATAAAATTGTATTCTTGAAATTATCCTATATAGCCGAAACCGGTTTGGCTCAGTGGATAGAGCGTCGGCTTGCAGACTGAAAGGTCCCAGGTTCGATTCTGGTCAAGGGCATGTACCTGGGTTGCGGGCACATCCCCAGTAGGAGATGTGCAGGAGGCAGCTGATCGATGTTCCTCTCTCATCGATGTTTCTAACTCTCTATCTCTCTCCCTTCCTCTCTGTAGAAAATCAATAAAATATATTAAAAAAAAAGAAAAGAAATTATCCTATATAATAAAAGCCTAATATGCAAATTGACCGAACAGCGGAATGACCGGCGGAACGACTGGTCATTATGATGCGTACTGACCACCAGGGGGCAGACGCTCATCGCAGGAGCTTCCCCAGCCCACACCCCAGGCCAGCCAAGGTGGGTGCCAGCAGGGGGCCTCCCTGATGGTCCTGCTGGTCACCCCACAGAGGGAGGTGACCAGTGGTGGTGCGGGGCAGGGCTAGGCTGGCCAAGGCGGGTGCCAGTGGGGCCTCCCCCAGATTGCCTTGCCAGTCACCCCACAGATCGGCCCTGATTGCCAGCTAGGCCTAGGGACCCTACCTGTGCACGAATTTCATGCACTGGGCCTCTAGTACCATATAATTTCACTTATGTGAAATCTTTAAAAAAATAAATAAACTAAAAAACAGACTCATAGAGAATGAACTGATGGTTGCCAGAAGGGAGGTGAATAAGGGATGGGTGAAAAAGGTGAAGGGAAGTAAAAGGTACAAACTTCCAGTTATAAAATAAATAAGCCAAGGGAATGTAGTGAATAGCACAGGAAATACAGTCAATAATAATTTTATACAGTGACAGATGATTACTGGACTTATTGTGGTGATCACATTGTAAGGTATATAAATGTCAAATCGCTATGTGGAACATCTGAAACTAATACAATATTGAATGCCAACTATACTTTAATAAAACAAATAATTAAAGTAAAATTAGGAAAGTCAATAAAAAAAACCCCTAAGTTTTAAAAGTAGGAAATCCTAATTCAAACATAGCTAAACTTCTATATAGATACCAGTTTAGATGAAATGCCATATTATTTCAAGAAATAATCTATATATATAAAAGCCTAAGCGACCGTTTGACCATTCAACCGGCTGGTCGCTATGATGTGCAATGACCACGAGGGGGCAGATGCTCAATGCAGGAGTGGAAACCACAGGCATGGAAACATGGAACAGACTGATGAATCTCAGAGGGAAGCGGGGAGATGGGAGGGTGGGAAGAGATTAACCAAAGATCTTATATGCATACTAGAGGCCCCCCTGTGCATGGATTCATGCACTGGTGGGACCTCTTGGCCTGGCCTGCAGGGATTGGGCCAAAACCGGCTATCTGACATCCCCCAAGGGGTCCCAGATTGCGAGAGGGCGCAGGCCAGGCCGAGGGACCCCACTGGTGCACAAATCTGTGCACCAGGCCTGTAGTTTTTCTATACAAAACCCCCTCCAGCCTGACTGGCGTGGCTCAGTAGTTGACCCTTGACTCCAGGTCAGGGTACATGCCTGGATTGCAGGCTTGATTTCCAATGGAGGGCATCCAGGAGGCAGCCAATCAATGATTCTCTCTCACCACTGACATTTCTCTCTCTCTCCCTCTCCCTTCCTCTCTGAAATCAATAAAAATATTTTTAAATAAATAAATAAAATACCCCTCCAATTACCACAAAAAAGGAAAAGAAAAAATATATCTACATATGTTTCACCTTGCCAGTTTCACTAGTAAATGTACAATTACCATTACCAGAAAGGTTTCTGCTTTGCAGAATTCTACTGTGCATTCAAAAACAGTTCTAAGAAAGGCCTCTAATCTGTCCCATTGTTAGTCAAGTGGTCTATACATGCTGTAAAAAAAAAATCAAATAAAAAAAATCAGGTGTATATAATATGAAAAGAAAAATATGGAGCCAGAAGAAATCACCTCAACAATTTTTACTTTTCTCCTTTCCAAAACTCCCTTCTTACTACCCCATTTTCTCATTCCTCTCTCCCAAAAGAATAAAAAAGCCAGGGTATTTGCTAACCCCCATAAAAACCCTTAGGCCTCTCTCAAGCATGCAAATGTAATTTTCTACCCAGACAACACACTCCCTTTTTAATGAACTCCAAAAACAATCTGTGAATGCCCACTGAAGAGAAAAGAGGAAAATTACAATGAAAGAAAATACAAACAGAGAGATGTGGGGGAGGGTCAAGATGGATATGGCAAGTTCACAGTTTATATAGACATAAAAGATAATTAAGGTGAAGGAACTGCAATCAAATAAAATGGTCTGCAGGCTGTCATTTCATACAAATTAGGGATACCTAAGTCAGAGAAATATATGAATATTCACTTGAATAAAAAATCACTCACTATAAGAGTGGTCTTTCAAGTAAAAGGATCCTTGTCAAGACCTAATGTGGCTGTCATTCTTTGTTCCGTTTTGTAATTAAAAATCAAAAACAAAAAAAAAATTGTGTATAGACAAAAAAAGAGGAAAAATAATTTTGCATATGCACCCACCTCTTAAACAATCAGGAGCAAGTGCAAGTTTCTTCATGATATAACCAAATACTATGTCAAAATTAGGTATTCAAAGAATGTAAATAAATGACAAGAGACACTTTAGTCAGTCACATGATTCAGGATCCCTCCAGATGCACATTATGATTCAGATTTGAACACTAAACAGAGTAGGCCACAGGGTAGGGTGAGAAGACTCGAAGAAAAACACAATGCAGGAAGGTCATCAAAATGAAAAATGTCTTCTTGCCTCACAATTTAAAGAGAAGTTTTATTGAAAAAAAAAATAGCTTTAAACCAATTTAGGTTGAAATAATTACAACATTTTACAATCTAACCTCTTAACGATGAATAGAATTCTTCTCCCTGCTTAAAGATCAAATTGGTTGGGCTCTACACTTGTCTGGCACCATGCTGTGGGCTATTTCCTTTAAAATATAACCAATCAAAGATGTATTCAGGCTTTTGTGAGATCCAAAGCTTTGCTAACTGCTAGAGCATCATTAAGTTTCTCTAAAAAGGAACAGACAAAGCTGCATACAGTGATAGCCTCCCTTAGATATAGCTAGTGTTCAGTGGCCCTTCGTTTCCCAAAGGCAGATATTGAACCCTTTTATAATACACCAAATAGACACTTTTAAAATAATATTTATAATACTTGTCCTATAAATTTATACTATTTTTTTTCTCCCTTCAATTTGTATCAACACACCACAAGATCACAGATGCTAAGGGAGTGACAAAGGAAAACTGTTAGGATCGCCGAAGGAGGAATGCATGAGGCCAAAAGGGGTAAAGAATTATGAATTTATTAGGTCATCTGGAAACCCAAATGGGATGAGCCCCAAAAAGGAGCCAGCCCCCAAAGATGGGGAGTCAGAGGTTTTTAAAGGACTCTAGGCAGGCTTTTTCTGGGCAGAGAATTCTCTGTGCAGGTCTGGATTCTGGGAAACTCCAGAGGGGAGAGATAATGGTCTTAGCAAGTGGAACATGGTCTAAGCAAGTGGACTGTCCATTGTGAAGTGGCCTAAAGGTCAGTTCCCAGGGGAGGGAGTATTAATTCAATTATTGATTAGACCTAACAAAAAGAAACTCTTCAAAATATGTAATCACTACAAACACAATAACCTATAAGTACTAACTAAAAACTAATACTATTAATAATAAATGTCATTAATTGAATATAGAATTTAGGATAAATATTTGTGGACTGACTATGCTCTATAAGACACAAACACTATGCCATTGTTAAATTTATGGTTTAAAGTGAAAGTAATTTACATATCAGCACATGTTATATAAGAATTCTATATAATAAAAGCCTAATATGCAAATTGTTCAATCGTGAGTTCAACCACTCGCTATGACGTGTGCTGATCACCAGGAGGCGGTGCAGAACATGGTGGGCGTCAGTGATGTGGCACTGGCAATGGGTGGCAGTGGAGGCATTGCCAGCCCTGATGGGCCCGGACAAGAGTGGGACCACAGAGGGATGGTGGAGGTGAGCGGGCAGCGCCAGGCCAAGGTGGGTGTGAGTGGGGGCCTGGTAGCCCTGCCAATCACCTCGCAGACAGTGACCAGTAGTGGCGGCAGGCTGCTGCCTGGCTCCCAGACGCTGAGGGAGCCAGGCGGGGGACCCAGCCCCAATCGATCGCCTTACAGACGGTGACCAGCAGCCAGTAGGCCCTGATTGCCCGATTGGGGCTGGGCCCTGGGCTGGGACGGGGAACTGGGGGTGGGTGGCAGCAACCAACCTCCCACGGTGCATGGACGGGGGGACTGCGACTTCTCACCAGCTACCTGGGGGCGGGGGTGATGGGGATGGAGGTGTGGTGAGAATGTGGGGTGTCCACTGAGCTCGCTCTCACTCTCCCTGCTACCCCTTCCCTGGGATGCCAGGAATCGCGCGCCAGGGAAGCCCCATGCTCAGGTGCCGGACACCCACGAGGAGCCCGCCCCGCACCCGGGCGGCCTCTTCCGGGCAAGCCGGGCCCCAGCCGCCGGGACCACAGAGACCAGTCAGGCTCCCCATGGGTTCGCACAGGAGCCAGTCTGTGAGGCCGGCCGGGAGAGAGTGCGCCCAGCTTCCGTGTAGCACCGCTGGGCAGCCCAGAGGCCCATGCTGCGTCCCAGCCCATGGCGTCCAGCCGTGCTCACCGCATCTTTGCTTGGGGACTTGTGACTCAGGCAGAGAGGGGTGTGCAGGGGGGCGGGGGGCGGGGGCCCAGGTGCTGCCCAGGTGCTGCCCAGGGCCCTTCCACACCAGACACTCGTGCTTCAATCGCCAGCCAGGCCTAGGGACTGCACCCATGTATGAATTCGTGCACCGGGCCTCTAGTTATTCATAATAGTCAAAAGGTGGAAACAACCCAATGTCCATCAACTGATGAATAAACCAACTGATGAATAAACAAACTGTGGTACACATATTATTTAGCCACAGAAAGGTATAATGCTAGAACCTGAATGAACCTTGAAAACATTAAGAGCAAGAAGCAGCTCACAAAAGGCCACATATCATATGGAATATCCAGAATAAGCAAATCTATAGACAGAAAGCAGATTAGAGGTTTCTAGCAGTTTTAGACAAATTAATCAGTACAAGATATTCTTCTGAGATAATGAAAAAGTTTTAAAACAAGAGAAAGGTGGTAGTTGTACAACATAGTGAAATGCCACTAACTTGTACACTTTAAAATGGTTAATTGTGTTGTGTGAATTTCATCTCCATAAAAAAAAGCAACAAATTCATAATTTAAAAAATTAGGACTTAAAATGGTATATAAATGCTATATGTTCTGAAAGGAAAGAGAAAGTATAAAGTAAAATAATACCATTTATGGTAAAGGTAATGGTAAGACTCAAAGGATACCATTTTTTTATGTTTTTATTGATTTTAGAGAGAGGAAGGGAGAGGGAGAGAAACATCAATGTGAAAGAGAAACATTGATCAGTTGCCTCCCCTAAGCACCCGACCAGGGATTGAACTCACAACCTGGGTATGTGCCCTGACTGGGAATTGAACCTGCAACCTTTTGGTGCATGGGACCATGCTCAACCATCTGAGCTACACTGGCCAGGACAAAGAATACCATTTAAAAATAACAAATCGTAGCCCTGGCATGTGACTCAGTGGTTGGAGCGTCAGCCCATGTACCAAATTGTCACGGGTTTGATTCCCCCATTCCCAGTCAAGGGCATGTGCCTGGGTTGCAGTTTTGATCCCCATTGGGGTGCATGAGGGAGGAAACCACTCACATCTCTCTCTCTCTCTCTCTCTCTCTCTCTCTCTCTCCCTCCCTCCCTCCCTCCCTCCTTCCCTCCCTTTCCCTCTCTCTCCTGCCCCCTTCCCTCCCTTCCACCCGCTCTAAAAGTCAATGAAAAAAATATCCTCCAATGAGGATTTTAAAAAAAAATTTTTTTTAACTGACTAGGTTAAGTTTAAAATGATGAGTGTGGGCATGATAAAAGATATAAACATAAAGATAAGCACTAGAACAAAAAGCAGACCTTTCCACATGCCAAAAGAGACCTTAAAAGAATAACAAAGGCACAGAAAAAACTCCCAGAAAATATAATATGGGTAATTAAAACATAAACTAATAATACAACAGTGTTGAAAATCAAACATGTCAGTCACATCAATAAATGGAAATGGGCTTAATTCACTTATTGAAAGAGATTTTCAATGGATTCATAAGAAAGTCTAAATCTATTAGAGGCCCGGTGTATGAAATTCGTTCAGGTAGGGTCCCTAGGCCTGGCCAGCGATCAGGGCCTATCGGGGCCTTCCGACTGCTGACCGGTGCCTTCCTTCGTTCTGTGCCGCCCCCTGGTGGTCAGCACACATCATAGCAAGCGATCGAACTCCTGGTCTCCTAGTCAAACTCCTAAAGGGACACTTTGCATATTAGGCTTTTATATATATATAGATGCTGTATACAAGAGATACACCTAAAACACAGAGATTTTGAAATACTAAAAATAAAGGAATAAGTGAATATATAATCAGCAAATTAATATTTGACAAATTAATATTTAATAATAGCAAGTGGTCAAACTCCCAGCAAGAACATATAGTGAGGTAAAGACAATCTATTCAATAAATGGTGTTGGGAAAATTGGATAGACACATGCAAAAAAATAGAACTAGACCACCTTCTTACACCATATACAAGAATAAACTAAAAATGGATTAAAGAATTAAATGTAAGACTTGAAACCATAAAACACCTAGAAGACAACATAAGCAATAAACCCTCTGACATTTCTGTTAGTAATATTTTTTTCTGATATATCTCCTCAGGCAAGGGAAACAAAAGAAATAAATAAATAGGATTATGTCAAACTAAAAAGTTTTTGCCTCGCAAAGGAAACCATCAACAAAATGAAAAGACAACCCACTGAATGGAAGAATACATTTGCCAATGATACAGCTGAGAAGGGGTTAATATCCAAAATTTATTTAAAAACTCATACAACTCAACACCAAAAAACAAACAAACAATTCAATTAAAAATGGGCAAAGAGCCGAAACCGGTTTGGCTCAGTGGATAGAGCGCCTCAGGCAAGGGAAACAAAAGAAATAAATAAATAGGATTATGTCAAACTAAAAAGTTTTTGCCTCGCAAAGGAAACCATCAACAAAATGAAAAGACAACCCACTGAATGGAAGAATACATTTGCCAATGATACAGCTGAGAAGGGGTTAATATCCAAAATTTATTTAAAAACTCATACAACTCAACACCAAAAGACAAACAAACAATTCAATTAAAAATGGGCAAAGGACATGAATAGACACTTCTTCAAAGAGGACATATGAAAAGCTGCTCAACATCACTAATCATCAGAGAAATGCAAATTAAAACCACAATGAGGTATCACCTCACACCTGTTAGAATGGCTATCATCAATAAATCAACAAACAACAAGCGTTGGCAAGGATGTGGAGAAAAAGGAACACTCGTACACTGTTGGTGGGAATGTAGATTGTGCAGCCACTATGGAAAACAGTATGGAGGTTCCTTAAAAAACTAAAAGTGGAACTAACTGCCTTATGACCCAGCAATTCCACTTCTGGAAATTTATCTGAAGAAACCCAAAACAATACTTTGAAAGAATATAAGCACCACTATGTTCATTGCAGCATTATTGACAATAGCCAAGTGGTACATATATACAATGGAGATTCCTAGGCCATTAAAAAGAACAGAAATCTTACCATTTGCTACAGCATCGATGAACGGAGAGAGTATTACACTGTGAAGTAAATCAGTCAGAGAAAGACAAATGCCATATGATTTCACTTATATGTGGAATCTAAAAAACAATATAAATGAACAAACAAGGCAGAAACAAACTCACAGATCTAGAGAACAGATTGATGGTTACCAGAGGGGAGCGGTGAAGGAGGACTGGGTGAAAAAGGTGAAGGGATTGAGAATTACAGATTGGTAGTTACAAAATAGTCATGGGATGTAAAGTACAGCATAGGAAATATAGTCAATAATATTGTAATATTATTAACTATACTATGTATGGTGCCAGGTGGAGATACGGGAAATATCAGGGGGAATACTTAGTAAAGTATATGATTGTCTAACCACTATGCTGTACACCTGAAACTAATACAAAATAATACTGAATGTAAACTGTAATTGAAAAAAATTAAAAAACACAATAACAACATGGCCCTGGCCTGTGTGGCTCAATTGGTCGGAGCATCGTCCTGTACACTGAAAGGTTGCAGGTTCGATTCCCAGTCAGGGCACGTACAGAAAGCAACCAGTCAATCTCTTAATCTCTCTTTCTCTCTCTCCCTTTTCCTCCTTCCCTCTCTCCCTCTCTGCCTCCCTCCTTTCCGCCCTCACTTCCCCTCTCTCTAAAATCAATAATCCTTGGGTGAGGATTAAAAGATAACAAAAACATGTTTTGATAACAAAGCAACAAAATTAAAGAAACAAGAAGACCCTTTGACTCAAGAAATAAAATTCTTCTGTTAAATAATTTTTGAATAAAAGAGGAAATACAAAGAGAAATTATAGGATTTCTGAAAAATAATATCAAAAACACTACATATCAGAATCTATGATATCTACTTAAGCAGTGATCAAAAGAAAAAAAATCATAGCATTAAATACCTATATCAATAAAAATAAATTAATGAAAATTAATTAATTAAATTCCAATCTCAAAAAGCTAGAAAAAGAACAGAGAGAAAATATAGCAAGTAATAAAGATAAAAGCAGAAATTAATGAGGTAAAAAAGAAAAATTATTTTATAAAGTTAATAAATTAAAACCAGGTTCTTTGAAAGGAAGTTAACAAAATAGACAATGTAAGAGCAAACTCCATTTACAACAGCAACAAAAAAGACAAAATACTCAGAATAAATTTAAGAAATGTTCAAGTCTGAATGAAGAAACTCATAAAACTCTGGAAAGAATAAAAGTGCTTATTTAAAGATGTAACTTGTTCTTAGGATGTTTCAACATCATCAAGATTTTAGTACTCCCTAAATTAACATAATTTAATGTAACCCAAATAAAAATACCAACAAGCTTTTTTTCTGGAGCTAGACAAGCTGATATTACAATTCATACGGGAAAACAGACACAAAGAATAGCTAAGAAAGCACTGAAAAGAGAAGGCTATGAGGAAGAATTACTACCAGATAGAAAACATGTAAAGCCTTTAAAAGTAAAACAGTCTGGCTGGTATGGCTCAGTGGTTGAGCAACAACCTATGAACCAGGAGGTCATAATTCATGCTGGCTCGATCCCCAGTAAGGGACATGCAGGAGGCATCCCATTGATGCTTCTCTCTCATCATTGATGTTTCCCTCCTTCTCTCTCCCCTCCTCTCTCTGAAATCAATAAAAACATCGCATATAATAAAAGCGTAGTATGCAAACTGTCCCCTCAACCGGGAGTTCCTCTGGGAGTTCGACCAGGGGGTGGGGCTGGCCAGGGGAAGGGAGGGAGGCCCCGGCTGCCAGCAGCAGCGGTAGCCACTAGGGACCCTACCAGTGTACACCTCTAGTCTATACTAATAAAAGGTAATATGGTAATTAGACTGGGAGACCTTCCAGGAGACCTTTCGGACGTCCTTCTGGACAAAGTCATGGTGGCGGGGCCAAGGCAGAGGCGGTTAGGGGCGATCAGGCCGGCAGGGGAGGGCAGTTGGAGGCGATTAGGCCGGTGGGGGGCAGTTGGGGTGAGCAGGCTGGCAGGGGGTAGCAGTTGGGGGTGAGCAGGATGGAGGGGGGGGGCAGTCGGGCCGTTGGCCTGTCACTGGAGGGTCACAGGTTTGATTCCCTGTCAAAGGCAGGTACCTGGGCTGCAGGTTCGAGAACTTGTCCCCCTTTTGGGACAAGTATGCTATTTTTGTGTAAGAGTTTGGAAATAAAAACACATAAATGTATCTGCTTATTTTTGTAAAAAGAAACAGAGGAAGAATAAATCAGAAACCAGTGAAATTGGTTACCTACAATGGTAGAGGCAGATGGGGTGGAAGGGATGGAGGAGTAATACCTCTCTGAGTGTATCATGTTGTATCATTTTCTTTTTTGTTGTTGTTGTATCATTTTCATTACACAACATGTTAATGATGTTCTAGAAAAACAAAATTAAATCTACAAAGATGGTGGATAGGAATTGAAAAACTGAAGGCAAAAAAAGGAACAAATGACCTCAACAATATATATCTATAATAATAAAAGCGTAATATGCTAATTAGACTGGACAGCCGGACGTCCTTCTGGACAAAGCTGGGGCTGCAAGGGCCAGGGCAAGCCCCTTGTACGAATTTCATACATCGGGCCTCTAGTATATATCTATAGTAATAAAAGTGTAATATGCTAATTAGACCGGACGGCTGAATGACCTTCCAGGTGACCTTCTAGACGAATCCAGGGCTGCGAGGGCCAAGGCAGCTGCCGTGACTGCGAGGGCCAAGCCCCTTGCATGTATTTCGTGCATCGGGCCTCTGGTATATATATACTGTGTGTGGGTTCTTGACTTTGTACAGGAAAGATTTAACAACAAGAATACAGGTGATTATGAGGGTACATTTACTAAAGCTGGGGACAATAAAACAAGGAAGGACTTAGCATAGAAGAAGCACCAGGAGAGCCTAGGCTGGGCTGCCTTAGCTCACTGGGAAGTCAGAGAAAAGGGGTCCTTGGAGAAGGTTCAGGGGGTTAGCCCAGGAAGAACTGCTGCTGCCCATTGCTCCCCAGGCTGCAAGTCTCCTGGGGACCCTTAGTTTAGGAAATGGGTGCCTGTGGGGGAAGGAGAGGGGTAAAGGGAAGGTGCGGGCGTGCTCCCCAGAGGGAGAGTGCACTGACCCCAACAATATTTCAGAGTGATAACAACCACATCTCAGAAAGTTCCCTCATGCCACTTCCCAGTCAATCCCTATACCCGCTCCTGCTTCAGCAACAACCATAGCTGAAATGCACTTTCATTTATCTTAAATAAGTACTTGAGTGGAATTTCCAGATTATAGGGTAGGTGTGTGTGTACACCTTTTCTCAAAGTGGTTATGCCATTTTATATTTCCAACAACAATGTATAAGACCTCTGATTGCTCCACTTCCTCGCCGACAGTTGGCTTCTGAATTTTAGCCATTCTGATGGAAAGTCCTCATATCTCATTGTGGTTTAATTTACATTTCCCTGATTGAGTGTTTTTAATGTGTTTATTAGCCATTAAATATAATCTTTTGTGATGTATTTGTTTGCATCTTTTGCCCATATTATCTTGAGTTACTTGTCTTATTATTGAATTGCAAGAGTTCTTTACATATTTAAGATACCAATCTTCTGTTAAACATATGTTTAGCAAATATTATTGCCCAAGGGGCAAGTATTTATTGTCCTTACTTACAGTTTACTTATCTTTTTAAAACCAAATACACTTGGATTTAAATCCTGGCTCCACCTATAACTAGCTATGGGAATTTGAGTGAGGTATTTAACTTTTGGGGCATTTCTTCCCTTCAGTAAAATAGGAATAACACTTATATTTATAGGGTTGTTGTGATGATTTAGACAATGGATTTTGACATATTTGGCATGTAAAAGGTTTCCAATAAGTGTTAGTTCCACTCTTCTCTATCCATTTTATGATAATATGGCAGTAGCTGCCTTAAACAGCTGAACTGCAATTTTTATACTGCAAAACTCTATAAAAATTTCAATGGTAAAACCACTGCAATAGTGGAGACCATAAAGAATAAGGGCTCCTGGGAAGAGAATAATATCTTTATTTTATTCTAGTTCTGTAACATATTCAAAATAAAGCTGAATCCAAAAGTAGTCAATCAAATGAAATTCACATGGAGGTGAAATTGAAAAGAAAAAGGTGAAAATTTCAAATTGTGTTAACAGTCATCTGCTATCGCACAAGAAAAATTTAAATGACATGCTTTTGCAAATAGCAACTGTACTGAATTCTATATATATCAAAGTTAGTTCTATTTTGTCCCTTATAGAAATTCACATTAAAAAATAGGTTCAGCCCTACCCGGTTTGGCTCAGTGGATAGAGGGTCGTCGGCCTGTGGACTGAAGGGTCCTGGGTTCTGTTCCGGTCAGGGGCACATGTCTGGGTTGTGGGCTCGGTTTCCAGTGGGGAAATGTGTGGGAGGCGGCCGGTCGGTGATTCTCTCTCATCATTGATGCTTCTATCTCTCTCTCCCCCTCTCCCTTCCTTTCTGAAATCAATAAAAAAAAAAAAAAATAGGTTAAGCCCTAACAGTTTGGCTCAGTGGATAGAGTGTCGGCTTGCAGACTAAAGGGTCCCAGGTTCAATTCCGGCCAAGGGCACATGCCTGGGTTGCAGGCTCGATCCCCCCACCACGAAGGGGCGTGCAGGAGGCAGCCAATCAATGATTCTCATCGTTGACGTTTCTATCTCTCTATCCCTCTCCCTTCCTCTCTGAAATCAATAAAATAAAAAAATACATTAAAAAAGAAAAATAAGTTGAATCCAAAAGCATTTTTAGGGAATACCTTTGACATATTAATAATACTTTTAAGTACAAGTTATACTAATACTTTCTATAAATAAGTTGATGTAAGTTATAGTAATTACTACAAGTGTATTACTTGTAAAGAACTTGCTTTATTGTTTTCTGTTCCTTTATTTATTTGTTGCTATAAAATTTTCACTTTCCAGACCCAAATTCTGTCCCCTTAATTTACTAGTAAAGTTACTTAACCATTCTAAATCTTATTTCTTTTACTTGTAAAATGGGGATAATATTACCCATGTTATATAATTTAAAATAAAATAAACTTATAAAGCCCTTAGCACAGAATACTCTTAGCATATAGCAGGTAATCAGTAAATATTAGTTACTTATTACTGTTGTTAAAATGTCACTCAAGTTTTTTTTAAGTTTCTGTGACAAGTCTGAACTTCACATTTTCCAATTTGGAAAGATAATTGAGATATGATTACAATTCATTTATAAAGCTGATTGGAAAATACTGACAAATTATATCATTTTGCAATCTTCAGATCTCAGCTTAAATGTTACTTTCTTTTTTTTTTTTTAATCCTCACCCAAGGGCATTTTCATTGATTTTAGAGAGAGGGGAAGAGAGAGAGATTAAGAGAGAGAAACATCGATGTGGCCGGTGTGGCTCCATTGGTTTAGCACTGTCCCATGCACCAAAAGGTTGCAGGTTGATTCCCGGTAAGGGCATATACCCAGGTTGCAGGTTTGATCCCTGGTCTATGTTTCTCTCTCTTCCTCTCTCTCTAAAAATCAATTTAAAAAAATTTTAAAGCAATAAAAGAAAAAGCAGATAAACTAGACTTCAAATTAAAAACTTTTATTCTTCAAAGGATACTATCAATAAAGTGGGATAATATGTTTGCAAATCATATCTATATTATAAAAAGCCAGTGACCATAATGCCGTAACGACCAAACGACTGGTCACCAGGAGGTGCATTGATGGGTCTCGCGGCGCAGCAGGTCTGGGTCTCGCGTGATTTCACACACTGGGCCTCTAGTATGAGATAAGGGACTAGTATCTCAAATAAAGAACTCTTACAACTGAACAATAAAAAAACAACCCAAAGTAAAAATGGGCCAAGGATACTGAGTTGGTGAGGCTCAGCTCAGTTGGTTGAGCGTCATCCCATGCACCAGGAGGTTGCTGGTCTATTCCCAGTCAGGGCATATGCCTGGGTTACAGGCTTGATCCCCAGTAGGCAGGATGCAGGAGGCAGCTGATGGATAATGTTTCTCTCTCATTGATGTTTCTCTCTCTGAAATCAATTTTAAAATATTTTAAAAAAATAAAAATGGGCAAAGTATCTGAATAGTCATTTCTCCAAAGAAGATTTGCAAATGAACACTTAGCATATGAAAAGAGGATCAACATCATTAGTCATCAAGGAACTAGAAATCAAAACCAACTCCAATGAAATACCACTTTGCCCTCACTGATGGTAATAATGAAAAAGATTGATAGCAACAAGTATTGACAAAGATGAAGAGAAATTGGAACCCTCATATATCACTGGTTGGTTTTTAAAATGGTGCAGCTACTTTGGAAAATAGTTTGGCAGTTTGCCAGGCTGGCGTGTCTCAGTGGTTGAGCTTGACCTATGAACCAGGAAGTCACGGTTCAATTCCCAGTCAGGGTACATGCCCAGTTGCGGCTCGATCACCACACTGGGGCATGTAGGAGGCAGCCATTCAATGATTCTCTCTAATCACTGATGTTTCTATCTCTCTCTCCCTCTCCCTTCCTCTCTAAAATCAATAAAAATATATTTAAAAAAAAAAAGTTTGGCAGTTCCTCAAAAAGTTAAACATAGAGTTATCACATGACCCAACAATTCTATTCCCAAAATAAATAAAAACGTATGTCCACACAAAAGCTTGTATGTAAATATTCATGGTAGCATTAATCATAACCAAAAAGAAACAATTCAAAAGCCCAACAACTAATGAATGAACAAAATGTAATATAGCCATATAATGGAATATTATTGAGCCATAAAAACGAATTCAGAAATGATACATGCTACAATATGGATGAACCTTGAAAACATTATGCTAAATGAAAAAAGCCAGCTTCCATCAACTACATATTATATGACTCCATTTATATAAAATGCCTAGAATAGGCACAGAGGCAGAAATTAGTGCTTGCTTAAGGGCTAAAGGCAATGGGAGGATTGGGGAGTGATATTAAAGGGCACAGCATGTCTTTTGAGATGATGAAAATGTTCTAAAATTGACTATGGTGATAGCTGCCCATATCTGTAAATATACTAAAAACCATTTAATTGTATACTTTAAATGGGCTAGTGGTCTGGTATATTAATTATATCTTAATAAAGTGTTAAGAAGAAAAAAAAAGAAAGAAAGCCTCCTGGGAGAGCCCTCAGTTCCAAAATACTAAGTTTCTTCAGGCTTCATCAGCCAACCTTGGGCTCAAGGCAGAGGGAAGATAACTTCCTTACTAAAACCTCCCAGCAATGTTAAGTTGTCGTGATGGTTTGCTAAATGATGTATTTATCACATGATTGTATAACTGCAGTAAGTTAAAATCAAATCCTTCATTTTTCTATTCTAATCTCTAAGTGAATAGGTAATGGAGAACAGGTACTAGGAAACTCACTACTAAATAAAGTTCTAAATAAAACTACACTAAAGTACTAGAAAAAAAAACACATAAGATTTCGATTGAATGACTTCTTTCGTTGCTAATTATCCTGATGATATATTAATAATAATTGCAAGAGGCAACACAAGAGGTGGAAATCTACAAACCTCTGCAATTAGCACTCTGATAATGTATCAAATAAACATTAATAAAGCAGATTCAATGTTTTATTTGATCTTTAAAGTCTACATAATAGATGTTATTTTAATGTTGCATAATGTGCTACCTTAGCAATATATGGTGTTTATGAAATAAAAGTAGATTCACCCACAAAAAGAAAAGTAACATCAGGAAGTAGGTGACATTTAGCACCCAGGTTATCACTGGGGCATGACTTAGTACTCCCCTGCTCAATGTTGACAGTAAATGAACAAGTACAGTGGCCAAAGCCTAAAAAGGGCACAGTAACGAGGCTCATAACCCCATCTCGCAAGCCACCTAGACAAGCAGAGATTCTGGCCAAGAATCTAGAATGAAGATTAGAAGAGTATCAGTTGTAATTTTCCCACTGATCTTACTCTTATGTAAATTCCCCAGAAAAAGACAAAACAAAATGCTGCAGCAGTTGTTCCCGCATGGAATGAATTTACTGTATGAAATGAATCCAAGCCCGGTGAGCGTGGCTCAGTTGAGGTTCAATTCTGGTCAAGGAACATGCCCGGATTTCGGGTTCAATCCCCAGCAGGGGGCGTGCAGGAGGCAGCCAATCAATAATGATTCTCTCTCATCATTTATGTTTGTATCTCTCTCTCCCTTCCTCTCCAAAATCAATAAAAATATATTTTTAAAAAACTTCCATAAAAAAAAAAGAAATGAATCCAAGTGGCACAATGAGTGCAGTGACCAGATACTCCCTTAAGGATCAAGGCATTCATTCCTCTAACTGCCAGGAGAGCTAGCTCACTACTGTCTTCCTCTATAAACTGCCCTCAATGAAAGTATCATGGATTGAGTTTTCTGAAAGCAGACTCTGAGATGGACTTTGGGATGCAAGATACTTATTTAGAAATCAACACCTGTGAAGGGAAGGCAGCGGAAGCAGAACTGAGAAGAGGAAAAAAGTCAAACTGCAATACAGACCTGACAACCAGGTATAGCTCTCTGAAGCAAGTATCGCCTACTATTCCATGTTAGACTGAAATAGTTGAACCTTTATACCCCCACCTTGCTCAGTCATTTGCAAGCTGCCCCTATAAAATTGTGACAGGTGAAGCAGCTCTCTGTAGCTGAGGCAAATGCTGAACCAGCTGACAGCTGGAAGCTGTCTGCTGAAAGCACCTTCTGCAGCTGGGAAGGGGAAATGTGAGTTCATCTCCATCTCTAACACAGACAGAAACTGCCTCACCCAAGGTTATGCCACCTCCCCCTCAGGTCAGCCCACATATAATTCCAGACAACTCTGAAGTGTCATCCTAGCTCCAGAGTTCCAAAACGGGGTGACTAAAGTCTCTGCTGCATCAGTTCAGTCTCTCTGACCTCCCAATCTTGCTTCCCTCACTCCAAGTGTTGCTCCTCAATAAACCTTCTGCAAGCAAATCTCCATCTTAGAGTCTATTTCCCAGGGAACATAACCTAAAAAACCCGTTCCATAGGAAAATGCAATAAAAAAAAAAAAGTAGCTATGACCTACTCTGTTCAGTAACCTCTTAGGATATTCTTTTATTTCGGCTAGGACAAATCATTAAAACTCAGCTGTCTATGGCACAATAATGTCAAGCCATCCTTCCATTGAAACAAACAAAAAAAAGCAATTTATACAGCAGCATTTAGATAAATAGCAGACAGGATGATATATATAGATAAATATATCAGAGATGCCAAACCTGAAATATTTAACTAGCAGAAGTAGCAAATAGTAGATCTGTTAACCTTTAAGAAAGTAAAGTAACTATTCTCTCTATAACCTGAAAATGGGTAGAATAAGAAAGGTTAATGATCAAATTCACCAATATTATATATAACAAGGTTCAAAGGCAACAGAGAAATTGTAGATTTTTAATCAAATAAAGGAGATTATTTTGCATAAATTAGTGGTTCCTGAACTTATTTGAGTCATGGATCCCTTGAGTATCAAATGACAATATGGACTGTCTTCTCTCAAAAATGTCCAAATGTTTTTTTAAATTCTGAATATAATTTCAGGAGTTCATGGATCCTTGAAAGCCATTTACTGATGCCAGGTTAAGAACCCTTGACCTAAATCAGGTTTATAAAGGTTAGATGACATCTCTCTAACCCATGTTAACTTAAAAGGCAAAAGATGCTGACCAAGTCCTAACCAAGTAGCTCAGTTGGTTACAGCATCATCCCAATATACCAAGGTTGTGGGTTCAATCCCTGGTCAGGGCACATACAAGAATCAACCAATGGTCCAGCCAGTGTGGCTCAGTGGTTGAGCATCGACTCATGCACCACTAGGTCACTGGTTCGATTCCCAGCAGGGCACATGCCTGGGTTTGAGAGCTCGATCCTCAGTAGGGAGTGTTCAAGAGGCAGCCGATCAATGTTGATGTTTCTATCTCTCTCTCTCCCTCTCCCTTACTCTTTCTCTAAAATCAATAAAAATATATTTTTAAAAAAATCAACCAAAAAATGCATAAATGGGTAGAACAACAAATTGTCGCTTTCTCTTTCTCTCCCCCTCCCTGCCTCTCTAAAATCAATAAATTAAAATTTTAAAAAGATGCTGACCAAAAAATGCAGATGAATAAATCATATTGTCTTTAACTTATTTTAATTACATTATTATACAGAAACTAGAGGCCCACTGCACAAAGATTCGCGCAATAGGCCTTCCTTCCCCTGGCTGCTGGCATGTACCTTCTAATATACTTTCTCTATGAATTGGCCTATTCTAGTTAGCGCATATAAATAGAATGAATATATATATATATATATATCCCTAATATGCAAATAGACCGAATGGCAGAACAACCGAACAACCAGTTGCTATGACAGGTGCTGACCACCAGGGGGAGCACGTGGAACATGGCGGGGGTCAGCAGCAGGAGGCAGAGCACGGAACATGGCGGGCATTGGCCGCGGCAGGATGGTGGAGCAGGTGAACAGGGGTGCCAGACCAAGGCGGGGCGCTGGTCACTGTCATCGGGGCGAGCCTCTGGTGGTTACTGAAAATTCTTTGCTCCCATGCGCCATGGTCCCGCCCGGTGTTCACACCTGCTGTTGGCACTGGCCCCACTCGCACCCGCTGCCGGCGCCCAGCACCGGCCCCGATCGCCCCTTTGGGCTTCTCCACCTCCCCCTGCTCCTGAGGGGTGATCAGGGCAGCAGCCGCTGCTCCCACCCATTGACGGCACTAGCCCTGCTCACACCCACTGCTGGCGCCAGCCCCAATCGCTCCACACCGTCAATGGGTGCGAGTGGGGCCGGCGCCGTCAGCACATGGCGGCAGGAGCAGGGCTGCTGGCAGACAGGAGACCAGGGCCACAGCAGGAGGGGTTGGGTAGGGGCGCGGAGGATGGGCCGAGACCCGCCTCTGTGCCCACCACAGCCTCACAGCCCACAGTTCCTTTCAAGGTGCACAAATTCGTGCACTGGGCCCCTAGTAATATAATATTTGCCTTTTTGTGTCTGGCTTACTTCACTTAACATAAAGTCTTCAAGGTTCATCCATTTTGTAGCATGTATCAGGATTTCCTTCCTTTTTCAGGTTGAATAATATTCCATTGTATATATATACAACAAATTTCATTTATCTGTAATGGGTACCTAGGTTGTTTTCACCTTCTGGCTGTTGTGACTAAAGCTGCTATCAACATGGGAGTACAACTATCTGTTAGAGTTCCTACTTTCAACTGTTTTAGTTATATAATGAGAAATGAAATTGCTGGATCATATGTCAATTTTATGTTTAATTTTTTGAGGAACTGCCATACCATTTTCCACAGCAGCAGCACCATTTTATATACCTACTAGTGATGCACGAGGATTACAATTTCTCCATATCCTCACTAACAGTTGTTATGTTATATTTTTTATAATAGTCATCTTAATTAATGGGTATGAAGTGGTATCCCATTGTGGTTTTGAGTTGCATTTCCCTAATTATGAATGATGTTAGGCATCTTTGCATTTGCTTATTATCCATTTGCTTATCTTCTTTGTAGAAGTATTTATTTAAATCCTTTGCCCCTGTTGGGGGGGCCATTTTTAATCACATAGTTTTTTGTTGTTGAGTTCTAAGAGTTCTTTATATATTCTGGACATCAATCCTTTATCAGACATGTTGTTTTGAGTAGCTAATAAGATATTCATTTAGAAATATCTAGCAGGCAAATATACATGCTGATCTTGCATTCCAGAGGGAGAAACAATGATGCAGACTTAACAGTCATATTATTTGCACAGTAACATTTATAAGTATTTTCACATATATTAGTTTATTTAGAATCTCACAAAAATCCTGACACTTTTACAGATGAGAAATTAAAGCAGATCTCCTGACCCCAAATTCCAATATAAGATTATTTGGAAGTGTATCAGGGATTCAAAGGGAAAATGATGGCCAAGCTGATAGAGTCCTAAACCCCACTCCAACACCCAAAACAGCTGAAATTTTCCTGCTGAAAAACTGGAATACCATTTAGGATTTCATTTGAAAATGAACAGAACTGCTTTAAACAAAATTTAAACCACTACATTATATGATGCTACTTTATGTTCATAAATTGTGAAGTAAATCAAATATCTAGGAAGTATTTCAAGAGGAAAGTGCAGTAGACTACAGAAAATTCTATACAGAAGTTATGAAGGATGAGGACTAGAAAAAGGATACTGTGTTTGGCAATTATTAGGTCACTGGTGACCTTTACAAGATCAATTTTAACATAGCCAATGAGAGTACAAGTCAGATTGAAACTCTATTACCTTCATAATACAGAGGTTGGGAGAAGGTTGAAGAAGGTAACAAATACATAATACACTCAACCATTTTGGTATAATAATAGAAAATATTTACATAGTACCTAATAAGTGCTAAGCACTGTCCTAAATACATTACATTTATCCTCAAAAGTACCATTGGTACCATCATTCTGTCCATTTATAGTTGAGGAAACAGACATAGTGAGGATCTGAGACTACCTGCTGCACAGTCCCTGCATGTATGTGACTGATTATATTATACTACTAGAGGGCTGGTGCACGAAATTCATGCACTGGGGGTGGGGGGGGTGGGGGATCCCTCAGCCCAACCTGCACCCTCTCGCAGTCCGGGACCACTCGGGGGATGTCTGACTGCCAGCTTAGGCCCGATCCCCCCCCGGAATTGGGCCTAAGCTGGCAGTCAGACATCCCTCTCTCAGTCCGGGGCTCTCGCAGTTCGGGACCCCTTGCTCCTTACTGCCCACCTGCAGCGGAGGCGGGAGAGGCTCCGACCACTGCTGCTATGCTCGCCAGCCGTGAGCCCGGCTTCTGGCTGCACGGCGCTCCCACACTGACCACCAGGGGGCAGCTCCTGCATTGAGCATTTGCCCCTGGTGGTCAGTGCGCATCATAGCGACCGGTCGTTCTGCTGTTTGGTTGATTTGCATATTAGGGTTTTATCATATAGGATATTATATTAGTGATAATATATACGGTAGTTATATGCAAATATATAGGATAATACAGATTACAATCTATCCTATATAATAAAAGCCTAATATGCAAATTGTCCGACCGGGAGTTCAACCACTCGCTATGATGTGCGCTGACCACCTGGGGGCGGCGCGGAACATGGCGGGCATCAGTGACGTGGCACTGGCAGCGGGCAGTAGTGGAAGCGCTGCCGGCCCTGATGGGCCCCAATGAGAGCAGGACCACAGAGGGATGGTGGATCAGGTGAGTGGGCAGCACCAGGCCAAGGTGGGTGCGAGCAGGGGCCCGATCGCCCCACCGATCATCCTGCAGATGGTGACCAGTGGCGGCAGCGAGGGGTGGGGCCACTGCCTGGCTCCCAGGTGCTGAGGTAGCCGGGTGGGGGGCCCAGCCCCGACCAATGGCCCCGCAGACGGAGACCAGTGGCGGTGGCGGGGGCCCGGCCCCGATCAATTGCCCTGCAGGTAGGATGGTGGAGCAGGTGAGGGGGCGGCGCCAGGCCACAGCAGGGTGCCAAGTGGGGCTGCAGGGCTGTGAGGCTGGGGGCGCAAGCTGGGGCCCGAATCCCAAAGTCCACCCTAAGGGACCCCACCCATGCACGAATTCGTGCACTGGGCCTCTAAGTCCTATCTACACTAATAAAAGAGAAACATGGTAATTGGCGTACGACCGCTACCCTTTTCATTGGCTAATCAGTGAGTATATGCAAATTAACTGTCAGCCAAGATGGCGGCCGGCAGCCAGGCAGCTGGAAGCGAACATGAGGCTTGCTTGCTTCAGTGAAGGAGGACTCCAACGTTCCCCGCCTGCGCTGCCGGCCTCTGAGCTGGCAGTTTGAAACTTTGTAACAAATATAGAAGCTAAACAAAACCGCAGGGATCTCAGAGCTGGGAGTTATACATTGTATCGATTATAAGAACGCAAACAAACCA
>NW_005871270.1:1284421-1292436 GCF_000147115.1 Myotis lucifugus | reverse complement strand
TCAGAGCTAGAGCCAGAGCTAAAGCTGCCCAGAATAAAAAAAGAAAAAAAAAGAAAAAAAGGAGCGGTTGGGAGCTTCAGTCAATCACCAGCCTTAAGGCAGCCCTCAGCCCCTCACCCAGACTGGCCAGGCACCCCAGTGGGGACCCCCACCCTGATCCAGGACACCCTTCAGGGCAAACCAGCCTGCCCCCAGGCCTCTATCCTATATAGTAAAAGGGTAATATGCCTCCCAGCACCGGGATAAGCGGAGCAGCGAGGCCTCCTGGCACCGGATCAGTGTGACAGGGTGCGGCATCCCAACCCCCTGATCGGCCCTGCTCTGTGTGTGACAGGGTGTGGTGCCCCAACCCTCCCCACCCCCCCACAGGCCCTGCTCTGTGTGTGACAGGGTAGAGCCATAACCTCCCCATTGGCCCTGCCCTGAGTGTGACAGGGTGCAGCGCCCCAACTCCCTGATCCGCCCTGCTCAGGGGGTGGTGCCGTAACTCCCCTATTGGCCCTACTCTGTGAGTGACAGGGGGGAGCTCCCCAACCCCCTGATGGGTCCTGCTCTGTGCATGACAGGGGGGAGCTCCCCAACCCCCTGATGGGCCCTGCTCTGTGCATGACAGGGGGCAGCGCCCAACCCCCTGATTGGCCCTGCTCTGTGGGTGACAGGGGGTGGCGCCGCAACCTCCTCATCGACCCTGCCTTGAGTGTGACAGGGGGTGGTGCCCCAACCCCCCAATCGGCCCCACCCTGAGCGTGACTGAGGGTGGCATCGCAACCTCCCAATCCGCCCTGCTCTGTGCATGACAGGGGGCGGCACCCCAACTCCCCAATCAGCCCTGCTCTGAGCCCAACCAGGGGCTGCACCTAGGGACTGGGCCTGCCCTCTGCCACCCGAGAGCAGGCCTAAGCCAGCAGGTCCTTATCTCCCGAGGGGTCCCAGACTGCGAGAGGGCACGGGCCGGGCTGAGGGACCCCCCCTTCCCCCCCGAGTGCACAAATTTTTGTGCACCGGGCCTCTAGTCTAATAATAGAGAAACATGGTAATTAGCCGTACCTCCGCTACCCTTCCCATTGGCTAATCAGGGCAATATGCAAATTAACTGCCAACCAAGATGGCGGCCGGCAGCCAGGCAGCTTGAAGCGAACAGGAGGCTTGCTTGCTTCAGTGACGGAGGAAGCCAACGTTCCCCGCCTGCCTTGCCGGCCTCTGAGCTTGCAGTTTAAGAAATGTTACAAATATAGAAGCTAAACAAAACCCCAGAAACCTGCTTTCAGCCAGCCGGGCTTCAGCCAGCAGGACCGCAACATTGTTTCAATTATAGAACAAACGCAGATCACTGCTTTCAGCCAGCCGGGATCTCAGAGCTGGAATGAGCAGGACCGCAACAGTGTTACAATTATAGAACCCAAACAAACCAGATACCTGCTTTCAGCAGCCGAGGCCTCAGAGCTGGAGCCAAGCCTCAGAGCTAAAGCTGGCCCAGAATAAAAAAAAAAAAAAAAAAGGACAGGTTGGGAGCTTCAGTCACCCGCCAGCCTGAAAACGGCCCTCAGCCCCTCACCCAGACTGGCCAGGCACCCCAGTGGGGACCCCCACCCTGAAGGGGGTGTGACCAGCTGCAAACAGCCATCATCCTCTCATCCAGGCTGGCCAGGCACCCCAGGGGGGACCCCCACCCTGATCCAGGACACCCTTCAGGGCAAACCAGCCAGCCCCCACCCGTGCACCAGGCCTCTATCTTATATAGTAAAAGGGTAATATGCCTCCCGGCACCGGGATCAGCGTGACAGGGGGCAGCGCCCAAACCCCCTGATCGCTCTGCATCTCTGTGTGTGACAGGGGGCGGGGCCACAACCTCCCTATCCGCCCTGCTCTGTTCATGACAGGGGAAGGCGCCCCAATCCCCTGATCAGCCCTGCTCTGTGTGTGACAGGGGGCAGTGCCCCAACTCCCCTATCGGCCCTGCTCTGTGCGTGACAGGGGGGAGCTCTCCAACCCCCTGATGGGCCCTGCTCTGTGCGTGACAGGGGGCAGCACCCCAACCCCCTGATCGGCCCTGCTCTGTGTGTGACAGGGGGTGGCGCCGCAACCTCCCAATCCGCCCTGCTCTGTGCATGACAAGGGGCGGTACCCCAACTCCCCAATCGGCCCTGCTCTGAGCCCGACCAGGGGCTGCACCTAGGGATTGGGCCTGCCCTCTGCCACCCGGGAGCAGACCTAAGCCAGCAGGTCGTTATCTCCCGAGGGGTCCCAGACTGCGAGAGGGCACAGGCCGGGCTGAGGGACTTCCCCTCCCCCCCGAGTGCACAAATTTTTGTGCACCGGGCCTCTAGTATACATATAAAAGCCTAAGCAACCATTCGACCGTTCTCTATGACACGCACTGACCACCAGGGGGCAGATGCTTAACATACAGGCATGGAAACATGGAACAGACTGATGAATCTCAGAGGGAAGGGGAGAGAGGGGAAGGCAGGAAGAGATTAACCAAAGATCTTATATGCATACTAGAGGCCTGGTGCATGGATTTGTGTACCGGTGGGGTCCCTCGGCCTGGCCTGTAGGAATTAGGCAGAAACTGGCAGTACGACATCCCCTAAGGGGTCCCGATTGTGAGAGGGTACAGGGCCTCCAGTAATATAATATTGAGTGAGCGTAAAGATTAACAACATTACTTTTTCACCATAGGGAACCATAACATGGAGAAGGATTTTATATTGCTACATCAATGTATGTTGATGAAGCTTGCCAGTCATGTCAGTTTGTCAGGTGTTGATAGATCTAAGCAAAATAAAAACAGGCTGGCTTTTCCTGAATTTATTAATTCTTCAGGCTTCCCAATAAAATCATGAATGAATAGGAAAAATGTATATATTTTTTTGAAAAGACACAAACCTCCTTTAAGTTTTAGCAAACAAAGGGAAATTAATTTAAAATATGATGGACAGGAAAAGGGTCCACATTTTTAAATTATTAGTAAATTATAGTTTTCCCATTCTTATACCATCTTCAGACTTCTGAATTAATATTTTCCCAACGTTTATACTATTGCTATTTCCATGGGCTTCTTAAACAGTTTAAAAATGCAGATGCTGAGAGCATCTGAACTTTATTACCTTCATAATACTAAGAGATCATCAGACTGTAAGTCAGCGGATCTCAACTTGTGGGTCGCGACCCCTTTGGCGGTCGAACGACCCTTTCACAGGGGTCGCCTAAGACCATCCTGCATATCAGATATTTACATTATGATTCATAACAGTAGCACCATTACAGTTATGAAGTAGCAACGAAAATAATTTTATGGTTGGGTCACAACATGAGGAACTGTATTTAAAGGGCCAGAAGGTTGAGAACCACTGCTCTAAGTCTATTTGCACAGCTTCAAAATTACAGATGTCTATGAAAAGACTAATTTACAATTGTCCCCTTTTAAAAGGAACAATAAAAACAAAAGGAATAATACCTCTGATTCAACACTGTTGTGTAAAAGAAATGTATCCTTTGAGCTTAACAACCTATAGTTCTCTCATTTGTTTACATCAAGCTGGGAAAGTTTTCATTCTGATTCAAAAATCTGATGTTTTCTACAGAGTACTTGCTTTTCAGTCAGTCCATGATTCCCATTAATTACCACATTCCATGTGAAAAATAATCACAAGTGCCTTAGCCAGTTTGGCTCAGTTGATACAGCATGGCCTGCTGGCTGAAGGGTCCTGGGTTCAATTCCGGTCAAGGGCACATGCCTGGGTTGCAGGCTCGATCCCCAGCAGGAGGCGTGCAGGAGGCAGCGGATCAATGATTCTCTCTCATCATTGATGTTTCAATCTCTCTCCCTCTCCCTTCCTCTCTGAAAAAAAAAAAAAAAAAGCCCTGACCGGTCTGGCTCAGTGGATAGAGCATCGACCTTCGGACTGAGGGGTCCCAGGTTCGATTCCGGTCAAGGGCATGTACCTTGGTTGCGGGCACATCCCCAGTGGGAGGTGTGCAGGAGGCAGCTGGTTGATGTTTCTCTCTCATCGATGTTTCTGATTCTCTATCCCTCTCCCTTCCTCTCTGTAAAAAATCAATAAAATATATATTTTTTTTAAAAAATTTTTTTAAGTAATCACAAGTTACTGAATTTAATATATCTCCTTTTTGAAAAAGTTTGTTTTAAATATATTTTATTGATTTTTTACAGAGAGGAAGGGAGAGGGATAGAGAGTTAGAAACATTGATCAGCTGCCTCTTGCACACCCCCTACTGGGGATGTGCCCGCAACCAAGGTACATGCCCTTGACCAGAATCGAACCTGGGACCCTTCAGTCCGCAGGCTGACGATCTATCCACTGAGCCAAACCGGTTAGGGCTTGAAAAAGTTTTTATTGTCTAATTCATTTTCCTTCAAAATTTTTGTTTTGTGTTTGCCATTTTTTTTATTTTTAAGATTTACTAATTTGTTTTTATTATAAGGTCTTTCTGTTTTCTTTATTTAAATCCCTTTAGGAATCTTTTCTTTTAAAAAATGTTGTTATAGAACTACCCTTTCTTCCCTTCCTTCCTAAAGCATCAGTCTTCACTAACTTCCCAATTCTGAGGTTATAACTATAGCTTGGAAATAGTAAGGAAAATATGTAGAATTTTTAATTAGCACCACTCATTAGTAATTAAATTGAGTCTGAAGTGAAGTTATAAACTGAAGAACATGATAACTATTCTGCTTTCTAAATTACTTTCTCACTCATCTTTTGGCAATCCTATCCTGTATAATAAAAGCCTAATATGCAAATTGTCCCCTAGACTGGGAGTTCAACTGCTCACTATGACATGCACTGACCACCAGGGGGCAGCACAAAACATGGCGGGGGTCGGTGATGCAGCACTGGCAGTGCGAGTGGGGCCCGATAGCCCTGCAGAGGGTGACCAGCAGTGGCAGTGGGGGGCGGGGCCGCTACCTGGCTCCCAGGTGCTGTGGGAGCCGGAGGAGGGCGTGGGGGGGGGGGGGGCAGCCCTGACCCATCGCCCCGCAGACAGCAACCAGCGGGCCGACAGACCCTGATCGCTGGATCGGGGCTGGGCCCCAGGCTGGGACAGGGAACTGGGGGCGGGCAGGTGGGCGGGCGAGGGGCTGCGACCTCTCACCGACCTCTCACCGGCTATCTGGGGGCGGGGGTGACGGGGATGGAGGTGCAGTGAGAATGTGGGGTGTCTGCCAAGCTCGCTCTCACTTCCCCTGCTACCCTCCCCCGAGACTCCAGGGCTTGCATGCCACGGAGGCCCCCACGCTCAGGTGCCTGGCACCCACGAGGAGCCCACCCAGCACCTGCACAGCCTCTTCTGAGTGAGCCGGGCGGCAGCCGGGACTGCAGGGGCCGGTCGGGCTCCTTATGGGTTTGTGCAGGAGCCGGTCTGCGAGGCTAGTCGGGAGAGAGGGTGCTATCCATTCGGCTTCCGTGTAGCACCACTGAGTGGCCCAGAGGCCCATGCTACATCCCGGCCAGTGGCATCCGACTGCGCTCACCACCTCTCCGCGTGGGAACTCGGGCACCGTGACTCAGGCAGAGGGGACGTGCAGGGGTCCAGGGGCCCAGATGCTGCCCAGGGCCCAGAGGTCAGCTGGGACCTGCTCTTCCACACCAGATGCTAACGCTTTGATCACTGGCCAGGCCTAGGGACTGCACCCATGCACGAATTTCGTGCACCGAGCCTCTAGTACTTTTATAAAATCTATCTTCTAGATTAAGTCACATACATTTTAAATTTAAAAGATGAGAGATGAGTCCCTAATTTTACATATTAAAAGATGGTTCATGCCTGATACAGAACTCATAAGGATACAGAATGGCATATCCTTTTCTTCCACATTCATTAGCATAAATTAAGGTCAGAAGAATAAAGATTACATAGCTCAGGGTTTTCAAATAGCATTACATACCTAAAAGTGATTAATTCATTCTTCTACCTGCCTTCGTCTATGAAATCCAAAATCTTATGTGTCTTTTCTCTGGTCCCCAAAACTCTCATACAAAACCTCATTACCCCTAATAAGCATGCTATCATATTATAAAAGAAAAATATCTGATTTAAACATGACCTGGATTATCCACAAAATCTGATTTCATTTAGAACTTAACATTATAGTCACTTTCAAAACCTCTTTAAAACTTTTCCTCTACCTTATTTGTCCTCTCAAGTTTGAAAATTCTTTCGAATCCATCTCTTACTATAAAATGACCACTTAAATTGACACATTTCAATTTAAAATATTGTAAACAAGAATCTTAAAAGTTAACTGATCTAAGAAAAAAGTTTACAGACTAATAGAGAAATGCCTATATTCATTTTCATGTTTTCAGTATTTCAATGTTAAAGCTATACATCTTAATTATCTGATTACTCAATTCATTCTTTCAAAAATACACACAAAATAAAAAAGAAAGAAAAAAAAGAAGAAAAAATACACACAAATATACAAAGGACTAGTCTTTTTCAAATAAAACTTCCTCAATCCACTGTCACTGTATTCAGACACAGGATCAATTTAGATAAATTTACATTTCACATTTGCAAAACAAATTGTGGAATACTGTTGTTTTAAAAAGAAACACAGGATTCAGTGATTCTCAATAACCAGAAATAGATTACTTTATATGAAACACCACAATGTACTACTCTTCAAAAAAGAAAAAAAAATCAAATATGTTAATTTTACCTGTGCAGAAGAGATCTAGATGTTTGGGGTTTATGTGTGTTCCTGTGCTTAATTCTAAAAACAACCTCTCTCCAACTCCTTTCAAAAATCAATATTTTTCAAAATAAGTATGTGCATATATCGTACAATAAAATGCATTAAGATAACTCGCACTTCCAGAATGCTTTAATAATCCAAACAGAAAAAAAAAATCAGTGCTTTAATTTTCCACATAGCAAGTCAATGTTAAACAATGTCATTTTCCCCTTTTCTTCCTAACCATTCCAGAAATCAGAACTACTGTATTTTTATATTTAATAAGATTAACAAACTGACTAGAATCGCCGAAGGAGTAAAAAAGACAACAACAAAAAAAAGAAATCATTTTTCATTTTCCCACAAACAAAAAGCAAATAGGGAGACTTGTTAAATGAGACGCATCTGAAAAACCCAACGTGACCAGCTTTTGATTCACCCCAATGTGACAAGGGAGACGGACCCCGCCCCCACTCCGGATTGTGCAGCGCTTTTCTCCTTGGGCGGGGGGTGCAGAGAAGCGAAGCTGTCACATTTCCATCTTCGCTTATTGTTAAGTCCGCAGCCTCGACTCCCAAGTATTTGGTCCAGGAGGAAAAAATATTAAAGCAAGAACATTTGAATTGCCTGAAATGCGCTGTATTTTGTTGATTTTCCCCCCCAATGTTAAAGTTAATTATACCCAGCTTCAATCTGCTAAGACTCCAGACCTGCCTCTGACAGCCTGTCCCTCAGACAGTCCCTGTTAAGATCACTTGCTCCAGATTCACCAACAATTCCCTCCTCGCTAAACTTAAATTAGAAAAAAACGCATTCCAGAAATTATTACATCCCAAAAGGCATTCCTCCCCATCCTTTCTGCCTCTGGTATGGGTGTAGAATGGAAGAGTAAAAGAGACCTATTCGCTCTTCAAAGGAAACGAAACCGGGATGGCGGGCGGGTGCGGGGCGAGAGCAGCGGCGGACCTGCCCGAAATGCCGAGAAAAGTTTGGATGCGGGTCGTCCGTTCCCGGGGAGGGAGCAGAAGTTGGGCGAAAGCCGCGGGCCCGGGCCGGGGATGGGGCGAGGAGCAGGCACCTGCGGAGGAAGAGGCCGGGACCAGACACCATCCCGGCGAGCACCTACCGACTTGCAGCACGTTCTCCACGGAGCCGCTGTCCAGCAGCCGGATGCCACGGCGGAACGGCAGCCCCTCGCCGGCGGCTCCCGGCGGACCACCTATTCCCGGGGAATGTCCAGGCCCGCGAGACCTCAGAGAGCCTAACCTAGCAGAAAAAACCGCACCCGGGGAGGTGCGCGGCGGCCCCCTTC
>NW_005871270.1:1265739-1283604 GCF_000147115.1 Myotis lucifugus | reverse complement strand
CCCCCGCGGGGAAAGGGGTGCCCCCCTTTTGGCCAAAGGCCAAATTGGGCGGGGCCGCGAGGGCCCCCGAAGGGACCCGCCCCCCTGAATTTCCAAGGCTGGCGGGGCGCGGGGAAAAAAAGAAAACTTCCGGAGCAAGGCGGCTGGTCCCGAGGCAAGGAGGCTTTTCCCCGAAGCGGGAGGGCCGGGCCAGAAGAGAAGCCCCGGGACAGACAGGGAAACCTCGCCAAGGTTCAAGCGAATGAACCCTCTCCTCGCCCCAGCGGTGCAGCACCCGGCCGGCTGGCCCTCCAGAGCCGGACCGGGCGCCGAGAGCTCCCCGCCGCGGCGGCTGCACCGCCCGGGGCTCCGGCGGGTTAGCAGCTCGCATCCCAGGAAACAAAAACACTGTGTGTGGCTTTTGATAGAATTCTCAGATCCCCTGTCCCTGATCTAAATTGGGTCTTCCGTTTTTTTCTTACTTGGCTCAGCCTTCTACACCTTCATACTATTTATCACAAGTTGTACACGCATTTTTACATATTTGTATAATGTCAGGCTGCCCACCTGACTATCAACTCCATCGGAGCGAAGACCTCTTTTTCTATTTTAGTCTATTCTTTCACTACAATGTATCCTCTGCCCTGCAGGGGTTTTTCTTGGAATTGCATTACATTTATAGATTAATTTGGGGGCAAATACGATCTTTATAAATGAGTCTTCATAAATATAGTATATCTCTTCATTTATATTAGGTCTTATTGATCAATCTTTTTAGACCTAAATATTTTGTTAACATTTATTTTGTGATCCTAGTGCTTCCTAGATCTCTTCCAAAATACCATTAAACAAGAAACAATCTGGCCCAGGCCGGATGGCTCGGTTGGTTGGAGCATCATCCACGTTTCATCCCCAGTCAGGGCACAAGTTGGGGTGAACCAATGAATGCAGGAGTGGGTGGATCCCCCAATCAATGTTTTTCTCTCTCCCTCTCTCTCTTTAAAAAAATAAATAAAAGAACAAACAAGAAACAATCTCACCTCTGATAGTTTAACATTTAGTTAGCGAGATAAGATGAAACATGAAAAATTAAATAACAGTAAAAGACTAGAATAATACAAAAAAGCAATAGCTTCAGAGATTGTCAAGTGACTTGAAAAAACAGTAATTATTTGGGGAATTAGAAGAAAGATCCCTTTTAGAAGAAATTATGAGAGGAAGCTAGTGTATAGTCTTTTTGTTGTTGTCAATCCTCACCTGAGGATATTTTTCCATTGATTTTTAGAGAGAGTGGAAGGGAGAGGGAGAGACAGAGAGAAACATTGATGTGAGAGAGACACATTGATAGATTGCCTCTTGCATGCACCCCGACCAGGGCCAGGGAACCTGCAACCAAAGTATATGCCCTTGACTGGAATTGAGCCTGCGACCCTTCAGTCCGCGGGCTGGTGCTCTATCCACTGAGCCGAACCGGTTAAGGTTGTATAGTCTTATTGCATCTAGATCTTGAACGATGAGAATTGGAATAGGTCAAAAGCTTAGGGAGGGAATTTTAATGGGATTGAACAACTTCAGCAAAAACCCCAAAGCTGAAAATACAAAACATTTTCATGGAACTTAAAAACAAATCTAGCTGCCCTGGCCAGTGTGGCTCAGTTGTTTGGAGCATTGTCTGGTATGCTGAAAGGTGGCAGGTTTGATTCCCAGTCAGGTCACATTCCCAGGTTGTGGATTCGATCCCCAGTTGGGGCAAGTGCAGGAGGCAGCCACTGTTTCTCACCTCTCTTTCTCACTTTCTCTCTCTCCCTTTCTCTAAAATCAGTAAAATAAATAAAATTTAAAAAGCTTATCTTTAAAAATAAAAAATCTAGTTATAAAGAGTGGTAAGTAAATATTAGGTCTTTTATTTTTATTTTTTATTTTTAAATATATTTTATTGATTTTTTACAGAGAGGAAGGGAGAGAGATAGTGAGTCAGAAACATCGATGAGAGAGAAACATCGATCAGCTGCCTTCTGCACATCTCCTACTGGGGATGTGCCGGCAACCCAGGTACATGCCCTTGACTGGAATCAAACCTGGGACCCTTCAGTCGGCAGGCCGACGCTCTATCCACTGAGCCAAATCGGTTTCAGCTAAAGCTAAATTATGGATAATCTTAAATGCCAGATTAAGGAATTTGAAGTTAAATATACAATATGGGCAATGGAAAACCAACACAGCGAAAATTGTTACACATCAGTATAGCATTATAACAGTGAATATAACCTATTTTTTTCACATCTTTGCCTAAATTAGTCTGTGCTTTGTACTTAGCACATTAATAAATCCTCTATAAATATTTCATGAATGAATAAATGAATGATCAGGCTGGGATGTGGAGAACCTATTTGAAGGGGAGAAATGAGAGAGATAGAAACCTCTTAGGTACCTATTCCAATAACATGGTCATGAGTTTTTAGTGGCTTCAATTCAGATGACAGTAGGAAAACAAAACCTGAATAAAGTGCTTTGCCCTGTTGTTACTAAAAACTGATACAATTAATATTTATTAACTACCTATACTTAGAGTAGCAGGGTGCTTTTTTGTTTGTTTGTTTGTTTGTTTTTGTTTAATAGACCATGAAGCTACACTTTGTGTTTTCTGGTATATTTTGCCATTTCTAAACAAATAAAAAATTATTTGTGAGGCATTGTAAGTTAAATACAGTGAATGATACTAGGTTGTTTAATACAGTCTGAGCATTAAGAATGGAAAAAACCATATGTGGGCCTGAGCTGGGACTGGAAATTGATACAGAAGAAGTTGCAAGAAAATAAGGAGGCAAGGGCATCTGTATATATAAAAGCCTAAGCAACTGAATGACCGGTCACTATGATGCGCAGTGACCACCAGGGGGCAGATGCTCAATGTAGGAGCTGCCCCCTGGTGATCAGTGTATTCCCACAGCCAACCTCCCGGAGCTGGCCAACCTCCTGCGGTCCCTCCCTGTCCTGCAGCCCCTCCCCTTCCCCTCTTCACCCTCCCCACCCTGTCAGCCCTGATCACCCTGATCACAGGCCAGGGCGAGGGACCCCACCTAGTCTAATAATAATGATACTTAAAATTGATACGGTGCTTTACAGTTTGCAGCTAGGAGATAAAGCATTGCTGAAGAAAATTCACTGAATTGTGCTGACCAAGAATACTAATTTCATATGTGCCCTAAATGCTGCTTAGTGACCCTATTATTCATCGCTAATTGACTAGTAGATTTATCCCCATTTTTACCTATGAAGAAAGGCTCAGAAAAGTTGTCTCTTAATCAAGGTCACTAGAAAATGAGTGACAGAACCAGAACCAGGTTGTTAGAATTCAACGTCCTTTAAATACTATAGTTTTCTCGCCCTGGCTAGTTTGGCTCAGTGGATAAAACATTGGCCTGCGGACTGAAGGATCCCGGGTTTGATCCTGTCAGGGGGCATGCTGGGGTTGCAGGCTCAATTCCTGAGGGGGGGGGGGGCGCGTGTGGGAGGCAGCCAATCAATGATTCTCTCTCATCATTGATGTTTCTATCTCTCTCTCCCTCTCCCTTCCTCTCTGAAGTCAATAAAAATATATTTTAAAAAATACTATAGTTGTCTCACCCAGGAACCAAAGGATTTTGTAAGGACAGAATCAAAGTGATGTATGTTCTCTCTCCTGGACAGGGACGCAAATTTGGCCACAAATGGGCTATTAGATTGTGTAATTTAGAAGGGAATTGGCAGATTTCTCAGTGAAGCATGAGAACCATCCCACTGGCAGTAGTCAAATAGTGAAACTTAAAGAAAGAGGGAGGGAGAGGGGGGCAAGAACAAGAAGAAGGTGAAGAAAAAGATGAAAAGGAACAGGAAAGCAGCAGTGACTTATGGTGAGAAACCGTAATCCACTGGAACTATCAGCAAGTAGAATAATAATGAGGCCCAAAGTAAGGCCTTGTTCACATGTGGCTTCTGTGGAGTAAACACTGAGGGTGGTGTTATTGAGGGCTATGTGAAGCCATTGTTGATATCTGCCAGCTCTTTTCAAGATCAGCCTCAAACATTGGTTCAGATGAAAATAATACCGGTTTGTTGATGTTAGTGTAATTATTCTAATGCTTTAAATACTAAAATCAACATACAATGTGGAGCTTCTAGTCTAGTTTGGGAAATAGACATTAAACAAATAAATGTATAAATATATAAATACAGATGGTAATGACATGGCATATAAGACTTTGAGGAACATGTAAAATGTGATTGGGAATAGCGAGTACTCTAGGTTAATTGGAACACAAAGATCCCGGTGAGAAGTGGCAGGAAAAGACTGTAAGGAGACTTGGGAGACACTGTGAAAACCTTTAAAATGCTACTTAAGGAATCTGAATTCTATTAGGTTGGCAGAGGGAAACCATAAATGTGTTTTGAGCAGAAGAGTAACATGATCATAGGTAGTGTTTTAAGATTAATCGCACTAACATCAGGGGTTTTCCCAACAAAAAACTTGTCCAGGTCTGTCCACAGGGAGACTCAAAGTCAATAAGCCTCGCTCATGCTCAAGGTTCTTTAGGGGGGAAAAAAAGTTTTTTTTATTGATTTTAGAGAGAGAGAGAAAGGGAGAGGGAGATGGAAACATCAAGGTCAACATCAACTGGCTGCCTCCTACTCGCCCTCTGCTGGGGATCAAGCCAGCAACCCGGGCATGTGCCCTGATCAGGAATCGAACCGTGACCTCCTGGTACATGGGTCAACGCTCAACCACTCAGCCATGCCAGCCATCTCATGTTCAAGCTTCTAATCAGCCTTTCAAGTTGTAATCATGAGCAGGCAACCAAGAATTACCGTATCTCTGAAGAAAGCCTCTGACATGAAAGACATAGATAAAAACAACCAAACAGCAAACAAGAAGAAAAGAAATCTCTGAGAAAACAAACCTCTGCACATAGAAGAAATCCCTTAGAAAGAAGAGAAAGTGACACATCCAAAAAACAAGAATAGGATGTCATTAATAAATGAATTAAAATGATAACACGGGGGGGGCAGGTAAATTCCTCTTGGGGGTGGAGGGAGTCTAAAGGTACAGACTTCCAGTTATAAAATAAGTCATGGGATGTAATGTACAGTATGGTGATTATAGTGAATAATACTGGGTGGCATATTTAAAAGTTACTAAGAGAGAAAATGTTAAAACTTCTCAGCACAAGAAAAAAATGATGTAACTCTGCTGATGAATGTTAACTAGACTTATTGTGGTGATCATTTTGCAACATATACAAATATTAAATCATTATGTTACACACTTGAAACTAATATAATGTAATATGTTAATTAAAAAAGAGAAAAGCTGCCCTGGTCAGGTAGCTCAGTTGGTTAGAGCATGGTCCCAATACACCAAGGTTGTGGGTTCAATCCCTGGGTAGGGCACATACAAGAATGAACCAATGAATGCATAAAAAAGTGGAACAACAGCCGAAACCGGTTTGGCTCAGTGGATAGAGCGTCGGCCTGCGGACTGAAAGGTCCCGGGTTTGATTCCGGTGAAGGGCATGTACCTAGGTTGCGGGCACATCCCCAGTAGGAGATGTGCAGGAGGCAGCTGATCGATGTTTCTCTCTCATCGATGTTTCTGACTCTCTATCTCTCTCCCTTCCTCTCTGTAAAAAATCAATAAAATATATTAAAAAAAAAAAAGTGGAACAACAAATTGATGCTTCTCTCTATCACTCCCTCCACCTTCCTCTCCCTAAAATCAATAAATAATTTTTTTAAAAGAAGAAGAGAAAAGAGTTTTGGAAATTAAGTACATAATAGCAAAAATCCAAATATTAATAGATAAATTTGAAGAAATATCTTTAAAATAGTGCAAAAAAAAGTTAAAGATGAAAAATAAGAAAGAAAATATGAAAATATTAGATAACAAGTCCAAAAGGTACAACATCAGAATAATTGGCATGCCAGAAAAGGAAGGGAATCTTTGCTGAAATAATTTTTTAAATTTCCCAGAATTGAGATACATGAGTTCTAGATTTAAAAGTGCTATTGCAAAAAGTTTGAAGTGACTAGAGCATGAGAAGTTTAGGGCCTTCTAAACTATTCCAAGGGGCTTAAATTTTATCCTGTAGGCACTTAGGAGCTAACAGATATTTCTCTGTAGGGAATGACCAGATTAGATAGTATATTAATGGTTAAGAAAAGACTGTTGAAGCATACTTAAAAGCTATTTAAGATATAAACAAGGCAAACTTGGAACAATAAAGAAAATTTGATGGAAAACAAAGAAAGTAGAAAATGGCTCCCAGGTTTCTAATTTGGATTATATAATAAAAGTTAAAAGTCAATAACCAAAATAGAAAATTCAGGAGTAGAAGATTTAAAGGAAAGGATAACAAGTTCATTTGGGACATTAGGGTTGAGGTGCATGGGAAACATCCAGGTGTAAATGGACTGAAACTGAAGAGACTGCCTTAGAACAAGGGAGAATTTGATTAGGGTTAGGGTAAAGTTTGGGTCTTATGGAAGAAATGGGATCACCCAGGGCACTTAAATAGAATGGGGAAGTGGGTAGACAGAGACAAACTAGAATGAAATCAAGTGATCACCAACCATTAAAGGGTAGACACACAGGGAAAAACAAGCAAAGGAAAGTGAAGTCATACAAGAAGCAGAGATTAGGATCATACAAGCCAAATGAAGAATGAAAGTTAAGAAGGAAAGGCAAAACAACAAAAAAATTAAAGAGGTAAGATAGATTAAGGATAGAAAAAATTTTTGATTTGACCATTAAGAGATGCAGTTTCAATACTGTGGTGGGTCATATACCAGACTTTAGTGTCTTTCTTTATATATATACTAGAGGCCTGTTGCACGAAAAGATTTGTGCAATAGGCCTTCCCTTCTCCTGGTTGCCGGCACTGGTTTTCCTCCGGCACCCAGGACCCAGGCCTTCGCTCCGCCAGAGCCTCCTTCAAGCCTTCGCTGCCCAGGCCGGAACCACCTTCAGTCTTCGCTCCGCCGCTTCGCGCACCTACATATGCAAATTAACTGCCATCTTTGTTGGCGGTTAATTTGCATATCTTGCTGATTAGCCAATGGGAGGCGTGGCAAAGGTACAGTCAATTACCATGTTTGTCTATTATTAGATAGGAATATATGGATATATATATATATATATATATATATATATATATATATATATATTGATTTCAGATGAAGGGAGAGGGAGAGAGATAGAAAAATCAATGATGAGAGAATCACTGATCAGCTAAGAGATAGAAACATCAATGATGAGAGAATCACTGATCAGCTGCCTCCTGCACGCCCCCCACTGGGGATAGAGCCCGCAACTCAACTCGGGCATGTGCCCTTGACTGGAATCGAACCCAGGACCCTTCAGTCCGCAGGCCAACACTCTAGCCACTGAACCAAACCAGCTAGGGCCAGACTTTAGTTTCTTAAGGATTGAATGGGAAGGGAAGAAATGAGGACATGTAAAAAATAACAGCAATACAAGGCATATGTGTATAGTATTAGAAGATATACATATACAGTATTCTTCTGCTCCTGCTCACAGTCTGTTGTCTCCATGGTAGCTGACTTCCTTCAGACTGCTGGCCCCTTCCCAGCTACCCACACAACAGTGCCCATGTCCCCACCTCCAGTAGGACCCCCCTTGCCCATTCAAAAGGAGAACACATTCTGTTTCCACAGGCCCGAGCGCCAGAGTTCCCGGAAGCGGCCCTGAACACATTCTGTTTCCTAGGACTAGCAGCTCAGGCCCCGAGTAGGCAGGATTTTCTTCCATTCAGCCCTCTCCTTTCCAGGACACTTAGGCACTCCAGAAGGGGTTGAAGAGGTTTGGATTAAATAATGGTCAGCACAGACTTTCCTCATACCTGCAACTACTACGGCCACCACTCTCCAGGACTTGTCATTCAGTCTACTTCCTGTGCCAGACATTTTCATTCAGGATGTTTTTCTCTTAGAAGCTCCATGAACTCTCCTTCCAGCCCTGTCCTGCAGACGGATATGTGTATGCCAAAACTCAAACATGAGCCAAGTTCAGGTTCTTCCCCAGACTTCTGGACTTGAAGCAAACCACAGAAAGTGACTGGAATCATTTTTCAATGTCCTCAAATACCCCCTGGCAGATAAGAGACTGGAGACAGGCGGGAAATACGGAGGAAAATAATAATAACT
The DNA here is from genome assembly GCF_000147115.1 of Myotis lucifugus. NCBI lineage: Eukaryota > Metazoa > Chordata > Mammalia > Chiroptera > Vespertilionidae > Myotis > Myotis lucifugus. The sequence continues at coordinate 1,275,426 of NW_005871270.1, read as the reverse complement.
AACATAAAATGAGCACTTACTGGGCGTCAGACACTATGCTAAATTCTTTATCTGTATTTTACAGGTGAGGAAACTGATTTAGAAGTTAAGGGCCTGGTTGGGTAGCTAAGTTGGTTAGAGCTTTGACTTGATATGCCGAGGTTGCAGGTTCAATCTTCTGTCAGGACACATACAAGAAGCAACCAATGAATGCATACATAAGCACAACAACAAACTGATGTTTCTCTCTCTTTCTCTCTCACCAATAAACCTTTTAAAAAGTTAAATTACTTGTCCAAAGTAACATTCTTGGTAAATGGCAGATATTATTTGATCCTATGTGGTTAGTCCAGAGTTCTTTCTAGGTTAAGGACAAAGAATTAAGCACTGAATTAAAAAACAACAACATAAATACATTGTCTCTGTTCCAATTATCCTTTTTGAATAAAAAGTGTACTTCAATAAAAGGACTAAAAAGTAAATAAAGGAAATGTCAAGGAAGCACAAGAAACAAATATATTTAAAAAGGTATCCAAAATAGAAACAAATAGTTATGGTGATAGATGCAAACAATTTTAAATCTCACATTAAAGGACTAAGACTCAGACATTTCATTCTAAGCTGCTATATGGGCACAAGAATTCAACTTTCTATCAGTCAGGGTCCAGTAAGGAAATGGAAACTACACCAGTAATTAGAACAAGGAAAATTTAATATAAAGAATTGCTAACTAGTAAAAGGTTAACTAATAAAATGATAAAAGAAGACTTAAGGGGTACACAAGTCACAGGTACAAAAATAGTTACTTTATCCTATGGCCTTGCAATGTCCTGTCCCTCCAGAACTCTTTATTAATAAAAGCTAATTTTGAGCCAACTGAACAATAGAAAGGTTTACAGGATGCAGTATCAAAATCAGGACAAAGAAGAATGATTTATATCTGAGAAGCAATAAGTTAATCACTGGTCTAGTTCACCTCTTTGGCTTTCATATGCATCCTTCTGCACACAAACTTCCATACAACAATAAAACAACTCTATGCTTACACCCAATGAGACACAGCTATTCCTCATAAAAGTGAAATTCTCCCTCTCTCCCCCAAATGAGGAGAAACATAGTCTAAACAGTTGTTATATCCATTATTGGCTGTATTAATTACTCCTCAAATTCAGTTACCATCTCACGGAATATTCTGCTACCTAAAGATACAATTGTAAAGTTAACCTCCAGCAACATGTATAGAAAAATAATGAGAAGATGGAGCAAGGAGAATAAAATAGCTAAATATACAAATAAATACAGGGTGTCCCCCCAAAATATATACATACTTTAACAGCTGATAGCCCAATTTTGAAAATGAAATGTATTTTAATAAACATTGCCTTTATAATTATTCAAAGTGTGGCTATATGTTTTTGGGGAATGAATATATATATATATATATATATATATATATATATATATATATAGTGAAGAGGAAGTAGGCAAAGCTACTACAGTCCTCATTTTCTCATTTTAGTAATTGGTCATGACACCATAGTTCATATCTATGACTTCCTTCTTCCACTAATCACACTAACCATTTTGGTCTTTTAAGTAGTAGTATGACCTGAACTTTATTCTGGAAGGGTCCTTGATAGTCCTGCCTTTTTTTTTTTTTTTTCCTGTAGTTTTCCATGACCTTTACTTTGGTTGTGGAAGTATTAAGAGTAGACCAGGGAATCCCCTGGTTCCAGAAACATTCTGTTTGCTCTGTTGTGTAAAAGCAACAACTTTATGTGCCCATGGTAATCAGTGAATAATCATCCAGAAGAATAATTCTTTTATCTGCCTGATGGTTCATTGACTTAAGAAGCCCATATAGCCAAATAAAGTTTCATCTTCTAATACAAGGGAGCCATTGTTGTTGTATTCCCAGTTAGAAACAAAGATCACCAAATATGCAGACCTCAAAGTAGCTGAAAGAGGAAGCAAAAATCCTGTGAGTGAGTTATTAGGTACTAATGTGAGAGAAGCCACTCCCACTTTCACCCCTTGATTTCCAGACTCTGGTTATGGAGGAGACAGCACCATATAATGGTCTCTGATTCAAAGCATATGCTGCCGGCTGTAAGACAGAGTCTCATTGGTTCATGGTGTTGTCCCCTAACCTGATAATCCACAGTCATTCTCCAAGGTCCACCCACCTTCCGGAGAGGCCAGACAGGTATGTTAAATACAGATGTGATAGGAATCAGTACGCCGGCAGGGTTCAGGCGGTGGCACTAACATCTGCAGTTCCTACAGGGATGCAGTATTACTATTTTGAGGGTTAGCCCTTCTACCACAATGCCTCTCATAAACAAGATTATTTATATTTTACATTCAGAAACTAGGGAAACAAGCATAGAGTGTGTCTGTGGAGCAACTTGGTCACCTTAATTTAGGCTAAGACTGCATGTATCACCTACCAATAGTCACACTGTGAGACACAATGTCATTTTGGATCCCCAGTAATTAGCCTCAATTCAGAGGAGTGTGGATTAATACCTGGAAGGTATGGGTAATCCATTTGTTCCCAGTGCACAGCCACTTTAGCAAATGGGTGAGGGTACCTTTGAACCAGGCCTGGAGGAAGATTGATGATGTGCTCTCGTGGCAATGCTGCTGGATCATTCCTCAAGGGAAAGAAGCCTCCCATTCAATCAAGGACTCCACATCTGCAAACAGGCTTGAGCCTGGAAAGTGAGCAAGAGGCATGACTCTTTATTGTGGTAACTCAAGTCAGGGTTTTGGCCACCAGACACAGACCAGGCCGTTCATCTATTTCACTGCAAGGGATATCGTGATCAATTAGCCACAACCAAAGGCCCCTGTGGGTCACAGCATTCTTACTCCTGGTAAAACCCTGCTGCCCTTTACAGTAAACACACACACCTTGTCTCTCATGGGTAAGTGCTGCCACTTGACCTCTGCTACTTGGGATCCCATTATTGCGAGTAAAATCAGGGAGTTTGTCTCAATGGCAGCATCTCGCGTGGTCATACATTTCCCACAAAGGAAAGCAACCGCAGACCTCTCTGATGTATTGTTCAATGCCTTGGTATTCCTTTCTCACTAATGTATTTCTCAGTGCCTTAGTGAGTGACAGGGGTGCCTTCCAGGCCTCCTCAGGAATTACAGTGGGTGTGCAGTCTGTACACGACAAACCCACTCCACCTTCCTGTCTCCTTAGGTCTTCGGATTCCCTTCTTTACTTGATGCCAGTGAAGCTCTGGTATCTTATCCTCATTAAGCACAGGCCGCCAATAAGTCAAAATTTTAGTCAGCCAACCCATTAAGCTGTTAGAGACACTTCCATCTGCACAAATTAACACAGTAAATCTGGAATCTCCAGGAAGCAAGTCCATATCAGTGAATTCTTCCTCTTCTAGCTCTATTTTACCTTAGAATCTATTCTGACACATATTTCTGCTGATACTATACATTAGCTAAACCTTATAATAATTCATTTAATGCATTAGCTATTCCTTTCTGGGTCATATGTATACCAAACTCCCTAGAGCAAACAGAGATTTGACCCTACTTATGGTTCTAGTGGCAAGCAAGAATGATTGTGGTGGTTCTTAAGGACCTCCTTGCAAAGTGTCTGTCTCCAGTCAGAATATTGCAAGGTTTTCAAGCAAAACAAGGCTAGTTTCCACAGATTCCTGCCTGTGGAAGTGATGGATATGTTTATGGCATAAATTGTGGTGATGGTTTTGTGGATGCATACTTATCTCTAAACTCATCAAATTGTACACATTAAATAGGTACCACTTTTTGCATGTCAACCACTTATTGAACTCAATAAAGTGGTTTTAAAAAGAAATATATTTAAAATAAAAAATTCATGGCCTTAGGCTTTGCCCAACCTCTACCAGAGGAAACGGGAGGTTTATCTCTGCTCAGAAAGATCTTCTCTCTGGTCCTTCCTCTGGGCTGCTGCCGTCAGCAGCATAAAGCAGTCTCTCGCTGTCACTAACACATGGTACTCACTCTCACCAGTTGCCCATGGTGTTAGGTCACACACTCCCAAGTCAATATGACTTTTTTTTTTTAACTCAAGTTGAGAGATGTATTATATCTCATAGGAGGAAGATAACATCCTAAGAAAGAAAGAAGATGCTGCTCCCACTATGACTTTTTTTTTATATGCTGAAGATATAAGGGGACGTGGAGTTTATTTGGGAAGAGGGAACCTAATTGTTTTAATTTGTCTCCGTTGCCCCATTTAGGAAGAACACTCTAATTTTGAACTAATGGCTAAATTTGGGGGGAAAGGGTTTAAAGAAAAGACGACTATTAAGATTCACTGGTAATCATTCTTAGTGATAAGCAGCAGGTGCTTTAGGTCCAAATGGAAGTGAAGAAATAGTACTACGGGAAAATCAGCATTAGAAGCATAATCTATTCACATAAATCATGTGAAATTTCTAGGAATGCTCATGTATTTACAGTGAGTTTCTCATTCTTCTTGGGCTAAAGTGAGAGGTCTGAAGAAGGAAAAAATGGACAAGTAACAGTCATCAAAGAATATATTAAAAACTTTTACAATAAAAAGTGCATCTGGAGCCAAAACCGGTTTGGCTCAGTGGATAGAGCGTCGGCCTGCAGACTGAAAGGTCCCAAGTTCGATTCCGGTCAAGGGCATGTATCTGGGTTGCGGGCACATCCCCAGTGGGAGATGTGCAGGAGGCAGCTGATTGATGTTTCTAACTCTCTATCTCTCTCCCTTCCTCTCTGTAAAAAATCAATTAAATATATTTTTTAAAAAAAAGTGCATCTGGAATCTGTGAATTGCATATGTTCAGACTTTCTTTTTGGCTTGTGTTACATTCTTAGAGGATGCATCTTTTGGGCCCTTAAACCATGTTATTCAGCTTCCCACATCTACGGTATATATAATTAAATTATGAATTAGTTATCCTTCTTAAGTTCAAACCATAACTCTCTCATTTTTACCCGCTCAGCTGTCTTTTCAACTTGTTACCCATATGGCTAGTGGAATACTGGCCATGAGTACATCAGGATTCCTTACTAGAAAATATCTAGCCAGCTAATTACTTTGTAGCTATATCAAATACACTCGCTTTTTAGGCCACTAGTTCTATGAGAATCAACATTTTAAAATACAGTTTGAAGTAGGGAATATAGTCAATAGGATTGTAATTACTATGTATGGCGTCAGGTGGATATTAGACTTGTTGGGGGGATCACTTCGTAAGTTATATATCTAATCACTATGCTGTAAGCTTGAAACTAATACTGATATTGATATCTGGGCTCATGCAGGAGGAAACCAATTGATGTGTTTCTCTCACTTCGATATTTCTCTCTGTCTTTCCCTCTCTCTTCCACTCTCTCTAAAAAATAAAATAAAGTATAGGTTGAAGACATATTCAGACCTAGAACAAGAAAATCACTGTCTCATTCTGCCGGGAACAGAAGCAGGTAAGAATCCAGAAAGCGACTCATCAGTGCAGAAGAACAGGCTTAAATTTTTCCTTTGCTGACAGAGTGGTGCTGATTTCAGCATAAAGACAACCTTCATTTGAGAGGCCTTGCCACTCATGAGGGATGATCCCTTTGGTTAATTAGAAATATTAAAATAACATTGGAATAGTTTTGCTAGCCTAAAACAGCATGAATAAATTATATGAAAGCCACGAGTAAACAGAACATTCACATTAACTTTTCATAATGGTTCTTATCTCAACTTCAGACTTCAAAGTCTCCAAAGTTCAGTGAGATGGGACGTAACAATAAGACTCACCTGGGCCCAGCCACACGTCAGATATATAAATAACTCATTTTTGTGCAATAGACATGCTGTAGGGGTAAGGAATCAGTTTCCTTGACATGCCTTTTGCACACTATCAGGTGTACGGAAGTAGAAATAAAGGGTAAATTTTTGACCAGGGGTGCAGTGTGACCTTGAAATAAATTATTTTACAACAATGACCCATTCCAGAGGCTTTGCTGGTGGTAGTGGTGGGGGACAATAGTGGCCTACCCTTCTCTCAGGTCTCAGAGAGATACAGAAAGTAGTACTTCTTGCCAGAATAAGTGAGAGTATATACCAGAGGGGAGAGCTCCCCTGATGGGCTGTTTCTCTCCTCCTCTAAGGGGGCCAACCATGCCCCTCATCAGGGCTGCCCCTAAAAACTTCAGGGTACTGGGCACAGTTTTTTACAGGGCCTCTGGCAATATAAACAATTTTATTCACCCAAAATCATCATGTCAGCACATTCTGACGGCCCAATTTCGTGCAATCGATAAAAGAACACCTTACTGCCCTATCTGGTTTGGCTCAGTGGATAGAGCGTCGGCCTGCAGACCGAAGGGTCCCAGGTTCGATTTTGGTCAAGGGCACATGCCCAGGTTGCCAGCTCGATTCCCAATAGGAGGCGTGCAGGGGACAGCCAATCACTTCCTAAAATTGGGACAGTCATGGGATCCTGAAACAAACCCATAGTATGAATCCCACAGTTCCTCAGAATATCAGATCAACTCTGTACATGAGATGAAAGTAAATAATTAGAAAGTGATATTAAAATAATTCCATTTTCAGTAGCATAAAAAACCCATGAAATATTTATGTATAAATTTTAAAAGTATGTGCAACACCTGTACACTAAAAGCTACAAAACATTTCCGAGAGAAAGTGAAAAACACCTTTGCCGGTCAGCGGGGGCCATGACTAAGCTGAGGTGGAACTGAAGGAGTTAACAGCTGGATCCTTATTCCTTGGACAGTTGACCTTATTCCTTGACGGGTACTTTTTTTGAAGGAGCAGCCTTTGCATATCTGCCACAAGGGGGCATATAACAAAAGCGCCTACTGAAGCCTAGGGGATTAGGGAACACTTCCTAAAGAAATGACATTTGAATTAAGGCCTGTGGAACGGATTAAAATTGGCCAGGGAAGCGTGAGAATACTCCAACCCAAGGAATAGTATGTGGGAAGGCTCTAAGTAGCAAGAGTGTTGGATCCTTGAAGGAACTGAAAACAGACCCTGTGGCTGAGCACAGAGTTGGACACAATGTTGATTCCAGCATGAACTCAAGAAATGAATCTTAGCCCTGACCTTTTTGGCTCAGTAGATAGAGTGTTGGCCTGTGGACTGAAGGGTCCCCAGTTCAATTCCTGTCCGGGGCATGTACCTTGGTTGCGGGCACATCCCCGGTTGGGGGTGTGTAGGAGGCAGCTGATCGATGTTTCTCTCTCATTGATGTTTTCAACTCTCTATCTCTCTCTTCTCTCTGTAAAAAAACAATAAAATATATTTTGAAAAATTTAAAAAAAAGAAATGAATCTTAAAATTTATAAAATGTTGTTAACCAATGTTACCCCAATAAACTTAATTTTTAAAAATAATTTTAAAAAATAAATAAATCTCTTTCAAACTGAATGTAAGACTTTTTTGAGGACCTCTAATTAAACATGCAGATCCCTGGGCCCCACCCAGAGATTCTGACTCACTAGGTCTAGTGCAAAGCCCATTCATTACCTGTGTTGTAGTGGGTTTTTTTCTCAACGCTGTATCTTTTATTGGAACATACATATCTACAAAGTAAGCACTAGGCAAATGCCTGCTGGGTGACCAAATGATTCCCAGGATAAATTAGTCAGCTCAAAGTCCAAATGCGAGGGCTTGGGCTGGTAAGCCACCTAGGTTTTGATCAAGCAGCTACACCTGAAAGTTTTGTGAGAATAATTATTCCACACAGCAGATTTCTGTGGAATACAGGAGTCCCATCTCTAGCTCTCCTCCCACCACAGTCACAGCAGTCAGATAACGTTTAGGAGTTTATTAGGGAAAAATCTGAGGTAAACACCCCAAGTGACAGGAAGAAAAATCTGAAAATGTCCCTTCAAGCCAAATAGGGGCCTGGCCTTGACCTCCCCAGAAGGACAAAAAAAAAAAAACAAACGGTGGATTTGCAACAACATTCTCTGGCAGCCACTTGCCAGGGCATGAGTCTCTCAGCCAGGACTGTCTGCCACCTCCCAACAAAGGGAGGGAGGAGAAAAGACTGTTTATAGAATCGATACAGAGGCCGTGAGAGCTGTAAGGAAAGTCTGAGAGAGAGAGAAGGGAAGAGAGAGGTGGGGAGGACCGTAACAGAGTCCCAGGCTTTTGGCTCTGAGCACCTCAAATACATTGACAAGTAGTTCTACAAAATGTTACAGAAAAGGTAAAATGCCTAATATTTGTAAGAGTTCCCTGGACTTCTCCCCACATGCCAGATGAACGTGGCAGAGCCCAAAGGCCACATTTTTTAAGAAAGAAAAACAAGAATAAGCCCTGTTGCTCTTTAAAGAGTCAAAGGCACCCTAGTGGGTTTAGCTCAGTGGATAGAGCTGGGCCTTTGGATCAAAGGGTCCCGAGTTTTATTCGGGGGTCAAGGGCACATACCTTGGTTGCTGGCTCCTCCCTGGCCTGGGCCCTGGTCAGGGCTCTTGCAGGAGGCAACCAATCAATGTGTTTCTGTCACGTTGATGTTTCTCTCTCTTTCCCTCTCTCTTCCACTCTCCCTAAAAATCAACAGGAAAATACCCTCTGATGGGGATTAACAAAAAACACACAAAAGAGTGAAAGCTACTGGGACCATTCCCAGGTAGGCCTGTGTTCTGTAAAGCAACATCCCAGCAGCAGCCTGGCACAGTTCTAGGTGAGGGCCTCACCTTTTATCACCTGTGCTTCATGTACTCTCTTCTCCGTTCCAGGGCTGTCAATTTCTCATTTAGTGTTGTGAGTCTTGAACGACAAGACATATCGAACGAGTGGAGAAAGTCCGCAATTTTCTTGATGCTGCTGGCGATGACTTCAGTGTACTCCCGGTTCGCCCAGTCCTGGTGAATTTCCCGCTGCACAGGATCCTCTTGTCCCGCCACGGCCTCCGCCTAAGGAAGAGCGGCTCTTACCTGTGTTTTAATAAGCATTTCCCCCTGGGAATTCAAAAGTAGGTGGTTCACTAAACATACTTTGAGGACTGTTATAAACAGTAGCTATTATTATCTCTTTACTTGTCTGCCTCCCATAGACTGTACATTCCTTTCAGGGAGTTTCTTAGCACTGGGCATAAAATATGCACTGGATAAAAATCCGAGTCATGAGTAAATGACAAATAAAAAATGGAGAGAGGGTATTATAATAAAAATGGAATACTTAAAGACTATTCACCTTGTAGACTGTAAATAAAATGTTCTATACTATAAACAGTGACTTTCAAACTTTTTGGAGCATGTCCCACAGTAAGAAATACATTTTATATCATGACCTGGTATACACATATACACATACATATATAACTACAAAGTAGCACATTCACAGACCAATACATACCCTTACTGCATATAAAGCATTCTGGTATTTTCTATTCCATTCCTTTTTCAACAAAAAATATATTGTTTTAATGACCAATTAATAGATTTTGTACAGTTTAAAAACAATATGTAAAATGCTATTCTTGACACTACCCCTTGACTCACGCTGCCCCCACTGCCCCAGCTGTGATCTGGCTTTGCTACATTAGCAACCAGTCCCCAGGAGTTCTGTGAACTTTATTCTCAAGTCTTGTACATGCTGCTTCCTCTGTCTCAAAAAGCCCTTCTTCCCTTTCTTACGTGAGTAATTCCCATTTATTCTCTCCTGGCCTAGGAAGCCTTCCCTCTCCTGGGCTA
>NW_005871270.1:1240515-1265639 GCF_000147115.1 Myotis lucifugus | reverse complement strand
CTAGCCAGATCAACAAGGACAACCAAACCCCCGACTTGAGGACAGCTGAAATCCCTAGACTGAAGAGGCCAGCAACCTTCTACAAGAACAAGGCTCCTTGTGCACTCCATCCACTATGTTTATAGCTATGCTGGCTATCATTGCTTGTCAGTCTTCTGAGTCTTAAACAACCCAATCCGAGAGGTGGCCGCATGATTTACATGCACTATCATTTAAAAAATAAAAAAGGGGGAATTTGTTGGGAGCCGGTCCATCCTTGCTGCTTGACACAGTTGCTGCAGAGAAGAAACATCTGCACAGCATATGTTTCAAGGGACCTGGCGTATATAGCATATTGTTCTTAATATGATTGCTCTCTTTAGCGCTATGTGTTTTAACCAAGGTCACCTCTCTGAGAAAGGTTGTTTCCCCAGGTGGGGATTTTTCCCTGAGGTTAGGGAGGGGATACAACCCCTTAATTAAGTGCCAGGTGGGTAGTTAAGCTACATAATCTTTACTCCCTGGAATGGAGATAAGAAACGCCCTAACCTTTGTAATAGAAATTGACAGGATTAAAATCGGCTGGTATAAATACGGATGTAACAAGACAATAAACATCAGTTCCACATCAGATCCTCATCACATCCTCATCAGATCCTCATCACATCATCATCAGATCCTAACCAGAACCTAGCCAGAGAACATGGCAAAAGATCCAGGACGCAGAACCTTGCTATAGAACTTGGCTGGGGAACCTAGACAGAACATGGCAGGAGAACCTGGATAGAACCTGGCAAGAGAACCTTGCAACAGAACCTGGCTGAGGAACCCAACTATGATGATCACCTGAATGCTGCCTCCGTGTCATTCCTACTTCGCCTACTCCGTCCACACCTTTGGGGACCCCTGGACCTGCTGGGGCTGGACCCCAACATCTGGCGCCCGAACAGGGACCCCTAGGTAAGCTCCCCCACACTCGGGACGGATAGGACTCCACCGTAGGAAGAGGGTGGATAGTCTTCGCCGACTCTGTCCACACCTTTGGGAACCCCTGAAACAGGATTCCCCTAGGTAAGCCCCCACCCCCATTGAGAACCCCCACACTCGGGACGGATAGGACTCCACCAGGGTGCTGCAGACCCCCCTATAGAGGATAAGTAGGGTAAGAAGGTGGATAGTACAGAACTTAGATTGAGAAGATGTGCCATACTGAGTCCAAAGAAAGAAGACTCTGTATTGATCCTTAGATTGAGAAGATGTGCCATACTGAGTCCAAAGAAAGACTCTGTATTGATCCTTAGATTAAGAAGATGTGCCATACTGAGTCTAAAGAAAAAAGACTCTGTATTGATCTTTTAACACATATGCTTGCTAGCAGAGGAGTTAAGGTTACTCCCAGTCAGATGGAATGTTTTATACAAGAAGTGTGTCCATGCTTTTCTGAGGAAGGAAAGGTGCCGGAAAGGTAAATGTAGAGGCATGGGAGAAGGTAGGCCCAAGGAGCCTTATCCTTAACCCCACTGCAGCCTTTCCACCCCAGGAAAGTGCAGGATTGGCAAGCTCTCCCTGGGGTGATAGATCAGGACTCAGGTAATAGCGGAAAGCGCCAATCCTCTCTTAAAATGGATACAAGAGAGCATTTGGGGTTTTTCTTTTTAATGCCTGCTTTGGATTGAGTAAATGCATTATGTGCGTCCCCACAATGGACCCAGAGAAGCTCCTTGACCCATCGTTCCAAAGACTTAGAGTTGCCCCGATGACAGAAAAGTGGAAAAAAGAAGAAAAGAAAGGCTATGCAAGGGACTGAGGTGCCAACATGGGGTCAGCTGAAGAAGTTAACTGAGGCCCAACAGATGGTAGAAAAGCAAGAAGTGGAAGCTACTCTCTCAGCCAAGTCCAAGGACTCTGGGTAAATCAGCAAAAGAAACTTTCACTTAGCAGAAACTCACTTATTTCATCAAATGGAAAAACTTACTTACAGGAGCCTGGAAGGGACCTGATGTACTTTTAACCTGGGGGAGAGGAGATGCTTGTATGTTTCCACAGGATGCAGAATCACCTGTGTGGATTCCAGACCGTCTAATCCGACCTTATGTCACACCACTCTCCATCTCCTCCTCATCCTCCTCCTCCCCGGTATCATTCATATTGTCCAACCCAGAGGGCACAGCTGACTCCTCCCCCAGACACCGACATCACCATCAAGCACAGCCCTGGTGGACCCATGATCCAGCCCTTCAACTCGCTGACACTTCGGGAAGCCTGTCGCCAATGATGCTGCCCGCTAGCCAGATCAACAAGGACAACCAAACCCCCGACTTGAGGACAGCTGAAATCCCTAGACTGAAGAGGCCAGCAACCTTCTACAAGAACAAGGCTCCTTGTGCACTCCATCCACTATGTTTATAGCTATGCTGGCTATCATTGCTTGTCAGTCTTCTGAGTCTTAAACAACCCAATCCGAGAGGTGGCCGCATGATTTACATGCACTATCATTTAAAAAATAAAAAAGGGGGAATTTGTTGGGAGCCGGTCCATCCTTGCTGCTTGACACAGTTGCTGCAGGAAAGAAACATCTGCACAGCATATGTTTCAATGGACCTGGCATATATAGCATATTGTTCTTAATATGTTTGCTCTCCTTAGTGCCATGTGTTTTAACCAAGGTCACCTCTCCGAGAAAGGTTGTTTCCCCAGGTGGGGATCTTTCCCTGAGGTTAGGGAGGGGGTACAACCCCTTAATTAAGTGCCAGGCGGGTAGTTAAGCTACATAATCTTTACTCCCTGGAATGGAGATAAGAAACGCCCTAACCTTTGTAATAGAAATTGACAGGATTAAAATCGGCTGGTATAAATGCGGATGTAACAAGACAATAAACATCAGATCCTCATCAGCTCCTCATCAGCTCCTCATCAGCTCCTCATCAGCTCCTCATCAGATCCTAACCAGAACCTAGCCAGAGAACATGGCAAAAGGTCCTGGACAGAACCTGGCTACAGAACTTCACTGGAGAACCTAGACAGAACATGGCAAAAGAACCTGGAGAGAACCTGAAAAGAACCTGGTGACTGAACCTGGATGGAGAACATGGAGAACCTGGCTGGAGAACCTAGCGAGAGAACATGGCACCAGAACTTGGTTGGAGATCCTAGCCAGAACTTCGCTGGAGATCCTGGAGGGAGAACCTCGCTATGCTGATGAACTGAAACCAGTTTCCATGTCATTCATTCTTTGCCGACTCCGTCCACACCTTTGGGGACCCCTGGACCTGCTGGGGTTGGACCCCAGCAAATAAAAATACTTTTAAAAAAATGAGCACTCAAAAAAAGCTTATCAAATACCTAAGTAAAATCTAAAGTGCTGTTATGTGCAATTTTGAGGGGGGAAATCTGGATGCTGAAGGAACGGAGGGGAGGCATAATCTATGTGATATGATTATGCTGTTAAAAACATAAAACTTCAGGGGGGCATGGGGGAATAAGGACACATGTGTAATACCTTAATCAATAAAGGGGAAAAATAAACAGCTAAAGGTAAAATAATAATAATAATAATAATAATAAATAAAACTTCAGCTCTGGCTGGTGTAGCTCAGTTGGTCATCCTGTGCACTGAAAGGTTGACAGGGCATATGCCCAGGTTGCAGGCTCGATCCCTGGTAGGGGGTCTGTAGGAGGCAGCCGATCAATGTTTCTCACATTGATGTTTCTCTCTCTCTCCCTCTCCCTTCCTCACTCCCTCTATAAATCAATTTAAAATTTTTTAAACATTAAATTTTATAAACAACCAGAAGAACCCTCACATTTTCAGATTCCTCCAAATTCTATGATTAAAACTATTCACTATTTTAGTCAGGGTTTAGTTCAAATAGAATGCAGGGTTTTGCTGTGTGGTTTCTGTATAGAGCCTAATTATTTAACAGTTTAAACACAAATAATAGAAATTTTGATTCACTGAGCAATGATAAAGGCTTTGTTGCTGGAATCAAATTGATAGGGTCAAACTCAAAGATGTAACCTCAAAATGCTCAGTATGGTGGCCACCAATGAGAGGGACACATAGCCCTTAGATGCCATGAGTGTCTCTGCTCCTAGCTCTCCAAAGGCACGCTAACGCCCACACACAAAGTGAGTGATGGAAAGTACAAGGTCTTGTCTTTTCTTCACTCCTAAGTTTACTTCTGTTAGTTGAATTTACTTACTGGTATACTGCACTTTTGGGACAGTGTTAACAGAATCCAATAACATTTCAAAGATGTTTGTGGTACCTTTATAAACTGTTTAGTCTTTGGGAAGACTTCAAGTGTTCTTGTCATGTCCTAGTCTCCTTCACTTTAAGCATTTCTACTTAAAGAGGCTCTTGACACCTTTCAGTCCTCTTTCTGTCCCTGGAGTGTATTCTCCCTCTTCTCCTAGGAGGTCAGACCCCAAAAGGAGCTTTGAAATGCAGCTCTCTGGCAACTGATGGAGACAAGGGACCACCTTGCATTCTACTTTATGAAGAAGGACGCCAGAGAGGGGGGCTCAGCCCTTGCCTCCTCACGGCTGGGGCTGGTGTTCAGTGGAGGTGGCAGTGGCACAGGGATCTGAGAGGAAAATGAAGAAAGAAGTAGGGTTACTGATGAACTGGCTATTGTGCACTCATTCTGTTCTTCCAGGGTACTGCCACTAGATAAAAGGGATCAACCCAGATTTAATTCTTATATTTTCTAGTAAGATTTGAAAAGTGCTGCATACTAGACCACTAGTAGCTGTATATTTATATATGAATATATGTGAATTGTGAACTGGCCTCGCTTCCATTCTGAGAGCATGTGGTCTACCACTGAGCCTTCTACTAGTTCATGCTTAATACAGAGGAGAATTCGAGAACTGTCATAATATTTACAGTGGATGCTGTGCTGTAAATACACATCATTTATAATACCATGCCTGTTGAGGCTTTTAGTCTTTTGAGGTATTTTCAACATCCAGAAATCCTCGCCAGCTATGAATCATGTAAACATTAGTAGAAATCAAAGAAAGAAAAAATTACTCTATCTCACCACCATAACAAATCAAAACTCTTTTCATTTCTCCCCCTTCCCTTCAGGTCCTTGCCTGTGTATCCATTAGGTATTTTACTTGCAAGTAACTAAACAATAAAGAAATTACTGAAAAGCCTAGCTTCAGATGAGGCTTGACCCAACAGCCCAAACTAAATCACCAAGTAAATACCAAGTCTTTTTCATCTACTCTATTCTTCCTCGCTGTGTTGCTTTATCTTCAGGCTCCACATGGCAACCTTATCAGTGTGGTAGCAAAACAGCCGCAGAAGTTCTAGAGCCCACATCCTCACACCTCATCAAGCCCTAGCAAAACGCTGTGGTTACTTGCCTATCCCTGAACCAACCACCGGGGCCATGGAGGTAAAGTTCAGATTGACCTGAATTATCCAGACCCACACACATGGCTGAGCACTGGTGAGGAGCGGTTTCCTTCAAAACAAAATACGTGTCTCTTAGGAAAAAAAGAGAAGAGATGCTAAGCAGCACACGCAATATATACCTGCTATCAGGTGCAAACTTTATTTGTTTTATTACTATAATCATGACCCGGATGTTGCTTTATATCCTGCTTTTTAAACATAATATCCTACAGAGTTATATTTCATTGTGTTTGACTAATCGTAAGCACGTATTTTATGTTGTTATATTTGTCACCTTTAGTGATTCTGTCATCATCTCAACTTGAATGTGAAATATTGACACTAATAAAAAACCTAGTGGCAAGTCATTCAAATAATCAGCATGTATAATGAATCATCCCTGGATGCAGGTGAATCATAATGATGATCAGAATGCATGTTGGTGTGGTCAAGTGTTTCAGGCCAAGACTTTGTGAATATTTAGGCACAGATTTATTCATTTATTCAACAAGTGCTCATATGTGCCAGTGTGTGCTACTAGTGGAGACACAAAAAGGAATCAAACCTGGGCCCTGACCTCAAGGAATGCATGGTTTTTGTCAGCCTTTCCCCCAAACCTCATTCTGGGTTTCGTAATCTTGTTTTCTATATATTTTACTTTGATGTAGCAACATTCCGTAGCAACCTCAAGCTTATCTCTGACAAGTGTCTTCCCTGGGGCGACCCAGACGTTACTTCAATCTTCTTCAGATTAGAGTCAGGCCACAGGACTGCAGTGTCTGACTACAAAACAGACCCTTGCATATCTGTTTCTGTGCTTCCAGAATTTAGCTATCAGCACATAAGAATTCCTAACAATATAAAGGAAGATTTGACTAAATGGAGCCAAGTACCATACACCTAGATGTCAGTTCTTCCCCAATTAATGTACTGTTTAGTGAAATTCTAAGCAATTATCAAGTTAATTTTTTAATTGAAACATGATTTAAAGGTCACTCGAATATCTTCTGGAAGAATATAAAATAAAAAATGAGTGAAGATCATCCCTTCACAGAAACTTTGTGCGTTAAAAATATAGTTAAAACAGTAGTACATCTTTCTTTCAGAAGAATTCCTGATAATATATGTAGAATTACATCCCACATTTAGGACATGTACCTTAAATCCTGCCCTCTCCCCTCTGAGGGTAGACTATACTAACTAACTAACTAACTCTCTATGTAAAACTAGAGCAGGGGAAGGGAAAACTAGTAATTTACAGTGGCAAAATCTGGCAAACACAACCTTAACCAAGTGATGAACGTCACATCATCATAATGTCACATTTACCCTGAGAAGGGCACTTCACCTCTGATATACTTCCCAAAGCTCATAAGCCCACTCTCTATCTCTGTCTCTGTGAGCATGTGTGTGTGGTGTGTGGGGGGGGTACATGTGTGTGCACATGTGCGAAGGCTACCAGAGCAGTGCACTTTTACTTGCAGGTACACCTTCACATCTTGCCTCAAGTCTGTGTCGAGTCTCTAACGCTGTTGCAATCCAGACTGTAGAGAACTTGGTCATATCACCTTCCCACATTACCTAATCAGCTTCCAAACATAGTTGATTCACTCTTGACGACATCTTGATGACTGTACCTAACAAGAAGTTATGAACAAGAAGTTACTTAGCAAATACCCTAGATGCCTTTGTAAGACACACACACGCTAAGGGTGGAAAATAAACATCGTAAAAATTAAGGAGACTGTCGCATTGATGAATTTTCCAGAGGTCTAGTGGTCTGAGGCATGTAAAGATACATTCCCCAAGATGAAGTGGAGAGTTGCCACTGTTCAACTTATTGCAAATTTCAAAACAACTTATTAAATGGAATTTTACTGTGTTCAGAGGTATGTAAATGTAAAGTATTAACTATATCTAGTATATAAGGGTGGGTAAAGGTTGGACAGCAATGTACATAAAAAGATAATAAAATCTCTTCTTTTGTTTAGAGAAAATGTTTGTCAATTACACCTGAATTAACAGCAAGGAGTCTGTGATGAAATAGCAGAATGAAAGTTAGCACCATTTAACCTCACTTCCCACCTAGCCCAGCCTTTCTGAAGTTTGGAAGGAAGGCCCAAGGGTCATTAAATTTTCTCTGTGGTAGAAGGATGGATGTGTTAGTCTCAAACCATCCATAATAGATGGATGCCTAGTCTAGCCTTAGAAATCTACTCATGTGATGATTGCTGCACAGCCTCCCTTGGCAGTTCTTAAGTGTTCTCAGAATTTTAATATTTATTAAATCCAAACCTCATCAACTTGTTTCCAAAGCCCAGACAACAGCAGGCAAGATCTGTTGTAATTGATTCGTTACCTGTCCTTTCCTTGCCAGGTTCTCATCTTCCTTGCCAGGCACTTTCCAATGTCAAACTACTTCCTTTCTCTCCTAATTGCCAGACTTTCTTTTCCTTAATCTTACATCACCCCTCCCCTCCTCTCCCCCCATTCATGCCCCGCCTCTCCTTCTCTTGGTGCTGGGCCCTCAGTCTCCTTTAGTCCCAATTCTTGGAGCTCTCCTGATTCCAGTTGCTGGATTTTGCAACATCTCAGTTACCTGTCTCACTCTTCCTGAGTGGCGATGCTTTATCATAGGATGAATACTATCCAATTGTGTATTATTGTGGCTGGCTAAGGGAAAGTGATGCCTATTTTGTAGTATTTATGAGAAATCAATTAGCTTTAAGTTTTTCATCCAGTGATGTTCACATTACCTCTTTAGTCGTTTTTGTGCCATTATCAGCCATGTGTTTTTTCTGGACTTGAGTAGATTGGCTAACACCTTCCTGACAAAGACCAAAATTCCCGTAGAACGGTTTGGCTGATATTTGGCCGAAGAGTCATGAAAAAAGCAATTCCATTTTAAATGTTCCTGCGCTGAACATCCATCCAGTCATTGGTTATTAAGCATATAGTGTATTCCAAACGCTGGGCCTGTAGGGTGATCAGACTCAGACTGTCTTCCTGGAGCTCACCTCCCCAGTGGCGTGCCAGGCATTTTCACTAATAATTATGGTAAGAGGTAATGACTGCTCTAAGCGTCATGGGAACACAGTGGAAATACAGTTCGGTCACAAACATTTTCTCAGCAACTTCAGTCTGACTGGCAGGCACCATGCTGAGTGGCAGGAGGAGGGTGCTGCAAAGTTGAATCAGATATGGTCCCTACCCTCAGGACACACAATCCAGTGGGGAAGAGTATAATGTTTAGGAGAGAGTCAGCAGGATCCAATGCCAAGGAGTCTGGTAAGGTAAGGACTTAAATGTCCACAAGGAAATAGAATAAAAAGCCCCAAAACAGATCTACACCTAAATGGAAACTTGATATGTAGCAAGGTAGCCTTACAAATCAGTGGGGGAAATGATAGATTATTCAATATTTAGTTTGGGGGCAATTAGTTACCCATATGGGGGAAAAATAGATCCCTATTCATGTCATTTACAAAACTCAGCCCCAGGGAGATCAAAGACTTGATATGCAAAAAAGCATATAAATCTTTTAGAAGACAATATAGGAGAATATTTTTGACCTCAGAATGGTGCTTGGAGTTCTTAAACAAGACTCCAAAGGTTATAACCATAAAATAAAAGATTAATAAATTTGAAAATCAAAATGCAAATCAGCCCTAGCCAGTTTTGCTCAGTGGTAGACCCCTCAGTGGACTGAAGGGTCCTGGGTTCGATTCCGGTCAAGGGCACATGCCCGGGGTTGTGGGCTCGATCTCCAGTGTGGGGCGTGCAGGAGGCAGCCGATCAATGAGTCTCTCTCATCATTGATGTTTCTATCTCACTCTCCCTCTCTGAAATCAATAAACATTTTTTAAAATGCAAATCAAATGAGCTAAAATGTGAAAGTCTAGCAATAACAAGTTTTGGAGAAGATGTGGAGAAATTGGAACTCTCATACATTGCCGCAGAGAGTAAAATCTCATAAAACCATCTAGGAGAGCAACTTGACAATATCCGGTAAAAATAAAGACACATCCTCTGGTGAAGCAATTATACTTTTAGATACATACGCAAAATAAAATTGCAATATATGTACATGCACATGAGGAGATACGAATAAAAGAAGATAATACTATTCCTTGAAGCATTATTCATGACAGTAGAAAATTGGCAACAATCTAAATGTCCATTATCAGGGAACTGGATAAATAAGCTATAGTATATTTATGAATGTGAGAAAGATGTTAAAATTGAACTATTGTATTTTAGTTTCATTCCAAATTCAGATGGAAAATTACCATGCAAATGAGATTTTTTTAATACTAGTCCACAGATTTTAGTTCACACCACATTGGGTAACTAAAGGATTGGGAGATGGAGACAAAAAGGGAGAGGTATGGAAGTCTTGTTAGAATGGGCCTGTGCTCTCTGAGTTGGTCAGAGCCAGGGATGCATGAGTGAACCACAGGCATGGACGAGAGTTGCTTTGGGACCATTGTAGAGTCTGTCCAAGAGGGACCCCCAGAGGAGTAAAAGAACTCAGATGCCTAGGGCTGAAGAAGGCAGGAGTCATCAGAGACTCGCTGGAAAAGATGCTTTTACCCACATCAGATAAGTGCCCATGAGGGATCTCCATTGTGGCAGAGAGTCTCCAAAGAACTCACAAAAGCACCCCATGATATAGAAAGTCAAATTCAAATGCCTGTGGAGACTGTATTTGTAATTTAAAGACACCAGAAGCGCCCTAGCTGGTTTGGCTCAGTGGATAGAGTCGGCCATTGGGCATGACCCCCAGTAGGGAGCATGCAGGAGGCAGCCAATCAATGATTATCTGTCATCATTGATGTTTCTATCTCTCCCTCTCCCTTCCTCTCTAAAATCAATAAAAATATATTTTTTAAAAAGACACCAGGAGACATTTTACTAAGAGTAATCAGAAAAGTTATGGGCCTACACAAAATTTTATCCATATGGGGAAAAGAGCTAACTCTGAAGAATAAATTTAAGAGGTCAGTGGAAAACAAAAATAATGCTGCTTTAACATGTCCTCCCAAATGTTGTGATTTTTCAAAGTATTGGTTACATTTGGAGTACTACACAAAAGGCTAAGCTAGAGGAACATACATCAACACAGATAAATGTTTTTTAAAAAATATTTTTATTGATTTCAGAGAGAAAGGGAGAGGGAGAGAGAGATAGAAATATCAATGATGAGAGAGAATCATTGATCAGCTGCCTCCTGCAAGCCCCCTACTGGGAATTGGGCCCGCAATCCGGGCATATGTCCTGACTGGGATTCGAACCATGACCTTCTGGTTCGTAGGTCAATGCTCAACCACTGAGCCACACTGGCTGGGCAACACAGATAAATCTTAAAACTAGAATGTTGAATGAAAAAAGCAAGTTACAGAGGATAAGTATAATATGATAGCATTTACATAGAGTTTGAATATATGTAAAATATACCATATATTATTTTGGTATAAATGTAGTCCCTCCTTATCCACAGGGGATACAGTCCAAGACCCCCAGTGGATGCCTGAAACCATGGATTGTAATGAAACCACAGACATACAGGGTACTTTGTGTCAGCCTGCTGCAATCTTGGCTCTATAAAACACCTACCATGTGCCAGGAACTTTACAGATCTTATTTTATTTAATCCTGAAAACAGACTTATGAAGTAAATTTTGTTATTCTCATTTTCCAAATGAGGAAACTGAACTTAACTGTTATGTTCAGCTTGGCTAGTGTTGCTCAGTGGTTGAGTGTCAACCTATGAACTAGGTCACTGTTCAATTCCCGGTCAGGGCACATGCCCAGGTTGCAGGCTCAATCCCCAGTAGGGGGCGTGCAGGAGGCAGCCGGTCAATGATTCTCATCATTGATGTTTCTTTCTTTTTTAAATTGATTTCAGAGAGGAAGAGAGAGGGAGAGAGAGAGAAACATCAATGATGAGAGAGAATTGTTGATCAGCTGCCTCCTGCACACCCCCTACTGGGGATCGAGCCCACAACCTGGGCGTGTGCCCTTGACTGGAATCGAACCAGGGACCCTTCAGTCCACAGGCCGATGCTCTATCCACTGAGCCAAACTGGCTAGGGCTCATCATTGATGCCTCTCTCTCTCTCTCTCTCTCTCTCTCCCTCTCTCTTTCTCTCTCTCCCTCTCTCCCTCTCCTTTCCTCTCTGAAATCAATTTAAAAATATATATTTTTGTAAATGTCATGTTTAAGGTCACTCAGAAAATGATAGAGCTGATACTGAATCCATGTTCATCTGACCCTAAAATGTCTTTCCACTACAGCAGCCTGCCCTGCCTATGGCACCCTGGCCCTGCCACACTCAGCTTCAGTTCCCCAGCCCTCAAACGTCACTTCATTTTCTGACCCATGGTTATTCTTTCACGCAAACATTTATTGAAGGTAGAACAGATAATGTTGGTGCCCAGCCTAGAGACGCCTGCAGCTTCTGAAGCCTGTGGATGGCTTATGCCTCAAACACCTGCATCTCTTGGCTTGAAGGCTTCACCTGGCTGCAGGACGCTTGGCCCATGGGTGAGG
The DNA here is from genome assembly GCF_000147115.1 of Myotis lucifugus. Taxonomy (NCBI): domain Eukaryota; kingdom Metazoa; phylum Chordata; class Mammalia; order Chiroptera; family Vespertilionidae; genus Myotis; species Myotis lucifugus. The sequence goes on along the minus strand of NW_005871270.1, from coordinate 1,253,700 downwards.
CAGGCTGAGGTGCTTGAGAATTGGCACCTGCGGGAGTAATCCTCCACCAATATGGGGTGGCAGTTGGTGAAAAATACTCCAGCTGCTTCCTCATCCGGAGGAACATTCTACGCATTTCCTCAGAGGGCATCCCGCAGGATGGAGCCCCAGTTGCCCATAGCTACAACCCTCTCGTTAATGTGCCTTTACTGGCTTTCTTCCTTTTTCTGTCTCACTCTCCTACTCCCTCACCAAACTTCTTGGGCTCACCCTCTAATGAACTACTCCCACTTGCCTCAGAGTCCGCGTAGGGGACCCAAACTAAGACAGAGGCCCTCCTTGTGCAGCTTTGCAAAGCCTTCCCTCAGGCCCCAGGCACAGTCCATGCTCCCTCCTCGCCACTCCCTTTGCTCCAGCTTCCCCTTACTTTTGTCACTCTCTCTTGGAGCCTTTCTAATTGCGGGTCTGACCAGCCCATTTTGAAGAGTTCAGGGTCGATGCCCTGTTCTTTGTCCTTCTTTTTTTTTTTTTTTTAAATATATTTTACTGATTTTTTACAGAGACGAAGGGAGAGAGATAGTTAGAAACATCGATGAGAGAGAAACATCGATCAGCCGCCTCCTGTACACCTCCCACTGGGGATGTGCCCACAACCAAGGTACATGCCCTTGACCGGAATCGAACCTGGGGCCTTTCAGTCTGCAGGCCGATGCTCTATCCACCGAGCCAAAGCGGTCAGGGCTCTTTGTCCTTCTTACTTGCAACACACCAGACCTGCTCACTGAATGTCGCTGAATGAGCTGAATTATTGCAAGTCCTTCTTACATTTTAATTGATTAATCCGCACCGCCTCCCAAGAAACCTTGCACAGGCATACCTTGGAGATATTGCAGCGTAGGTGACCGTTGACCTCGATAAAGCGAGTCTCACAATAAAACGAGTCTCACAATAAAGGCCGTTGTAATCTTTTTTGCTGGGAAAGGGTCTTACCTTCAATTTTAAAAAAAGAAACATCTGGGAAGTGCAATAAAGCCAAGTGCACTAAAGTGAGGAGTGCCTGTATTACCTTTAGGTTTGGAACTATTTACAAGTGCTAAAACCAACACACAGAGGCTGTAACAAAACCAGACTAAATTCTTCCTCCGCTCCAATCAGAAATGAGCTGGAAAGAAATCCAGAAATTTATTAGATTTAGATATTAATTCTGACAGTTTTTCTTTTAAAATAAAAACCTGCTTATGTTGGATGCTTTGATTTAGGTTGTGTAGATGAACTGAGATAACTGTTTATTAATATCTGCTTATTAAGAAAATGTATTGCTTGAATGAACAAAAGCAGGCCAGCCAGGACCAGAGGTATCTAAAGAGAAACATGTCTTGTTGTTTTCAGTGAGATGCCCTTATGAGACTTCATGGACTTTGAAGCCAGCCTGCCTCTATTTCCATCTTGGCTCCACCACTTACAGCCAGGTGACCGGCAACAGTGAGCCCAACCCCTCTATTTCTCAGTTACCTCAAATATAAATTGGAGATAATAACAGAACCTACCTCCTAAGGTTGCTGTTATTGAGATGGGAATGGGGATGATAGTGTTGATGTTTGTGTGTTTTTTGGCTCATTCCTTTTTCTTCTTCTGGCCTGTCATCCCTGCACTTCCTTCCTCCTTCCCCTAACCAGCCACTTCCTCAACCTCATCCTCGACCCTCTCTACTGGAGTCCAGCCCAACATGTCTCTCCATCAAGCAATTTGTGTCCTGGACCTCCCATTTCTCACACCTCCGTCTCCCCACCTCCTCTCTCTCCTCCAGTTGAGGATCTAAATATAAAGAAGAGGTCTATTAGTAGGTTGCAGAATGGAAGTTTAAGAGGGTCCGATGGAATGATTGAGGGTCAAGGCAAGGAAGGAGGGCTGGTCAGTTGAGGGGATGCACAGAACAGGTGGGGGAGAAGGCCAGAATGGCAGGGTGACCCAGGGGATGGGGTTCATCCTGAGAGTCCTGTGGAGGAAGGAGCGTCAGCCCTGACGCCTTCTCTCCCCAGGGCAGTGCTTTTCGCATCTTATCCTAGGGCCTCAGGTGAATCCCTCACCCCAGTGTCTGGAAGGAATAATTGAACCAGAGTCATCATCTGTCTCTCTCACACATGAGGGTGGCAGGTCTGTCACTTCTGAAGAGAAGGTCTTAGGAGAGGAGCTCGGATCCTCTAGTTTCCAGCCCGCCCCAGTCCTGCAGCAGCATCTTGGCTGTAACTGGGAAGCAGGAGATAAGAATTCTTGGTTTCTTATCTATAAAACACTGGCTCTCTGGCTGTAAACCTAATTTAGATGATAATCTCCTAGAATCATGTCCGGCCGTGCTGCATAGAAAAAAGCATAAACGGTGGTGTGATAGACAAAGGTTTGATTTTTCAGCTCTGCCACTCACTGGCGTATGATTTTGAGCCTCAGTTTCCTGATGTGGATTAAAGTGCCCGCCTCATAGGTCATAGGAAGAATTAAATGAGATGGTGTGTGAAAGGTCCACAAACTATGAGAGCTGAGGCTGTGCCAGTTTGTTCACCATCTGTAGTCCAATGCTTGGCACAGAGTATTCCCTCAATAAGTATGTGTGACAATTGAATGAATAAGTAGGCACCTAAGAAATTAGCCCGTATTCCGTTGTCTGGGCTGATTCTGGCTGGTGGTAATGATACTCTGTCCTGACCTGGTAAAAAAAAAAAAAAAAAAATCTCTAAAATCTCTACTTCAAACCCAGGGCAAACACTAGTCTAATGTGCCTGAGAAATTGCACCCCAAAAAAGGCTTGTGTGAAATAAAAGTTGCAATAATAGTGATTGTCCCTATTGAGGAATTGAATATAGTGCTTCTCAAACCTTAGTGTGCCTCCCAGTCACCTGGGACCTTGTTCAAAAGCAGGTTCCATCGCCATCTTTCCGTGCCGCCATATGGTGTGCACGAACGTCCTGGCTGATGCTCTGAAGAGCATCCACAATGCCAATGAGGGAGGCGGACACTGGATTCTTATTAGGCCCTGCTCCAAAGTCATTGTCCAATTTCTAGCTGTGGCAATGAAGTGCAGTTACATTGGAGAATCTGAAGTCATGGATCACAGAGCTGGGAAAATTGTTGTGCACCTCATGGTGTGCAGTGATCAGCCCCAGATTTGATGTGCAACTTGAAGATCTACAAAAATGGAAGAATAACCTGCTCCTCTCTCATCGTTTGGTTTCATTGTACTGATGGCTTCAGCTAGCATCATGGACCACAAAGAAGCAAGACAAAAACACAGAGGAAGAGAAAATCTAATGATTCTTTTTCTAGAGAAGTAATACCTACATGCAAGTAAAATGCTGCCAGGGAACAAAAAATACAGGTCTGATTCAGTAGTTGTACCAGGGGTGGGGAACGTCCAGCCCTTGTATGGCCCGAGAAATCATTCGGTCTGGCCCTGCCAAGGCATTAAGGGTGAGTTAGTTAAATGTTTGGCCAAATATGGCAGGCTAATTTTAAAGTTGATAGTTTTGTATGGCCCACAAATAATGTTATAAATATCCAAATGGCCCTGCCAAGGCCTGTGAGTGGAGGCCTGACAAGCTCCCAGGTGATGCTGTCTGCTAGCTTGCGGACCTCATTTCGAGTAGCAGGGGTCTAATATGGGGTCATCAGACTTTTGTTTGTAAAGGGCCAGATAGCAAATATTGTAGGCTTTATGAATTCTATGCTCGATTCTGCCAGTATAGAACAAAGCAGTCACAGACAACACAAGCAAATGGGTGTGGCTGTGTTCCAATAAAACTGTATTTACAAAAACCGGGGCAGACTGGATTGGGCCTGTGGGCTATAGTTTGCTGACTATATTTAAAATCAGCATATAATTCTTGTCTCTCTCTCTCTCTCTCTCTCTCTCTCTCTCTCTCTCCCTTCCTTTCTCTCTCTAAAATCAATTTTAAAAATGTAAATAATAAAATGAAATGAAATCAGTATATAATTTTTGTAATGGACATCAATGAGATTGTCTCCTGAGCTTCCAAAAATCCCTTCACCAGTCAATGAAGGAAAAATACCACATGATCTCACTCATTCATGGATAATAGAGACCATTATAAACTTTTGAACAATAATAGATACAGAGGCAGAGCTGCCTCACACAGATTGTCAAACTGCAGCGGGAAGGCCAGGGAGGGTTGGGGGGCAGGAGGGAGGGGGGTAAGAGATCAACCGAAGGACTTGTATGCATGCATATGAGCATAACCAATGGACATAAGACACTGGGGGGTAGGGGAAGCCGAGGTACTGTCAAGGGCGGGGAAAAAAAGGGACACATATGTAATACCCTTTGTAATGCTTTAAGCAATAAAAAAAATAAAAATAAAAAATAAAAAAGGACCCATGGAAAAAAAAAATCCCTTCAGATACGGTGACTTCCCCTTCCTATGGGTCACCGCCCACCACCCACAGCGGTTCCAGGAGCAGAGCACCCACTGCCAGGCTCCCACGTCAGGGCACTGACTCCAGGCTCAGCTGATTGGTTCAGGATGGTGGTACGACTCCAATAAGCATCATTCACATTCTGTTCTACAGAATGTTGTACTCAGGGATGCCCTTTGCTTAAAAAACAAGGGAACAGCATCCTTTGAGCTGTACAACTTTGACTGAGATGGGCTACTCATATCTTCCCTTAAGACTCTGGAATTGAGCCTAGGAAATTCCTGATTCAGTCTGTCTGTCTGTCCTTTTAAACTGAGGATATATATGTGGAAATGACACCCTTTCTTTTTTTCCCCCCCTCGCTTTGCCAATTGGGATACAGAGAAAATTAGTAGTGAGAAAGAATGAAGCATATATTCAGAGAGAAACAAGGATGAGACGTGGTGAGAGGGCTTCCTGGGTTCTCAGTGGCTCTATAGTCCTTGGCTCCAGGCCATTCCTGAGGTCCAGATGCATCCTTGCCCTTGGGTTCTCTGAGAGGGTCTGTATTCTTATATAAATTCGTTTTCCTTTTGATTAAATCTAGTAGAATTCTGTTGCATGCAAACCACAGTCCTAATAGCATTAGCAAACCAACAGAAGAATACTTCAATAGAATTCAAATTTGGTAGGATTATTTTTTTTAAATCAATGTACAGATTGTTGCAGGAGCACATATTTTTGTTTGAAACTGGATCTCCCAGACAATAGAGTATGTGATATTTCATAAATATTAAAGTACTCTGTATTCTAATGATCTACATAGTCATAAATCATTTTGTCAGTTGTATAGTAATTTTCAGCCCCTTGCTTTGGTTAGGGTCAGTGGCAGAGAAAAAAACGAATCCTTTGGACAGAAAGGGATTTATTGCAAGGCATTACATGGCTCACAATATTGTTAGATGGGACTCAAGGCTGATCTCCCAGGAAAAACTCTCCAGTCCACACTGCAGAACCGGGCTGAGAAGGAGGCTACTGCTCCTGCCAAGAACGGGAGTCTGTCAACCTGCTGATTCAGTGTGTAACTACTAGTATCCACTAGCTCTGAAATCAGGCCACCTCTTCCACATCAGGAAACTACCTGACATATTAGGGAGGCATTACCTCTACTTCCAGGTCCAGACCAAACTGCTTCCCTCTTAAACCATCATCAAGACCAGCGAGACAGATGCCTCAAGCTCTCCCTCTCTTAACTCAGTTCATTTTCAGGCCTCAGGTGAATGCATTTGATTGCAGGAACCTAAGTCTCATTAAGAATCCTAGCAGCAAAGGAGTCTGGAAAATGTTATTTTAAACTTTGTAGTGTCTGCATTCCAGGAAGACACACCATAATGAGACTCCAACAGATGTTGAGTGAACCCACAGAACCTGCCACACCCCTAATTGGTCCCACAGTGTAAAACAAAAATTATATTTTTGTGAAGAAAATATAAACATAAGCAAACAAACAATAACACAGTAGTTCACATCATTTGTCAGATTGATACTACATAATTTAGACATTTCTGTTGTGGGGTGTTTTTTTGGCAGATAGTGTTAGCTATGTATTCATTTCTACTTAGGCAACTCGAACAACTTTTAACATTTGAATTATTATAATGAGTAAAAAGATTTATTCACTCGTTTGTTTACTCAACAAGTACTTTTTGAACACTTGCATGTGCCAGGCTTTGCTTCTGTGCTGCGGCTGCAACAGGGAACAATGGATGTTGCATCCTACCAGCCCTTGTAAGATTGTGTTCAGTGGGAGGAAAGATTAATTATGTTTGCTCTTTACACATTGCCAAGGATTCGTCGCCTTAAGAGTAATGCAGGCAAGGCAAAAACTCTTAAGGATCATCAAATCATGGTGAAATTTTGGTCAAGAGAAGTTTTGTTTTTATTTTCTAAATCTTATATGTAGATTTTTACCCAGTTTTTAAGCCAATAAAGTTGACTTACATGTCATTTCATGCTTTTACTAAATTTTTGTCTTTTTAAAAATATATATGTGTTTGTTTTTTTAATTTCAGAGAGAGAGAAACATCAATGATGAGAAAGAATCATTGGTCATCTGCCTTCTACATGGCCTCTACTGGGGATCAAGCCTGCAACCCAGGCATGTGCCCTGTCTGGAAATCAAACCATGACCTCCTGGTTCATAGGTTGATGCTCAACCACTGAGCCACACCAGCCGGGCCAAATGTTTGCCCTTTGAGGTTAAAAAGGCCAAATTTAAAGGTCGCCACCTATTCAACTACTTTGTCTTTGCCTCTGTCGACAAAAGCCCCCAAACCCATTTAGCCTCACAGAGGACAGAGGGAATTTTCATAGAGAATCTCTTTCCATTATCCTTTTCTCTCACTCCCACCCCAACTCCTGTATCTTTAACTTCGCCCTCTGTAGCAGAGACTGCTGTTGGCTCCATCCTCAGCTGTCAGCACAAAAGTGGCAACAGTTGCAGGACAACATTCCCAGGAAGGAGAGGCACTGTCTCCCACGCTCTCCCACAGGAGTGAGAAAACCTTTCCCAGGACTCTCCCGCAGCAAATGCCCCCTTAGTGGCACTGGGCAAGACCAGAGCATATCTCCGTTCCTAAACCAATCACTGGCAAGGAGCATGGGATTGATGCAATGGGCTCTGACGAGTCCCCTCGGGGGAACAGAGGTTGGGGTCCTCCACAACGCCTTCTCCAGTAGTCCTCCTCCAGGAGGCAGGAACTGAAGCATGGATGAGCTCACCATTAAACAGTTACCATGAACTGGAACTACAGCTGGGGTTGGCGCAGGGCCTCAGAGCAGACTGGGTTGGAGTCCCAGTTGTACATTAATAACTGTGTGAGTGGGCAGGTTACTTAAGTTCTCTGCCTCCGTTTCCTCTCTGTAAAGTACCCTATACACAGTAAGTATCAAATAGACGAAGCTATTATTGTTTTATTATCATCCACCATGTTATCATATTAGGTGGTGGGAAGCCGTTGGAAGGGAATTAATAGGCCAGTGTCCTGGTCAGATTTGGGTCTTGATTAGGAAGCTTGGGGTCCGTCCCTGCTCTGGTTTCCCCTTCACTAGGTCACCGTGAGCAATACCCCGCCAGACGCCGGCAGCATCTCTATAAAATCTGTTGGTTTTAGCTACACTCCTGTGCTTTGGAATCAGAATGAATTACTGTCCCTCCTTTCACCCCTGTCTGCTGGCTTTGTTGCCACTCAAAGAAATTAATCAGGTTTATTAAGTATGACCTCTCTTTTGTGAGCCCTGCTCCCCGACTGCGGATCTGTACCTGTCGGCTGCTCTCCTAGCTCGGTTCCAGGCGGAGAGGCCTCAGCTTCCCTTGGTGCTCTCGTGGGGGCAGGGACAGGCAGCTGGGTGGACACATCTTTTGTTGTTTCCAGAGAGTGACGCACCGGGCTGGATCAGACAAAGGCAGGACACTGCTGTAGTGAGTACAAGGCCCTTTGTTGCCATGGCTGTGCAAAAAAATAGTAACAAAAAGGATAAACGTTGCATCCAAATACGCTAATAATTAACACTTAGCACCATGGATATAAAAAGCACTTAATACTAAATTACTATGATCATAATAGCTGTTCGTTATTCAGCCTTACTCCAGATGGCACCAGGGCTTGGTAGTAAGTCGGTGTGAGCTGGAGCCTGACTGCCTGGGTCCAAATCCGGGCTCTGCGAGTTACCAGGCCTGGGACTGAGCGAGTCACTCGAGTTACTCAAATTCCTCATGTCTCAGTTTTGCATCTAAATCACAGACAATGAAAGTGCACAACTCGTAGGGTGATGTGAGTTCATACTGTGCTTATAAGGCATTTAAACGTGGCCTGCCCCATAATAAGCACTCAATAAATATCATTTTTATATACTTGTTTAGGGCTTTGTGTACATTGATCAGCAAATTTAGACCTCAAACCTGTGACATGGACATTATTAGTATTATCCTTATTTATCAGTTGAGGAAATCAAGATTCAGAGAGGCTGAGTAATTTTCCCCAGGTCACACAGCAAGAGAGTAGCAGAACCCAATTCTGTCTGACTCTAAAGTCATGTGCTTTTCACTGAATCAGCTCGCTGTCTTCCGTGAGCTCCTGGCAAGAGGTCCCACATCAGTTGTGACAGTACATTGTTGGTGACTGCTTCACAAGTCCCTCCTCCCTTTAGTCACAATTGGAACACACTAGGTATTTTCAGAGTGAAGGACAGAAGAGTCCGGTATAAAAGGCAGCATAATCAATGGTTTCTCTCCTCTCCTTCCTAACTGTATGCCAAGGCCCTCAACCTGCCCTAGAATGTAAAAGCCCAGTTCTCAGGTGGAAGGCCAGCTAGGGTGGAGCAAAAACATGGCCCAGATCGGTGAGGACTCACTCAAGTTCTATCCCCCTGATTACTTGGTTGGCAGAGTAGGGCCAGAGGGCAGAACCTGGCTGGCCACAGGGCACCAGGCCTCACCAGGTTCTGAGGCTGGGCAGGTCTGAGGCCAAGATGGCCCAGGACAGACCTTGTACCTTAAAGTCTTTGGATATCACCAAGGAAATAAAGTGAAACTGCATGGCCCAAAGCACCTTGCTACCAGAGAACTTGACATTTTTGAGGGATGTGTGCATTTTGTTTTTTAATGTAAAGGATCCCAGAGACTGGGTCATTATACCTCCTCCTGTGAAACAAACATCTGGTTGTCAGACCAATGAGTGCCCACCAGGGCTCTGACCGGCCCATCAGGCCTCTGCCTAACCAAAGTCAGTCCTCTGCTCACACTTCTGTACAACCAACTCTTGATTAATATTCAAAAGCAGCTCAGCTCCTAAACAACCACCTGGGCAAAAACAAAACTCAGTCTTAAATATCTCCGTGAAAGAGAGGCAGCTGGCTGCATCATTCATGGCAACCATTCACTGAGACCCAACTTTAGGCAAGGCATTGTGCTTAGGGTGACCCTTGTCACAGCCTCCACCCATCCCCCCACTCTTCACGTGTCCCTCTAGTTTATGGCTAGCTCCTGATGGCTCTTCCCCTGGGCCTCTCCCACGTCCAGATGTCCATTTGCAATCAGATAAGAGCTGGCTGGGGTCATCCTGGACTCTGGGAAACACAGCCCTGGCTCCGCCATGAGGGCCCAGCCTGGTGTCACGACAAAAGCCTATGAAGGGGCCTCCTGGAGGTCCCCAGGCTCTGTCCCAGTTCAAGGTGGCAGAGCCCACTCAAGTGTGGACAGGCAAGCTGGCAATGCTATTGGACCCCGCCCCCAGGCCCTGGTCACAGGCCTTCTTCCTCAGTCTCTTCTACCCACACCTGCTCCTTGCCTCTTACTCACAGCCCTGGGACTCCCAAATGAAGACTGGGGCAGGAGGGAAATGGCCAGGCTGCAGATTCAGTGAAAATAAAAGGGGCTCTGTAGTTGGGCAGACATGGGTTTGAATTTCACCACGTTACCATGTTATTTAACAGCCGTGTGATTTGGGCTGGTCACTTAACCCCTCTGAGTCTCATTTTTCTTATCTCTGGCAAGGGAATAATCTGTACTGTTAGGGTTTCTGTGAGGACGAGAAACAACGTAAATAGGTGTGTTGTACCCAGGAGCACTCAATAAATGGTAGCTATTGCCACACAGAGGTAGGTCTTTTTATAGTCATTTAAAGTATATATACTTTCTCTTCCTAAATTCTTACCATCTTCAGGCCAGCCCACCAGTGGTGTTGCTATGAAGGGCTTGTCTAGGTTGGAACTAAGCTCTCCTGCTGGGCCTAGACTTTACCTGGTGCAGACATGGGGGGGTTGGCCATTCTGTCCATGGTTGAGTAACCATCCGCCCCAATTAGCCTGGGCTTGTCCCAGTTTTAGGATTGAGAGTTCCACATCCTGGGAGCGTGAAAGTTCAGTTTGGGGAAAACTGGGATGATTGGTCACCCTATCAAGGCAGCTGAGCCAGAGCAGGTGGAGGAGAAGCTGTGTTTCCATAAAGCTTCCCAGAGCTTGTTGGTTGGGCCCCTCCTACTAGGGCCCTTCTCAGACGAGGCCTGGTTAAGCTGAGGCCAAGGTTGACACCTAGAGGTAATGTGAAAAACTGCACCGTCTGGAGGCCTGAGTTGGTTCATTAAGTTTACTGTATTGAGCTCTCAGCTTGTGCCAACCCTTGTGTTAGGCACTGATAGTAAGTCTTGGGGTGGGGACGGGCGGATCTTGGAAGGCATCCTGAAGCAAGTTAAAGTTATGCTGAGACCTACTGATGAAGAAGATGTTAGCCAGGTCAAGACAGGAGGGAACAGCACAGACAAAAGCTCTGAGTGGGAGGGAGCATAAAACTGTCAAGACACTAATTATAGCATAGGGGAGTTGGAGAGTGTAACCAAAGAAACCCAAAAAACTGGAAATGTTGGCAGGGTCTAATCAGCCCCAGGAATTTTTTTTTCTTTAACCCAAATGCAATCAGAACTTAGTGAAGGGTTTTAAGCCTGACAGAAACATAATCAGATTTGCATTTCTCAAAGCTAACTCTAGCCGCAGGGTGGAGACTGGTTTGGGGGGAGGAAAGCCTGAAGCTAGGGAGGCAATTAGAAGGTCTTTGCAGTGCCTAGGTGCTGAAGAGACAGTAAGGACCTGGACTGAGGGGGGACAGGGAGGGGAGGAGAATGAAGCACGATGTGATAGTTTGGGAGATATGGAAATGGGCAGAGGCATGGTGATTGACTGGAGGTAAGGGTTGAGGGACAGGGAGGTTCAAAAATTACTTGCAAGGAGAGTATGGGGGATAAATGGTGACGGGAAGAGACTTGACTTGGGTGCTGAACACACAACACATTGCACAGATGTGTTGTGGAATTGCGCCCCTGAAACCTGTATAATTTTGGTAACCAGTGTTACCCCCATAAGTTCGATGAGAAAGAAAAGAAAAATGACTTGCAGGTTGCTAGCTAGGACCACTGAAGGACAGTGGGACAACTGTTGAGATGGGAGCACGAGAAGGAGGACAATGTGCATGTTGAACTTGAGGTTCCTATGGGGCATGCAAGTCAAGATGGCAAGTTAACAGTTGAATAAAGATTAGGAAGAGGAAGAAAAAAGAAGAAAAAAAAGATTAGGGGGGGGACATAAACATGGGGATCATCTGCATGTAAACAGCAACCAAAGCCCAAAGCAGCACCAGCACTTAAAAGTGGGGAAAGAGAGCTGACCTCGTCGGAGGAAATGCGGTGCTAGGAAACCCGAGGAAAAAGTGTTTCAGGAAGGAGAGAGAGTTGACTGCATAAAACATTTCTGAGAGGCAGAGAACTGCCCATTGGACAATGTGGAAATCATTAGTGACCTGCCATCCGTTTAAGGTGGAGCTATCGGACAGTGGATCTGAAAACGGAGAAGGCGGCGAAATGACTAACTTATAAGCACACAGCCTGGACACGCTCCACAAAGGGATGATTCGTGTGCTGGGTGGGGCAGAGTGGGACAGTGCAAGATTTCATCATGCTACTGAGAACGGCATGCAACTTAAAACATATGAGTTGTTTATTTCTAGAATCTTCTATTTAATATTTTCAAACCTCAGTGGACAGCAGGTAAATGAAACAGTGAAAAATAAAACCACAGATGAGGGGATGCGGGGGGAGGGGGGTACTACAAATAATAAGAAATGGTTCCAATTCTCCTTCTACAGCTAGGAAGGGCCAGTAGAGGGCCCTGCCCTAGGGCTTTGGAAATGAAAAGGCACCTCTCATCTATGAGCCTTTGATAAGCTGTGCCCTCCATCTGGAATACTTTACTCCACTCCCATCCTCCAACATGTAAAAGTGCCCCTCAGCCCTGGCCGGTGTGGCTCAGTTGTTGAGTGTTGCCCCATGTACAAGTAAAAATCTTCCAGCCAATGTTAGAAGCAACAGCCTCCTCAATGGCTTCCCTATTCTGCCCTTGCTTCCCGTCCTTCTGTTATCAACACAGCAGCCAGAAATGTTCAGTAGAATTAGCTCAAAACCCTCCAATGACTTCCTAGCTCACGCAGAGTTGTTAAAGATAAAAATCACAGGACCAGGGTAGCATCACTTCTGCTAAAAAGCTTATGATACCAAACCTAGATTTAATACCTGATCTAATTACAGTTCCAACTTCTCCCAGTAACATAATCTTAATCAACTAGTTGGTCTGGAATTTTCTGGTCAAGCACCAGTAAGGCAATTTGTCACAGAGGCCTTCTCCACCCCCCCTCCCCCCACCCCCGCCCTCCACACACACACACACACACACACACACACACACACACACACACAAAGAGGAAATTTGCATGATAAAACCCTTCCCCTTTTCCTTCCCCTAAAGAAAAGATACTGGCCCTCAAATCATCTTTTCTTTTGTTAATAGCCCCCTTGCCCTACTCCTCTTCTTATAAAAACCTTCCATTTTGTACAACCCCTCAGAGTGGCCCTTTTAGTTGATAGAGGAGATGCTGCCCAATCAATTCATGAATCGTTTAATAAAGACAATTAGCTCACCCTGGCTGGTTTGGCTCAGTGAATACGCATCCACCCTTAAAAATACAGAGGTCCTTGGGGTTCATTTCTTGATCAAGGGGCACATAAGAAAAAAAAAAAGGACCTTTTAGATTCTCATAGCCAAAAAAATTTTATATTTTGTTAACTTTCTCATTTTTAAAATATTGCTTAATACAAAATATATTTCTCTCCTCCCACACCCCACACCCAAAACCCCCCGTGGCCCCCCCCCCCCCTATTTCTTCTGGAAGAGGACGTGGGCGGCTGTTTGTTTTTTGTA
>NW_005871270.1:1156217-1240019 GCF_000147115.1 Myotis lucifugus | reverse complement strand
AAGGTCATTCTTTACCTTAACCTTTATCTTTATCTTAGTCTTTTTGCATCTATGATAACATATCCTAGAAATGTCAAGGTTACTTGTAACTTCCCTTTTTCCAGACCCCTCAGGGCACAACCAAATGTCCTGGGTGCCAGGATAGATACCACAAATTCCTTCATTGTTATTGTCATCATGTTAATTGTTGACTGTTAACTATCCAGTACCCACCTAAGTAAAAGAAGTATGTGTCTATCATATTACTTTTTATTCAATCCCAGAAGTCCTCCCACCTTTGCTTTCTCCCGCCTCTCTAATCTATCACCAATGGATTTCATTTAACACACCTACATCTCCTCCTTTGATTGTAATTTATAAAAATAGGTTAAAAACAAAAACAAACTTCCATTCTCTGGAGCATTATCCCAATCCATTGAGATTCTGCTTCCCAGCAATTGCCAACAGTTTGGCTCAAATAAACTCACAAAAATTCTCTATAGGTTTGAATATTTCTTACTTTGACATTTGCATGAGGTACCTAGAGGCAGAAAGGATAAGAGAGGTTGCCAGGGGCTTCGGGAAGGGGATAGTAGGGAGTTTCAGTTGGGCAAGATGAGTTCAGTGGATGGATGAAGATGCTGGTTGCAGAACAATGTACTTAATACCACTGATCTCTACACTTAAAAATGGTTAACATGGTAACTATTGTTGTGCATATTTTACCACCACAACAAAAAGTCACCTTCATCGTGAAGTCTTCTGAGCCACCCTTTATAAAATGTCAACCGCTGGGCAGGCTGGAAGAGGGATGGAATCCTGGTTTGGCAGGGCAGGGACAGGGCCAGAACCTGGGAACTTCTGGGACACCTCTGGGAGAAGGGAAAAGGGAGGGGGTTTCAAAAAGGCAGGATCTGGGAGGTGCAGAAGCAGACAGGCGTGAGTTCCCAGGGCGATTTGCTTTCTGGGAGAGGAGAGATTGAGTAGAGGCAGGGGTCAGTATTTCGGAGGAGCTAGCCTGGGCCTATACCTGCAGGAAGGATGTGGTTCCCCTAGTTCAGCTCCTTGGCCCTTCACAGCTCCTGCCACCACCTCTGCTGACCTGGCTGCTATAGAAGCAGATACAGCAGGAGGGCCTGCAGCGTCACTGCCTCGCGCCTTCCACCTGCGTGCCCTCCCGTGGCGTTGTACAGTTTGTTTTGGTCTTGACCTGCATGCCCACCCTCTGTATCCATAGCCCCAGCAAGAAAGCAATTGTGGCCAGGCTCGAAGGACCCATCTTTGGAAAGTCCTGACCCCAAGGGACAGGGGTCCTATATTGGTCACTGCCAGATGCCAGCCGGGCAGGAAGTTGAGTCTGACCCAGAGAGACAGAGAGAGACCAATATCCATGACCTCTTCTACCCCCAGATGACCTCTTTAGAGGCCAGTCTGAGACCTGGGTCAAGATCAAGCACGGTGCCTAAGCAGGACAACGGTGCTCTTGTATCCCAGCCAAGATGGGTCAGGGGTGCTGTTTCTGCTCCCTCTGTCTAGAACCCTTGAGTGGAAACCCCTTTGGCTGGAGCAAAGGCCTGGAGGCATTAGAGCTGCTCACTTAGGATCCTGACCATGAAAGCACTATTCTATCTTGAGACCCTGGTCATGACAGCCTATTCTGCCCAGCTCTCAAAGAGCCCTATTTTCAGGGTCTCTTCCCCCAGAGTTTATCACCAAAGCTGGGGCCCTCCCAGTGCCTTCCCAGTGCTCAGGCCTGGGGATAGCCCTACTGTGCCTGTTATTCTGGGTCCTACTACAGCCCCTCTCCTTGTGACATCTCCCTCCACCCCCTAAACCATCATAGTCAGGCCCAGTTTCAACGGCTAAAACCTGAATCCCTTGCCAGGCTGAAGCATGTACTATTTCATTTAATCACAGCAACCCTATGAAGTACTATTTATTATTGCCATTTTTACAGATGAGAAAACTAAGGCTCAGAGAAGTTAAGCAACTTGGCCCAAGTCATACAGCTAGTGAATGTTGGAGGTAGATTTCAAACCAAGGTCCGCCTGGCTTTTGGAACCCATGTCCTCAAATTCACTGGTCTGCAGAGTAGACCAACTGCCTTTTGCTTTTCACCACCATTGACCAGCTTCTGGGTACTGCCCTCCTGGCTGCAGACCTTTGTTTGTTTGTTTCTTTTTTAAGCCCCATCCCCTGATCATATCCTTCTCCCTCTTGCAATGAAACTCAACTGTAAGTCATCACATCACAATGAATCTCTTTTTAATGCCTGGAACCAAGACATCCATCCCAAATGCTTCCCGAACCTTATGCTCCATTGCTCCTTTGAGGATTTGGCTCACATTCCTCACTGACCTTTTGCTCATTCCATTTGCCCTTCTTGGAATACCCTTCCCAAGCCATTCAGGAGCGCCAGCTGAAGTCCTGGAAGACTCCTAATTCCTCAATCCAGTTACGTCACACAATTCTGGGGCTCAAGGCCAGAAACACCCCCAGAAAGCTCCTCTGGCCCAATACAAAGTCAGGAAGCTACAAAGAACAAGGAGGGCTAGAGTTCTAGTCCTGTAGGGCTCAGAGGGGGAGAAAGGACACGGGTGCAGCTGTTTCTTTCAGGTCCTGAACCACTGGTTTGTTTCTTGCTTGGGACAAGGAGGTAAAATGATGTTGGGAGAAAAACAGGGCTGAAGAAAGAGACAGGTGGAGCTGAGAGATTGCCCAAGAGAAAGGAGATGTGTGCAGAAGCCATGTAGGCGGCCTATCTTCCTATAATATCCATTTCTCTGGACGATGTTGGGCAGGGAATGAAAATCTGTAACCTAAAACATTTTCTAAAAATTTTTATTGATTGCTTTGAGAGAGAGAGAGAGAGAGAGAGAGAGATATGTCAATTTGCTGTTCCACTTATTTATGCACTCATTGGTTGACTCTTGTATGTGCCCTAACCCAGGTATGGAACCAGCAAGCTTGGTGTATCGGGATGATGCTCTAACAAACTGAGCTACCCCGCCAGGGCTCCCACCTAAAACATTTTAAAGTTAAGCGCTTTAAGTTAAATATCCTAAAATATTTTGAAAGTCTTAACAGGATATGAGGGTTAATAGCAAAATTCTCCAGAATTTTTAAGCTAAAACATGAAATTGCAAATAAAATAAAATATCCCTTGCTTGTGGGGGAGAATTTGGGCTCCTCTCCCAGCTGGGGCAGATTCCCTTTGCTCTGAGGTTGCGGGATGAGAGCCAACGCCGGGCGACGAGTGAAGGCAGCTATTGTGATCTCGGGAGGCCGGGGAGGGGACGCTCAGTGCGTCCCAGAGGCTCTGGAAGGAGGGAGCGGCCGGCGTCCCGCAGCACCTCCGCGTTAGCCTCGGGCGGGAGCGGGGAGCCTTCAGTCTCGGAGTCACGGGCTCCGCTCCGCCCAGCACCGGGTTCCACGTGGTTTTCACCACTCGCCCCGGGGAACCTGGTGGTCCAAAGGGATCTCCAGGTTGGGGTGGTGCGGTAGGAAGAACCGCAAGCAGCCAGGAGGGTCGGTCTGTGACTTCTCCCCGAAACGTGCAAGGAGCGCGCTCTGGGGGGAAAACCGGACTCCACCGGCTTCCGACGACAAGCTTGCGACGGAGAGTCGGAGTCCCGAAGGACAGGTGAGGACGAGTGAGCGGACCAAAGGGAAGGACAGCCCGGGGTCACCAACCAGACCGCCATGGCCGCGCCCGCCCGCCGACTGTGCCATATCGCCTTCCACGTGCCCGCAGGGCAGCCTCTGGCCAGGGACCTGCAGCGCCTCTTCGGCTTCCAGCCCTGGGCGGCGCGGGAGGCCGGCGGCTGGCGGCAGCTCGCCCTGCGCAGCGGCGACGCGGTCTTTTTGGTGAATGAGGGCGCGGGGCCCCGGGAGCCGCTCTACGGCCTGGACCCGCGTCACGCCGTGCCCAGCGCCACCAACCTGTGCTTTGATGTGGCGGACGCGGGTGCAGCCGCCCGGGCGCTGGCGGCAAAGGGCAGCTGCGTGCTGGTGCCTCCTGTTCGTGTGCAGGATGCACTGGGTGCTGCCACCTACACCGTGGTCCGCTCGCCCGCAGGCAACCTCAGCCTGACGCTGCTGGAGCGCACCGACTACCGCGGACCCTTCCTGCCGGGTTTCCGCCCTCTGTCCTCCAAAACCGGCCCGGGATGGTTCAGCCACGTGGACCACCTGACCCTGGCCTGCACCCGCGGCAGCTCCCCTACACTGGTGCGCTGGTTCCACGACTGTCTAGGCTTTCACCACCTGCCACTGAGCCCAGGTGAGGATCCGGAGCTGGGCTTCGAGGTGACAGCGGGGTCTGGACAAGGGGGGCTGAGGCTCACTGCCCTGCAGACCCGGCCATGCAGTGCTGTCCCCACCCTTGTGCTGGCCGAGTCCCTGCCGGGGGCCGCCAGAGGACTGGACCAGGTGCAGCAGTTCCTGGCCCAGCACAGAGGACCAGGCCTGCAGCACGTGGGACTGTACACACCAAACATCATAGAAGCCACTGAAGGGGTGACTTTGGCTGGGGGCCGGCTCCTGACTCCTCCAAAGGCCTACTACCAGCAGCCCGGCAAGGAAAGTCAGATCCGAGCTGCAGGCCATGAGCCCAACCAGCTGGCCCTGCAGGGAATTCTGCTAGACGGCGAGAAAGGCAAGTTTTTGCTTCAGGTCTTCACCAAGTCGCTCTTTGCAGAGGACACCTTCTTCCTGGAGCTGATTCAGAGGCAGGGGGCCACAGGCTTTGGCCAGGGCAACATCCGGGCCTTGTGGCAGTCCGTGGAGGAGCAAGCTGCCAGGGACTGAGGAAGCTGAGGAAGCCAGAGCTGGCAGCCACCTGTCCTGGAGGTCTGGGGAGTTCAGCCCAGGGCCTGGTGGAATAAGGCTATGTCCCTAGGGGCCAGGTGTGGCCTCCATTTCATCAGTACCTGCCAGAAGTTGAATCTCTCACTGGGGTCCAAAGAAGTTTGTTTTTAACTATAAAACACTTTTTACAGTCTATATCTAAATAAAGAATACAGGAGTGTAACTCCTTTAGGAAATGGAACATAACCAACACTCTTGAAGACTTTTATGTCCTTCTCTGACCTCATTTCCCTTTACCCACTCCCAATTTTAGGATTATTAACCCCTTGCTTTTCTGTATTGATTCACTACATATGTAATTGATCCCTAAATAAATGATTTCTTATTTGAGGTAGGAATTTAAGACAGAATAAATCTTTCTCTGTGCTTCTTTCCCTTCTCCCTCAGAAGCAGCCACAGAAGGGGGAGGGGCTAGGTCAAGGCTGAGCCAAACCACTTGCTCTAGAGCGGTGGTTCTCAACCTTCCCAATGCCGCGACCCTTTAATACAGTTCCTCATGTTGTGGTGACCCCCAACCATAAAATTATTTTTGTTGCTACTTCATAACTGTAATTTTGCTACTGTTATGAATCGTAATGTAAATATCTGATATGCAGAATGTATTTTCATTGTTACAAATTGAACATAATTAAAGCATAGTGATTAATCACAAAAACAATATGTAATTATATATTCAATATGTGTTTTCCGATGGTCTTAGGCGACCCCTGTGAAAGGGTCGGTCGACCCCCAAAGGGGTCGTGACCCACAGGTTGAGAACTGCTGCTCTAGAGTGATACCACTGCTACAGAACTAACCAGAGACCTGGAGTGAAGGTGTGGGTATCAACCACTGGCAGGGACTTCCTGCGGCTGCCTTCTCCCTCTTTCCTGGGGGCTGAGGGGGGCAGATCACTCTGGATAGAACATGCTCCTCTATCTGCCCAGGGCTGGCTGGGAGCTCAGCCAGAGGAAGTCAGGACCAAGCAGGACTTGACCACTTCCTGGAACCCTCAGAGATGAGGAGGAAGGGGGCTAGGCAGAGGATGGAAAGTCTCCAAATGACTATAAAAATAAGTACTTTATTAAAAAACAGGATTCTCAAGGGGAGGGCGCTTCCAGATGTGTCACTGGGCCGCACTGTTGAGTCTAGGTGCATCTGTGGGGATATGGGGCCGAAAGAAACGATCCAGGACTTGCTGGCCTGGGCTGGGCTTTTTCCGGCTGGATGGAGTCGACACCTGGGATCTTTTGGAACTCTGTTTAGAAGGCATTAAGGGGGCAGTGAAGAATATTCTCCTTTCACCCCTACCCCCACTCCACTGCTCTAGCTGACTCTAGCCTGAATGTAGGAAAGCTTCCAACCTATCTCCAGGATCTGCCTCTTCCATCAACTCTCTAAACGGCAGTCCAAGGTAATCTTCCTCAAATATAAATCCGACTCCTCTCTCCACCTAACATGCTTCATTGGGCTGGTGTTCATGGCCCTGCTGATTGCTCCGGCTAGATGCTCAGAGTTCCTCACACACGCAGACTGCATTGTGCCCATCATTGCTTACACTACTTTTTATTGTTTTTGTTAATCCTCACCGAGGAGGCCTTTTCCACTGATTTTTAATCCTCACCTGAGGATATTTTTTCCATTGACTTTTAGAGAGAGAGAGAGAGAGAGAGAAAACATTGAATGGCGGTCTCCCGTGCAGGCCCGACTGGGGCGGGGATCAAACCTGTAACCCAGGTACATGCCCTTGACCAGAATCCTTCAGTGCTCAAGTCAAGATCTAACCACTGAGCAACACAAACCAGGGCTACTTAAACTATCCTTAGGCCTGGAAGAACATCTTTATTGCTGATTCCCTTCCCAAACCTGGAAAAAATGATTCATTTCTAGGACCCACATTACCAGCCACTTCTTTCAAGCAGCCTTTCCCTGATCCTTTCCTCCCAGACAGACCTGAGAGCATTACCTCATATCCAACAAAATCTAGTACAAACATTTCACACATCTGACACTACTGTCTCCATCATTTTCTCTTGTTCCCTCTCCACCTGGACCCTAGACTGTAAGGTCTCTACGTCATTCCTCGGCCCCCGGTGAAACTCGGAGTGGACAATGTTCACCCAAATATGTCCTTAACTCACTGAAAACCTGTGGATTCAGGCCTAGGGAGAGAGATGGCTGGGCGAGGGCCAGGGGACTCACCTTGCAGGTCCCCGACTGCTGGCCTTCATACACCCGGAACACCTAGCCAAGAAGAGAGGGGAGAGTGCAGGGCTGGCATCTTCTTCCAAAGCCAGAACCCTGTCCTTTTTTATTTTTATTTTTCCTGTTTATATGGTAATAGGTTCATGCAGAACATGTAGGGAGCACAACAAAGACAACAAAGATAGTGCCTTTTTCATGGCGGTGGAGACAGCTGCGGTGTGAAACTCTTCCCGAGTCAGCCAGCGCGCGCCAGGTGCTGTGACTGTCACTGGGGCCTGCCCTTCCAGGGCCAGACCATATACTTGATAGGTCAGCTTGATGTGAGAGAAGGTGTGGACCACCTGGGGGAGGACCAAGGGGCTGAAATAGGCCCGTGGCTGTGGCTGAAAAAGCCGTCATTTTTGGCCCCTCACTGCTCACTTACCTGCCCTAGGTGATGCAGGTGGGTGGCTGGGAGGGGCCCAGCCCAATTCTGCAGTTCCTGCAGCAGGGCCTTGCGCTGATGCCGTCCTGAGGGGTCCACAGTCACAGATGGGAACTCCCACAGTCCTGCCAGCAGACCTGAGACAGCGATCAGCAGGTGTGAGTTAGGCCTTAGCTGCTGACTCCTCCGTTCCTCCCCTTTTGCTCACACCACTGCCCTCCACTCCCAGGATCCAGGTACCTGAGTTGGGCCTCTGCACCAGCAGAATTCGGGCACCCCCAGGGGCCCCGGGCTGCTCCAGAACACAGGTGGCAGAGCACTCCGCCCTGGGGGGCTTACGGCTGGCCTTTCTGGGAAAGTTGGCCACTCCCAGCGACTGGTCCCAGGGCTCGGTAGGAGGTGCGCACAGCTGGCACTGTCCAGTGTTGGGAGCTGGGAACAGAGATCCCAAGCCCCACTCAGGCCAAGTGGGCTTACGTGCCAGGCCCAGAGAGCAGGTCTTGGCCCAGCTGTGCAGAATCTAACAGGTTGTAGGATGAACTAGAACAGCCGTGGGCAAACTACGGCCCGCAGGCCGGATCCGGCCCGTTTGAAATGAATAAAATACCCTTTTATGTAATGATGTTTACTTTGAATTTATATTGGTTCACACAAACACTCCATCCATGCTTTTGTTCCGGCCCTCCGGTCCAGTTTAAGAACCTATTGTGGCCCTCGAGTCAAAAAGTTTGCCCACCCCTGAACTAGAATGAGGCTTCCCAGGCAGCTCAGTGACCGTGCAGGGAAGGGCTGGTGCTAGAACCAGACTCACCACACTCCTCCACGTCAGGACTGCCTGGCAGGCTCTGTGAGGCTGGAAGCCGCTCCCGCTCCACCTGGCAGGCATAGGGAAGGAAGTCACGGTGCACGGGGGACTCCCTAGGACCTCGCTGCCCCTTCCCCAGATGGCTCACCCTCTGGTGTGCCCGGCACAGGCTCTGGACAGGGCACTGGCTGCAGTGTGGGTGTTGCGGGGTGCACACTATGGCTCCCAGCTCCATGGCTGCTTGGTTAAAGTCTCCGGGCCGGGCTGGGTCTACCAGCTGCTGGGCTAGGCTCCTACCAGAAGGGAACATTTCTGTGAGCCAAAGATCCTTTGGAGGCACCCCTCCCAATGTCCTGCATTACCCCAATATCCTACCAGAGCTGCTGGGAGACAAAGGTGTTGCTGGGATCGGCACCAATGCCTCGGACACGGCATAGCACCCGCACTACGTTTCCATCCACCACACCGGTCACCTGACACAGAGGAGTCCAGGAGTCAGCCTGGTCTGGGAGGAAAGTGGGCATGCACAGAATGGGGATGGACTATGGACTCACCTGGCCAAAGGCAATGGAAGCAATGGCTCCAGCTGTGTACCGCCCCACGCCAGGCAGGAGCCGCTGCAAGGTCTCTGCTGTGCGTGGCACATGGCCCCTGAGCTCCTCTACCACCTGATTGGGTGGGAAAGGTTCAAGGTTAGGAGACAGCTGAGGGCCTGGGGATCCCACCCTCCCTGCTATCCCCTTACCTTCCGGGCTCCCTCCTGCAGCCGCCGGCCTCGGGAGTAGTACCCCAGGCCAGCCCAGAGCTGGTTCACTTCCTGTGGGTGGGGTCAGAGGTCAGAGAAATCAGCACTCAGTCCTCTGTTGTCCTCATTTCCCCCTCCCCTAGGGTGGGTCTCACCTCCAGGGAAGCACTGGCCAGATCCTGCAGTGTTGGCCACTTCTATAGCCAGAAGACAGGCAAAAATAGAGAGGTCAAGGGTGAGGGAGGAAAAAGAAGCCTTCTTTCTCCCCAGCCCAAAGACAGGCTCTCATCTGGGGTCTAGCCCATCACCCTCCCCTTCCTTCCCTGAAGTCACCTGCATCCATCTGGTATAATAGTCGATCACCGTGGCAACCTGGGTCTGCTGCAGCATGACCTCTGAGACCCATACTGGGGAAGAGGGGTTGGCATGAGGACACTGCGGACCTGCCCTGCTCCTAGCCCACAGCCCTGACTCCAATCTGAGGGTGTCGGGGCAGAAAGCAGCTCTGTTCTCAGGAGATGTACTCACCAGCATATGCCCGCCTGTCCAGGTCCACCTCACCCTCTGCCTGCCAACGCAATCCCAGATGGGGCGTTAGTGTGGAGGGGGCTGGGCACTAGCCTCCCACCCCGGTCCCTGTCCCTGTCCCTCGCCTGCCTACCCGCCTTCTCCAGGGCAGGTCCCGCTTCTTTTGGTCATACCAGCTCAGCAGGCTCTCCCGGAAGACGGTGACCTCGGCTGTATCTCTGAATTGGTGGTACGGGGAGACAGAGGCCTGCAATACCACCTCCTCCTGACGCCTGGCCTGGCCTGCTGGGGCCTCAGGAAACTCAGGAGTTGTCCCTGCACAGGCTGTGCACCAGGAACCTGGGACACTACAGCCTGGTTGCAGTCTGCTTCCACGTAGGGCTCCCCCCACCCCTGACCCCTTGACCTGGAGTCAGTCCAGAATTATCTAGCTGTGTGTAGCCTTAGCCAAGTTTCTAGCCTTAATCTTCCCAGAGTGGCACTGCTGGCTCCTTTTTCTCTGGGTTATAATGAAAATCCAATAGTTTCAGTCAAGCATAACATACCTGTGCAGGGATTTCCCATTTACAAAATACTTTCAGGCAGATCAACTCATTTGATCCTATTAAAGCCACATGAGGAAGAAAATGCACAGACTACTGCTCCACGTCACTGGTAAGAAAGCAGCCATTCAGAGCAATTATCCCAAAATCACATTGCAAAGTCAGAATTAGATCCTTAATTAGTCCCTGCAGGCTTGAACCTGTCCCCTTTCATAGCCAGTGAAACCAGCCCATGAGTTTTTTCCTAGGTCCGAGTTCCTCACCATCAGGGGTAGTAGGCCTGGCCTGGCTGCTGCTGAGGGCATGCTTCTCCCTTTCCTCCCCACTGGATGTCTGCTTCCTGCGACGACTTCCCACAGCTGCGCGTGGCTTCTTCATGACGATCTAGAACACAAAGGCCCAGCCAAAGTAGTCAGTCAAAATTAGGCTGACTCTTGGGGCCCTGTAGGGGGTGGAGCCACCTCCCTCCCTACACCATTCACAGTGTCTAGCTTTTCTCAACAACTCTCTAGACTGGCCAGTGTGCTCAGTGGTTGAACTCACTGGCTCGATTCCTGGTCAGGTCACGTGCCCAGGTTAGGTTGTGGGCTCTATCCTCAGTAGGGGTATACAGGAGCCAGTAGGGGGCATGCAGGAGGCAGCCATTCAGTGGTTCTATCTCCCAATCCTTTCCTCTCTGAAAAATCAATAAAAACATATTTTCTAAAACAAACAACTCTCTAGATCAGCGGTTCTCGAACGACCCTTTCACAGGGGTCGCCTAAGACCATCGGAAAACACATTTAATTACATATTGTTTTGTGATTAATCACTATGCTTTAATTATGTTCAATTTGTAACAATGAAATTGGGGGTCACCACAACATGAGGAACTGTATTAAAGGGTCGCGGCATTAGGAAGGTTGAGAACCACTGCTCTAGATGCTCATGGGCTTGCTCTTGACTGGCTGTGGCCCTGAGGTATGACCAATAGGGCTGAGCTTCTCCAAATGGCCTAAGAGGGACCAGCATTAGTATAGTCCTGGAGACGTACACAGAGTAAGAGGCCAGGGCTGGGCTGGGTCAAGGACCAAAAGCTTCCTGTGTGGGAGCACCTGTGTATACCTGATGCTTATTGTGACTACGTGTGTGGACATGGGTTCTTTAGATGTGTCTAGGAGCACAGGCGTGGGTAGGAGGGTTATCTGCTTAGAGACACAGCACGTTTACAGTGAAGCAGTCTTTAACAGTCATCTAGCCCAAACCTTCATTCTGTAGAAAGGAGAAACCAAGGCTCAGAAAGGGGAAAAGATTTGCCTGAAAGCAGATGTCAAGTCGGGGTGGGGGGAGAGAGATGAGCTATTTTTATGCCTAATCTTTTGTGATCTAGAAAATCATAGCCAGCTGACCATTAGCAAAGAGAAAATGCATCCGGTTGATCTTCATTTCTCCCTTACTGTACTTGTAGCTGCCTTTTCCTAATAGTTAAATGTAGCTAACAGTACGTGCTGACTATACGCCAGACCCTAAGTGCTTTACCAGATTTCTCAATCTCCTGATGATACCATGAAGTATGTTCTAGTATTACGTCCATTTCAGTTATGAGGAAACTGAGACTTGTAGAGATTAAGCAACTTGTTCACTCCAACCCAAAAGGTTTGCTTCCAGAGTCTACATTCTTGAACTCTGCTATACCGCAGTCCCTGCTGAACCTCTGGTTCAAACTCTCTCCTCAAACTCTTGACTTTATCACCTCATTTTCATCAAAAGAGCTTGCTTCCTTCTTGAGAGAAAAAAAAAATGAAATAAACTTACCTCCATCTTCACTTTCCTTCTATGAAAGAAAGGTCCCTCTTCCTAAATTGTCTGAGCTCAGGGTCCTGCTCCTCCAATCCCTTCCACAAGACCCACTTTCCTCTCCTTCATAGCCAAACTTCCTTCCATAATTCATTCTACAATCCATTCTCCATAAAGCAATATTTTAAGACATGATAACAGCACTTTCTTACTTAAAACCTTCAATAGCTTCCCATTAATTCACTGAAAAATATTTATGGAGTGCCTACTTTGTGTCAAGCAGTTTTAGGTACTTCACTAAATAAAACATCCAAGGTTCCTGCCCTCACAGGGTTTATATTCTAATGGAGGCAGACTATAAATAACATACATAAGCAAATTATATAGGATATTAGGTGATAAATATAAGCATAAGGAGAAAAAATAAAGCAGGTGAAGGGGATAACAAATGGGGAGGGGGTGGAATGTTGCAATTTTAAAGAAATGTGGTCCTGGTGGGCCTTGTTAAAGTGTTATTTGACCAATGACTTAAAGCAGTTGAAGAAGTTAGCCACGTGGATACCTGTGGGAAAGGCATACTAAGAAGGAGCTAGTGCAAAGGCCCTAAGGATGGTGCCTGGTGTGTTTGTAGAACAATAAGGAAGCCAGTGTGGTTAAAATAGAATGAGGAGGGGGTAAGGATAGGAAATAAAGTCAGAGAGCTAAAGAAGGGGGCACAGGATCACAAAATACCTTGTAGGCCACTGGAGGACTTTGGCTGTCACACCCATTGCTCTTAAAGCTAATCCTCTTAATATAAGCCTTGTAGGCTCCAGGGCCCCATTTGCCTCATCACCTCATCACTATGCTCCAGCCATGTTTGCCTGAAATAGAAGCTTCCATCCATCAAGTGTCTGTCTACCTTGAGGCCTGACCCAATCCATTTCCTCTACTTGGACAGCTCTTCTCCTATGCTTTACCTAACATCCACTCATTCTTCAGGTCTTGACTTAAATGTCCACGTCAGGCCCCCCCAGTCCTACCCTCTTGTGTTTTTCTCCATTGCTGCTCTTACACCAATTACAATTTCACATTTTTTTTGGTGATTCTTTAATCAGTGTCCACTTCCCCAGCTTGACTGTAAAACTCCATGAGAGCAAGTACTGGGTCTGTTTTGGTGACTGCTGTATCCTCTGAGCTGAGCACAGTGCCAGGTAAATTGTATACAGTAAATACTTGTTAAATTAATTCATGGGATGAAAGGATTTTCCTTTTAGAGTAGGAGAAATCCAAACAATTCTGAATAATGATGAAAAAGACTCAGTAGAAAGGTTGAAAGTGAACAAGGAACAGTGAGTAACCACGGAGAAAGCGTTAAGTCCTTGCTGGGCTGAGAGGATGGGAACGCAGCTCCAGGGAAAGCGCGGTCTCTGGCAGGCACACCTCGCTCCCAGTAGCAGGATCACGTCCAATCCCCTACATCACCGGTACCTCCCAGTTGCTTACACTGTGTCCCTTCCTCTTCGTCTCTACTGCTGGAGCCTAATGCAAGTCATTCTTGTCACCTGCCTGGATTATTTCAAAAGCTTCCCTGCTAGTGGATGGCTCTAAGCCCTCTGCAGCCTCGGCTCGAGTCCTCCTGCCCGCCTTTCACTTTCTGGAACGCAGTGAGTTCCATCCTCCCGGGGAACTCGCCCTTTCCCAGAATAGACATCTTTCCCCCACATTCCCCGGTCTTTGTCTAACTCCTATGGCTGCTTTAAGCTTAGCTCTGGCAGCGCCACCTCCTCTGCGGACACCCACCCCTACCCCGAGCCGTGTCCCTGAAGACAGAGTAAAGCTCACTCCCACGTCCCCACGAACGTACACGAAGAATTACCTCCCACGTTTTCCCGTGTCCGAATACCCCACGTTCCCAGGGGGCGTGGCTCCGGCCAATCCGGGCGGCGAGCTGAACCGTGACAGCCAATAGCATCCCAGAACGCTCCGAACCCGCTCCTCGCGCGCCAGACACCGGAGGTCTGAACGGAACTCCAGCCCCACAGTGACTTCCGGAGGCGAGAGCCTGCCCCTACCCCGAACTCAATAGTCGCGCCAGGAGACAAAGCGGAAGTCCTGCCGTTTCTTGCCACCGACTAGTCAGGCAAGGGCCGCGCGGTGTCATGGCAGCCGACAGTGACGATGGCGCAGCTCCAGCGATCTCTGACAGTGAGTGGCTTTTCAGGGGCCGACTTAAAAGCCTGTGCGCCCTGGGGGAGGGGAAGGCCTCTGGCTCATAGTTCTAGAAACCGACCTCAAGTTTCAGAGGACTAACTTCTCCCTTTTTAACTAGCCACGAGGAGACTACAAGTCCCAGTGTGCACCGCGGCTCGGGCTGCAAAAGCCTGGAGCGTTAGGAGCACAGTTAGGATCGTTAGGGGGCATGTCGGGAAATGTAGTCTGGAACTCATTTCTCTGTTAAGTGGGGCAGGTTGGGAGTTGTGGTCCAAAGGAAGTGGGATATTTTGGGAAGCCAGGTCTAGGGCATTATCTCTGGGGCCTAATTATTATTGGGCTCCGGGCCATACAGGCTACTGCCACCTGTGGCTGCTAAGGCACCAAGGGAACAGTCGTATGGAGCCTGATGGGATATTAAAGGAGCTCAACTCCTGGAGCCGTAACAAATAGTTCCTGCAGGACTTGGGAAAAAGGTACCTCACAGATCATCTAGTGACTAGAATTATTCTAGTCCAAACTTAACCTTCTACAGATAGTGATGCTGAGGGAGAAGTGATTTTCCCAAAGTCTAACATAAGCCCCTGGAAGACGCAGGCTTTTTCTCCCCAAATTCAGGGCACTATTCACTCCAAGGTCTGTGTGTAGAGCATGCTGATACAAAGGCTTGAGGGGGAAAGTTGCCATTTCTTGCCATCATGGAAAATGCCCCCAAGCCATGGCCTAGCTTGGTGTCTACTCCCCGTCCCCCTTGCCTGATCATTAACTTCCATTATTCTGTTCTCCTTACCCCCAGATAGTGTCAGCAAAAGCACAAAACCTGGGGAAGAGCTGGTAGTACAAGTTCCCGTGCTGGATGTGCAAAGTGACAACTTTAAGGAGATGTGGCCATCCCTTCTGCTGGCCATAAAGACAGCTAGCTTCGTGGCTGTAGACACGGTGAGGGTTGGGGAACTGGGAGGGCAGGTGGTTGTGAAAGGGCTGGTGTTGGGGATCTAATTCAGTTCTCCCTTTAACCACCCATAGGAACTGAGTGGGCTTGGGGATAGGAAGAGTTTGCTGAACCCGTAAGTATAATCTGTGATCTCTTTAGTTCCAACCCTGATGAGGGGAAGTGGGGGCAAACCTTAGCCCTGGAGTGGAAGTCACCCTGGGTGGTTTAGGCCCTTCATGAGGCTAACTCCTAGCCACAGCCACCTCCAAACCCAACCCCAAGGTGCATCGAAGAACGTTATAAGGCTGTGTGTCATGCTGCCAGGACCCGTTCTATCCTCTCCCTGGGCCTCGCCTGCTTCAAGCAGCAGCCAGACAAGGTATGTGCTGATTTCATTCCCTTCCCAGGTTTGTGGCTGGGGGAAAGAGGAGGGTTGAGATCCTGGGAACATTATGTGGAAGGTTTTTTTGTTGTTTTCTAAATGTTTTTTATTGATTTGAGAGAGAGTAAGGGAGAGGGAGAGATCGAAACATGAATGATGAGAATCATTGATCAGCTGTCTCA
Source organism: Myotis lucifugus (assembly GCF_000147115.1). Taxonomy (NCBI): domain Eukaryota; kingdom Metazoa; phylum Chordata; class Mammalia; order Chiroptera; family Vespertilionidae; genus Myotis; species Myotis lucifugus. The sequence continues at coordinate 1,224,476 of NW_005871270.1, read as the reverse complement.
TGCACACCCCCTACTGGGGATCAAGCCCGCAACCTGGAATTAAATCATGAACCCTGGTTCATGGGTCCATGCTCAACCATTGAGCCACATTGGCCGGGCACATGTGAGGTTTTGATGTAGCGAACCCTCCTTCTCTCCCAGGGTGAACACTCATACCTGACCCAGGTGTTCAATCTGACCCTGCTGTGTGTGGAAGAGTATGTCATAGAACCAAAGTCTGTGCAGTTCCTGGTACAGCATGGCTTCAACTTTAACAGGCAGTATGCCCAGGGTATCCCATACCATAAGGGCAACGACAAGGTAGGTCTCCAGTCTTGAGACTGCCTCTTCTGTGATTTCATCTTCTTCCTACCACAGGCTGGATGTGTGGGAGGATCTGCTTCTTAGGGAGTCACTAGTGACAGGGCTGGGGAAATAAGACGAATATGTGGGTGAAGAGCATTGGGTTAGGTGCGGAGGAAGAGCTTTCCAGGTGGGGGAGTTTGGGATAAATATATTGTGAAAGAGGCTCCGTATGGGACTGCCCTTTCCTATGACCACTTTCTTTCCAACCAGGGCGATGAGAGCCAGAGCCAGTCGGTGAGGACACTGTTCCTGGAGCTAATCCGGGCCCGCCGGCCCCTGATACTGCATAATGGTCTCATAGACTTGGTGTTCCTGTACCAGAATTTCTATGCACATCTGCCTGAGAGCTTGGGAACCTTCACTGCTGACCTGTGTGAAATGTTCCCAGCTGGCATTTATGACACCAAATATGCTGCTGAGTTTCATGCCCGCTTTGTGGCCTCCTACCTAGAATATGCCTTCCGGAAATGGTGAGGGACTGGTTGAGGGGAAGCGGTGGGGCCTGGTATAAACCTATTTTTATATTTAGTGAGTGCCTATCATGTGCCAGGCACTGTTTTAGTGCTGGGGATTCAGCAGTGAACAAAACAGATATAAACCCCTGTTCACATGGAGCTTATATGCTAGTGGACCAATACCCTCTTGCGCTATTTCAGTGAGCGGGAAAATGGAAAGCAGCGGGCAGCCGGCAGCCCACACCTTATCCTGGAGTTCTGCAACTATCCTTCTAGCATGAGGGCCCATGTAGACTACCGCTGCTGTATGCCCCCTACATCCCACCGTCCTCATTCCACCGTCATCTGTGATAACTTCTCGGTGAGAACTCCCACCCATTTCCTGGGGGAGGGAAGGTTCTGATACCTGGAACCCCTCTCTAAGCCTCTTTCCTGCCTCTAGGCCTATGGCTGGTGCCCCTTGGGATCACAGTGTTCTCGGTCCCATGATATTGACCTTATCATTGACACTGATGAAGCTGCCACAAAGGATAAGCGGCGACGGCGACGACGTAAGGAAAAACGACGGAGGGCTTTGTTGGGCCTGCCTGGGAAACAGAGCTCTGGGGAAGCCGAGGATGGTCCTCCCACTAAGCAGGTCTGTGGGGATGGCGCTGAGGCTGAGGAAACTGAGCAGGAGGTGGCTCAGGACGAGACTAGCAACCAGCCTGGCTCTGAGCAAGATCACAGAAATGACTTGGAGATGGGACTTAAAGCAACAAGGGCTGAAACAGCTGACATGGCTGCCTTAGAAGCACCAGGGAGTCAAGCCAGTCCTAACCCAGTGCCTGGGGATGGATTGCATCGGGCTGGTTTTGATGCCTTTATGACAGGTTATATAATGGCCTACATGGGAGTAAGCCAAGAACCTCAGCCCTGTAGCTCTGGACCCTGGCTACCTGAATGCCACAACAAGGTATACCTGAGTGGCAAAGCTGTACCCCTCACGGTGGCCAAGAGCCAGTTCTCCCGTTCCTCCAAAGCCCACAACCAGAAGATGAAGCTGGCTTGGGGCAGCAGCTGACCTAACTACTGCTTAGCACCCAGAGCCCAAGAAGAGAAGCTGAGGGTAGAGCAGAGGGGTCTGGTCCCTCTAGCCTATGAATGTCCTACTCCCAACTACTACAGAGTTGGGGAGGAGGGCTCCTGACAGAGATACTGCTGCATTGCTCTGGACTTTCTTTACCCCAGAGGCTGAGAAACAATGGTACAAGTAAGAAGGCTGACCAGCACCTGTAGTAACCAACTTTATTTTTAAGTCTGAGAGTGTCTTGGGAAAGTTTTACCAAAAAATCAGCAGAAACAAGTTATGAAAATGTTTGACCAGCTTTATCTTTGGTTATTTCTTATTGCGGCTCTATAAAGACAGACTGTTCCCGTAGCTCCAGCCATAGCAGGGAAGGAAGAAAATCAGTCCATGTATAAACCGTTTAACCAATTGGGTGTATCACATGTTGACAAATATATGGGGCAGGCCCTAGGGCCTACAAAACCAGCCCCACTCCCAACCACAAGGTTGAAAGTCTTATAGGGCAGAACATTAAGACTCCCTTCATAAATATGAAAATAGGTTAATGAACTGGAAAAGATCTTTGAATAGGTTAGCTAAGAGCCATGACCACCACACTGCCTTGTCCTCCCCTTGCATAGAAATGTAGTGACGTGGTCTGACTGTGCAGTAAGTGCAAACAGCAATTATTCAAGTGTCTTAGACATACTGGCAAGAAGCACCCCAGTCTTTAGGTCTGAGAAATAGCCATGCCCTTTTCGGCCTCCTGGTCAGCTCCACGTTCCATCCAGTAACTTATATGCCCCAGGGAAGGGCAAGAGACAGACCTGGGGTGGAAGAAGAACCTGGGGTAATAGTCTGCCAGCTCAAACTAGAACTAGGAGTCCTCTGGTCTTGTCTGCAGAAACGCATTGTGGGTCAGCTGGGAGCCAGAGCTCCTTGCAGGATTTCAGAGGCTTGGAATCAGCTGTTGGCCCCAACAAGGAAGGCTTCTTACTGCTGCCTCCCCTCTCACAGTCACTGGGCACTTGGAGCCCCAAAGTTGAGCCTGACTTGGCCTAGCCTGCCTGCTCTGTGGGCTCCAGGGAAGAGTCAAGGCTGTGCACCAAGGGGGCCCTGTGGCTTCAGCTGAAGGTCCATCCCCATGGTGAGACAGGGATTAACCCCTCAACCATCCTGCTCTCCCTGGGTTTTCAGGCCTCTGCCTGAGACAGAGAAGGGGACTGGAGCCGAATCTCTTGGCCTTTCTTCTACCTCCATCTCTTCAGAGGCACCTGCAAGGCATGGACTGGCCCCCCGAGGCCTGGGCCCAAAACCATTTTCCTCCTGGGAACTGGAGCAGTCCATGGCTTCATGGGCTGGAGCAGCTGGTAGGGCAGATGCTCGGAATGGCGGGATCTCTCTTACTTTGTACTTGAGACTACTGAGACGTGGTGGGGGCCCATCAGACAGTGATTCTTCTCGGCCTACAAATGGACAGGCCTCTTGATGCAAGAACTCTGGTGAACCAGGCAAAGAATGCCACCGGCGAGCAGGTGGGGCCAGGGGTTCCTGCCAGTCAGCCATAGGCAAAGTTCCAGGCCCTGGTGCATCCAGGTCAAATACCAGGGAAATAACAGACTTGCTGGGCAGGTCAAAGAACTTGACCTTGCCACCCTTGAGGTCCTGGCGAGCACTGAAAGGGTTGATTTTGGGGGTGCTGGCAGCACCACCTCGTGGCTGGTAGTAGGGGTCCAAGACATTCACTGTATGTGGGGGCTTATGGGAGAAGATGTCTGACTGGCTACGAGACAGCCAGATGGTACGTCTTGGGCGTGGGGACTTGGGAGGGATCTTCTCATCTAGTGAGCTCAGTCGCTTCATCCCAGGTCCTTTCTCCAGGAGTCCTGAAGGACAGTACATCAAGTCAGGATTACTGCACTAGTCATAACAAATACAAGCACTACACTAAGTGTTTTTTCTTGGGAAAACAAAGTAGGTACTGTTGTCCCCATTTCACCAGTGAGAAAACAGACTGAAAGAAGGAGGCAGCATACCAAATCACAACTCTTGGAGTTCAGTATTTTTCCCATGTCCCCCATCCCTGCACCTTTCGTTTGGACATAGGATCCTGCCTTCACAGCCCTAGAGGGGAAGACCCCACAACCCTAATTTCTTACCCTTAGCAGTGGGCTGCAGCTCTTCCTCCTGTAGGTGGTTCAGAATTTCCTCCAGGTTCTTCCCAGTCTCCACAAAGGATGGGCGCAGTTTGGGGTCCATCTGTAGTTATCCACAGCAGCGATTAGCCCTGCCCTCCTACCTTCCACCCACAAGGATAGCATTTTAGTCTGTTTCTAGCATCTTTTAAGACTCAGATGTGCAGCTAAGAGACCTTTTCTGAAGGCCGCAGACCCTGAGGATGATTCCCAGAGCTAAGGTCAAGGAAGATGCTATCGTCTAATACCCTCCCCTGTCTCAGTAATCTTTCTGTGCCTTACCCTCTTTTGGCACAGAACCCTCCAACAGGTTATGCTCACATTGGTTTGTTCTTTCTTGAGTCTGCTGCTAATGTGTTTCTCGAGGTTACCTAGACAAAGCCCATCTACTCCTTGGTCATAACAGGTAAGTCAAGCCTCAGAGCTGTATAAAATGAAAGCTAACAAGAGCCTTTCCCATCAGCCTTAGGACCAGCTGGATCCACAGTCTAACTAAAACCTGACCAGAGCTCCACCAACACCCAAGGCAAGGGGTGGTGGGTCTACCCTGCAGGCTGAGGAGCAGACATTACAAAGCAATTTTCCTTTATTTGGTCCAGGGCTCTGGAGAGTCTGGCAGGCCTCCAGAGGAGGAGCCATGAGCATTGTCATTCATCAGTGAAAATGAGGCCCCTCATTAGGCTAGGCTCTTTCTACAGTTCTAACCAGGTGAACCCAGCCCCTGACCAAAGCTGGGGGCAGGAGGATACACTCACATTACAGCAGTTGAAGGTAAGCTGCAAAAAGTCTGGGGGACAGTCTCCCACCATGTGCTGGAAAGCGTCATAGTCCAGCCCGAAGTTCTGTGAATGGGTGTGGGGGGGAGGGAACAGAGGACATGGGTAGACAGGTCATTAATCCCTCCATCCATCCTGGCTTGCTCAGAAGGAGAGGCTGAGAATTGCCCCTGAGAAGTAGCCACATATACTAAGTTCCAGCAACTCCACCCCAAGAACAAAATGGTTCCACAGCCTCAAAAGCAGCCCCATCCCAGTGGCACTGATCCCCATGCCTGCAGCTCACCTCTGTGCGGGGAAGATAGTCCGGATCAGCCTGGATACGGGCGATGATCTCACAGAGGATGATACCATAGGAGAATACGTCCGCCTGATGGGTAGTGAGACCTCAGTTTCCCTTTCAGTGGGCTGAGAAGTGAGGTTTCTGCCCCTCATGTCCACAGCCCAGGCCTAGACTCTACTGCACATATTTCACTGGGTAGCTGCCAGGTACCAGCCCTGCTCTTGGTTGTAGATCCTCCCCTAAACATAAAGGGTGATCCTGGACACTGCTAAGAGTGGATTCTAAGGACAACCAAGCCTTGGGACCCCCAGACTCACCTTCTCATTGTAGGGCTCATCTCGGAGAACTTCAGGTGCCATCCAGAAGGGTGAGCCCACCACAGCCAGCTTTTCCCTCCCCATGCTATAGGGTGAGATGATAGAAAAATTGAGCTTGCTACTGGCTGGTATAATAGGATATCTGAATATTGGAAATTCTTCTCCCCCAAGGATGGGTATAGACGAGGAATGACCAAATTTAGGGAGCTGAGGTTGAGCTGTGACCAAGTCCTGGCCTCTGGGGAGGAAGCAGGAGTGTTTTGGGGTGTTTTTTTGTTTGTTTTTTTGCCTTAGTCGCTTCTGTAACCCCAGTACCCATTAGGGCTACTCACCTGACATCAGGGATCTTCTCAGCCAGGCCAAAGTCACCTACCACCGCAGAGTAACCATTTTCATCCCTCTTTATCAGGCAGTTCTAGGGTTCCCAAAGAAGAAGACAGTGTGGCTCAGAAGTGGGGACCAGCTATTCATAAAATTACCATGATAGCGATGTGAGATGAGGTAGGCCTGGATCTTGAGTGGTTGCCCTAGGATTCGTATTACGCTCCAAACACAAATACTTATCTTTACTTTCTACGTGCCAGGCAAGGTTCTAACGGCCAGAGATACCTCAACAAACAGAAACCCCTGTCCTCTTGGAGCTAACAATCTAGTGAGGAAGACAATCAGGCCCCTGGCTTCCCTCTTCAGAATGTACAGACCAAAGACCTTGCCAAGAAATACAAGCATAGAACAAGTACCCAAACATAAACTAACTTTCACTGCCCACAGGATCACAAATAACCTCCTCTCTGGTATTAAAAGTCTATGATCTGGCTCTAAACCAACTGCCTACCCCCCACCAGCTCCTGTCTGCCCCTGATGCCCGACTGCACACATCTTCATGCAGACTTTCATAGACATGCTTGACTTGAAGGCCCTGTTCAGATATCCCATTACACCAGCCAGTGGCAAGGTCATGCTTATACTGTTCTGTTCCATTTGGTGTTCTCCCAATTCTCCTTTTCACCTCAAAATGTTATATGTTTTAAGGCAAGATACCTTTCCAGTCCTGTCCTCTCCAGCTCTCATCTTTATTTCTTTCTCATTTCAACTCCTTTAACTCCTCCTCTATGCCACTTCCTCTTAAAGTCTAGCAGGCTATCAGCTCCTCAGGAGCAAGTTCTGGTTCCTCACAGTATTCAACTCATAAGAGAGGCTCAGGTCATGCTCACTAAACAACTACTGTCTCCAGAAAAAAGGATAAACCCAAACAGCTTGTAAATAAATACAAAGCAACAAACTCTCCTCAAACAGTTGCATTCAAAATAGTCCTACACCACTCTGCTCTACCCACTTTCTCCAGAGGCAGCAGAGAGTAGGGATCCTTGGCTCACAGGGACATTTCTGGGGCCAGCAAGGCCCTATCTGACCCAAACCAGCCCTCCCTCCTCCTCACCAGCCTTGGCATCTAGGTACAAATCAGTTCCTTACTCTGACCTTGATGCAATTACACTATATTCTCTTTTTTCATGAAGTAAAATAAGCTTGTGATTTCATCACATCCTCTCCTGCCCTGGATACCAGGGAGACATGTATCATTTCTAGCTTTCAAGTAGGAGCATCCTTGTGCCTGTTCTGGTGTTAGCCCTCCCATCAGTCCTGCTGGCTCAGCATCCCCCAGCTCATTGACTTTGAATGTCTTTGGGGCCCTAAGCCAGTGTGACTATTAGACAGCCAAAGCCCAGGCTTAGGGCACTGGTCTATGAGGCAGTGGCAGCTCAGATCTGTCACCTATTTCTCTCTCCTCCTATTTCACTAACAGCTCGGGCTCCTTTCTCCAAGGCTCAGTCTAAAGTCCTTTTTACTATTTGTTTTATAGCCCTCAGAAACAACCTTGTTAAATACAGCTTGGAGCAGCAAATAATGAAGAGTTTGGCCACAGTGCACTGCCTTGTCAAGCTGTCCGTTTCTGCTTCCATCTTCACAATTCATGGAGGACCTGCTCATTCACTGCAAATCCACCCATTCAGGAGTAAGTGACTTCACAGTAGCTTCTCTGAGCGGCTGAGAAATGGCTAAGGCAGGGATGATCAGAGCCTTACAAAATGGGGTGAGGTGGCATCTGCCCTGATCTGCAATGTGACCACTGCCCCTCTTAAAGCTCATTCACAGCCAATACCCAGGCATTAGAGCCAAAGACAAAGATGGGATACTGAAAACCAAAAGAACCAAATTTTAGGAGTCTGAATCTGAGGTGATAAGCAAAATGGGGAGGAACTCTGACCAGAATTAGCCCCTAGGGTTTTCCAACAAACTCCTGGGCCTGCCCTTAAAAGGGCCCAGGCTAGTGAGGTTTGTCTGGCAACACCTGCTGTTTTTATTTCCTTATCTCTCATTCTTTTTTCCCCCCTAAGTTCATATCAGAAGGGTAATGTGCCAAAGTCATAATAAGGTTTGTGAGAAGCACATCTCACACAATTATCATGACTATGAATCTCCCATTAATTCTTCACTGATTTCTGCTAGAAATATTATTATGGAAGATCCCAATAAGTTCTATTACTTGATCTTCCTGCTGTTGACACTGCTGGTCACTTCCATCAGTGTTTTTAGGTATCAATCAGGAATTGTGTGAGTACTAGGCATGTAGAGAATAATCAGTTGTGGTCCTGGAGATAAGAGATTAGCTATTAGAGGCTAGAGGCTATTCCTTTCGTTTTAATTTATTTTTTTCAGAGAGAAAGGAGGAGGGAGAGGGAGAGAGATAGAAACATCAGTGATGAGAGAGAATCATCAATTGGCTGCCTCCTGCAGATTAAGCCCAAAACCCCAGGCATGTGCCCTGGCCAGGAATTGAACTGTGACCTCCTGGTTCACAGGTTGACACTCAACCACTGAGCCACTCCCATTCCTTTTTTTTTTTTAATATATTTTATTGATTTTTTACAGAGAGGAAGGGAGAGGGATTAGAGAGTTAGAAACATCGATGAGAGAGAAACATCGATCAGCTGCCTCCTGCAAACTCCCCACTGGGGATGTGCCCTCAACCAAGGTACATGCCCTTGACCAGAATTGAACCCAGGACCCTTGAGTCCACAGGCTGATGCTCTATCCACTGAGCCAAACCGGTTAGGGCTCCCATTCCTTTTTTATTCTTCTCTTCTGGCTTTTTCTTTTTTAATGTTTTTATTGATTTTAGAGAGAGAGGGAGAGAGAGAGAAACATTGATTAGTTTCCTTCTGCATGCACCCCGACTGGGGGATCAAGCCCCCAACCTAAGCATTTACCTTGATGGGGAATCACACTAGCAACCAGCAACCTTTTGGTGCACAGGCCAACCAACGCTCAACCAGCTGAGCTACACTGGCCAGGCGCTCCTGGCTTCTATGACAACTATAATTCTGGATTTCCTTGTCTATCTTTGGCTATTCTGCAGACTACACTGCAGGCTTTTCTTCCCATCCGATGAGGATGATTGCTTTCAGGGTTTTATCTTAGGCCTACAGCTCTTGTGCTCTTTTGTGGAGGCTATCCTACATTTCTTTTCTAATTACCACCTTTGTGCTCATGGCTCCCAAATGTATGTCCTCAACCCTGACCTTGATCCTCAAGCTGCAGATTTAGACAGCCCGTCTATTTCTGGACAACTTCTGGATTGCCATGTTGAATTACACACATGCAAACCTGAACTCAACTTTTCTCCCAAGAACTAAAACTCAAGCTATTTTTTTTTTTATGTCAGCTGGTACTGCCTTTTTTCCATTCAGTTTGCTAAGCTAGAAACCTGGGATTTATCTTAGATTTTTACTCTTACTCCAACTAATTTTCTCTCCGAAATGTTTTTCAAATCAGTCCCTCCCTCTTCATCCTTATTACTATTGCTCTAGTTCAGGTCCTCTTCATTCCTCCCCTGAATATTGCAATACTCTTCTAACTTGGTCCAGGCTTGATCTCCATAATCCACGTTCCTCATTCCTGCCAGCATGATCTTCATAAAATGCAAACCTAACTGTGAAACTCCCCTATTTAAAAGCCAGCAAATTATATGATTCCATTTATATGAAATGTCCAGAATAAGGAAATCCATAGAAACTAAAAATAGATTAGTGGTTGCCAAGGGCTGAAGGGAGAGGGGAATAGGATAAGGGGGGTTTCTTTTTGGAATGATGAAAAGTTCTGAAATTAGATAGTGGTGTTGGTTGAGTATACTAAAAACCACTGAATGCCTGGGCCAGTGTAGTTCAGTGGTTGAGCATCAACCTATGAACCAGGAGGTCATGATTGATTCCCAGTCAGGGCACATGTCCGGGTTGCAGGCTCAATCCCCAGTAGGGGGCATGCAGGAGGCAACTGATCAATGATTCCCTCTCATCACTGATGTTTCTATTTCTCTCTCCCTCTTCCTTCCTCTCTGAAATCAATAAAAACCTATTTAAAAACAAAAAACTGGGCCAGAGTAGACACCTGAGAGCACTTCCTGAGGTCTCCAGGAGCAACTGCAGTCACTATTGGCACTGAATAAAACCAACACGGCACAGGGAGGCCAGAGACTGAACTGCCCTCCTAAATGCCCCAGAGACTGTTTAAGTCTCTCGGAAGATTATCTGGTTTGCTGTCCCATCTCTTGCCCTCCATCCCACCAGGGGATCCCATATATTTACCATAGCTCTTATGTACTAATCTGCTCACATATCTGTCTCCTCAACTAGTCTAAAAGCCCAAGAACGAAAACAATAAAACAAAAGCCCAAGGATGGTACAGATTGTGTTCCAGTAATTTCTATGTCCCCGATACTATGTTCTCTAATAATAGCACAGTATAAATGATTTTCAAAAGCTATTGATGAATCTCATTATAAAAACGACTACAGGGTGCCCTGATAGACACACACTACTCCCTCCAGCATTCAACTTTGTTCCTAATTCATGCTCTCTTCAGTCTCTGAAAATGGACATTTTCTGTTCCTAGCTGTTGCATAGTACAGCCTAAGACCATAGTGGGAAAGGCTTTTCACTCAGATGGATTCACCAGAGTGGCTCCTATGGAGTCAATGAAGTAATACATATATACAAAATCTAACAACCAAGAATAGAGCTACAATTCATAATTCATACTCCTAGGGGTAACCAAATGCAGTGGTGCTTGCCCGACTTAGGGCAGTAATGGTAATAAGCAGAAACAAACTGCTTTCTCAGCTGCCTCTGAGAGCCAAGACTTGTGCACAGTTGTACTAGCTTCTCTTAGAGCCACAGGTAAAAGCCGGTGTGTGGTTATGGTCACTTCTTGATGGCTCAGGAACTGAATAGTTTTAAAGCCACATTACCTCCCACATTGCCTCCCACTTCCTTCTAAGTAAACTATCAGTATCACCACTGCACAAAATTGTATCAGACGATTTCTTAGAAGTAATTACAAAATTAGATTGAACAGCTACCTCTGACAGACGTTTCACTCTTGAAAGCAGTACTACAGTAACCACTGGGATGTGAACCTTGCAAAGGCAATACTACTTTCAGGAGGTGCTCTGATAGGAACTAGGGATCTTTGCTTCTATCACAGGCTCAGGATCATCTGGAAAAAAGGCACCTGCTTCTCTGTCCTGGTTTACCCACCTGGAACGTGTTCCCACTACTTTAAATCCCTCCTGTGAGCTCTGGTCTGAGAAGTCCAGACTGATTGCTCCTGTGAGGTCAAGGACAGAATCTATTTTACAGACTGGGAACCCTGAGGCCCCAAAGGCCCTGAAGTCATTTGGAGGAATGGAACAAAACTGGGTCTGGGATTCAATCTCAGCTCTCGAGATGTTTCGGCCTCTGTGCTATCAAGTACATTTTCTGAAAGAGGGCCAGAAAGCCCCTATGACAGGTTCTACACTAGGTGCGAGACACAACACAATAAACTAATATGAAGTGAATCTCCCATTATACTTAAATCAAACTCAGACCCAACATTGGCAATGAGGAGATCATTTGGAAACCTCAAAGCCCTACTCTGTCCCTTTAGCCTATTTCTCCCTTGAGACTTCTCACTATTATGATTGCTACAATACAGATCTGGGTGGGGCTGCTCTGGCCTCAGTGTGGACAAACCTTCTTCCTAATCCCTGCAACACAGTTATAATGAGGCTCGAACATTCAGACAAAAGGTCAGAAATGATAAAAGGGCAGTGAACACAGACAGTCTCTCCTATTGGATGGTCTGGTTTGTAAAATTCCCTGGTTTTTCTTCAACTTGAAATTCCCTAAAATGCACTTCCTAGCCTGTCTCCAGTTTGCAGTCATTGGTTCTTACCACCTGGAAGTACTCTCAATACCTCCTTAAAGTTCAGACCCAGAAAACAGCTCAGAGAGATACAGTACTTTCTCCTAAGTTCCTAGTTTCTTGTTTCAAGCCACTGGCAGGCACTGAGAATACCTACTCCCTATTAGGAAAACCAAAGGACAGTGGTCTTACCCTACAGTTTCGAAAAGGTTATAATCATGCCGGCGTGGCTCAGTGGTTGAGCATCGACCTATGAATCAGGAGGTCACCGTTCAATTCTGGGTCGGGGCACATCCCTAGTGTGGGGCGTGCAGGAGGCAGCCAATCAATGATTCTCTCTCATCATTGATGTTTCTCTCTCTCTCTCCCTCTCCCTTCTATGAATTCAATAAAAATATATTTTTTAAAAATATATATACTCATGTAAGTGTGGGGGAAATAGCTGTATGACTGATGGACAACTGGTCATGATCTCTCTCCACCTTGGAGCAAATGATGCTGCAAAGATTTGATTTTGGCTGCATGCCCAATGTGAGACTAGGCTATCAACTTAAGGCAGTGTCTAAGCTGACATGAACCCACTCATTTGCCTGGAACAAGTACAGTTTCCCTAGTCTTGACTTTCTAAAACATTCTAGGGGATGAGACAAGGCTGATGAGGGGAAAAGATACCATCTTCCAGGTCCCAGTTCTCCAACTGTCCAGTCCTTGCAGGAACTGAGGAAAACAAAGGCCACCTCACAACTAGGCCTCAGCTGGTCACCACATTCCATTTGCTGGTCTTAGTGCTCCTTTATTAACAGTGCAGCTGACTATAAATGGCTCTGCCACACCCAGGGGCCCTACAATCACCTTCCCTAAAGCTATTTTCTGTGTAATAGTTTATCAACCAATGGCCAGGGTCCCTCAGGGACATTACTACTATTTGGAACACTGGAATCATTCTAGTGTGAGATAGTCAGTAACTTACTTCTCTGAGAGTACAGCCTGCTTTTGTTCTCTTTGCAAACTTTTTCTTATAACAATCTCCCTTACCCCTCATCCATGACAGAAGAGGTGTGGGAATGTGTATGCATGCATATGTGTGCATGTGTATATGTTGAGGATGGGGAATAAAATGACTGCTATTCTTGGGCAGGTACAAAACTCCCATATACCTCCCTAGAAGACTTTAAACCAACTCTTGGACATAAGTCATATTAGATGACTTGTATTTCCCACATCAATGATCAAACAGTATTATTTATATAAGTCTTGTCCCAGTGGTATCCTGGGCCACTTGGCCCTGTGGTGCCTGCCTGTAGCATGGCCAACTTCCTCTAAAAGCAACTGTTTTCTAACCTGGTCACACAGCAATTTGGACAGCAAGAGAATACTACAGAGACCAGCTAACACCAAAGAGAAACTGGCAGAATAGCAGAAACTCAATCACACACATAGAAAATGGGTCAGTACATTATGGCCCTCAAAACCTGCACTCAAGTGACTAAAAATCTCCGAACTCCTGCTCTCAGTTAAGAGCTACTTCCTGGAGGCTATGAGCGAGAACAATAAGAGACAGGCTCCCATATTGTCTTGACTGCTGTCATCCTATTGGGCAAGCACCTCTTAACCCTCCTCACGCCATCTGCTCCTGCAACACACATATTCAGGAGATTAAAGTAAAGCGTGAAGGTTCTCAAGATGTATGTGTTGCCTGGCTCGACACTGAAAGGTACCTGTTGTGAGCCGAGATTGGCTTTCTAAGGAATAGCTATATAGAGTATTAATTTGTATCCTCTGTGATTAAATGTTAAATCTATAAGAGAACTCTATCATTTCAAAGCTTATTAATGACTGGTTTCTTAACACCGCTTTATTGGTAATGGAGAACAGTGTCGAGTGGTGCAAGGAAAGCCTTCATACCTTAGATGTGAGGTCCCGATGGAAAATGCCTTTGAAGTGAAGATAGCTGAGGCCCACTGCTATGTCATAGGCCAGTTTCACCCTCACAGTCCAGGGCAAGTACAGGTTACTGTCTAGCAACTGTTCCAGGTTTCCAGCGTTGATATACTGTAAAACAAGGAAAACCCAGCTACCATTTGTCAGGAATATAAGGCTAGTGGTGAAACCACTAGAGAGTAACACTTAGAAGATAGAGACTGGATGTTTTGTTCATCGTTGTTTTTTAGGTGACTGAGGGCTTATTCTGCATCTATACACAAAGATACCTTTCTTTAAGGAGATCACAATCTATTAAGGGATACAGACAAACAACATCATTTGGTAAATGCTAAAATATAGCTTTGTACATGTACCACCACAGTGCTATGTAGCAAACAGAATAAAGTTACTAACTCAATCTGAACATGTCAGAGAAAGCTGCACAAAGGAAATAAGGAGTCAAAAGGATAACCTGGGGGAACATAAAAGAAACACAGTCCACACAAAGGGAGTAGCATATGCAAGATATAGGTTAAATGCATGATGCACATAGAAAACCAATTTACTCAATATGGCCAAAAGAAGCAGGTGAGGCTGATATGCTTTGCTAAGATATATGGCAGTGGTTCTCAACCTTGGCTGCACATTAGAATCACCTTAGGATTTTAAAAAAATTCCCAGGTGATTCTAATGTGCAGCCAAGGTTGAGAACCACTGATATATGGGCTTTACCTTGTCTACAGGGAACAAAAGAAAGTCTTTTAGACAAAATAACATTTATATTTGCTTTTAAAGAAAATATTATTTTAGCAATGGTATGATAGAATAGAGTGGAGAATATGGAAAAGGAAAAATAGAAGAGTATTGCAATAATCCTGGTGAAAGAAGGGTGTCTGAGTTAAGGCAATCGTGGAGGCAATGGAACAGAGCAAGATTCAAGGTGTACTTAGAGCCCTGGCTGGTGTGGCTGTTGGTTGAGTGTCATCCCATGTACCAAGAGGTCACTGGTTCAATTCCCAGTCAGGGTAAATGGGGATCGAGACTGGGTTGTGGGTAAGGGGCATGCAGAAGGCAGCCAATAGATGTTTCTCTCTCATTGATGCTTCTCTCTCTCCCTCTCTCCCTTCCTCTCTCTCTAAAATCAATAAAAACTTTTTTTTAAAAAAAGATGTACTTAGATGGCAGAGTAAAAAAACAAAAAAACAAAACTTGAGCCCCAGCCGGTTTGACTGAGTGGATAAAGCGTTGGCCTGCAGACTGAAGGGTCCAAGGTTCAGATTCCAGTCAAGGGCACATGCCTGGGTTTCGGGCTCGATCCCCAGTAGGAGGCATGCAGGAGTCAGCCAGTCAATGATTCTCTCTCATCATTGATGTTTCTATCTCTCTCCCTCTCCCTTCCTCTCCGAAGGCGATGTTGAGTTTAAAGGCTTGTGGAACAACCAAAGTGGAGGTGTCATATAGAGAGTTGTTTAAAGTTCAGGAACAACGTTAGGCTAGACACTAAGATTTAAGAAGCAATAACATTGAGCAAAAGTAATCACTGAAGCCAAGGAATGTATGAAATTTCCCAGGGGTTAACATGTAAGGTGAGAAAAGAACATTTACAGAAGCAGGCAGGAAAAGAAGAACCAAGTAAGAATATCATTACAGAAGTCAAAGAAAGATAATACTCCAAAGAGGAAAAGACCAAAAGTATCAAGTAAGATGAGCATTAAAAGTATCTACAGAATTTATAACTAAGTCACTGGCATCCATGGCCAGAGCAGTTTCAGTAAAGTGATTAAGACCAGAGTAAGAGCCAAGTGAGTAGGAGAGAAAACTATGGAGAAAGTTTGTGAAGATGTACTCTTTTAAGAAATCTGGCTGTCATTCCTACATACCCATGAAGGGCTGTTTTGCTTTTTCTTTTTAAAAGAATAAATAAGTGCCCGGCTGGTGTGGCTCAGTGGTTGAGTGTCGATCTATAAACCAGGAGGTCACAATTCGATTCCCGGTCAGGGCACATGTCCAGGTTGCAGGCTTGATCCCTAGTGGAGGATGTGCAGGAGGCAGCTGATAAATGATTCTCTCTCATCATTGATGTTTCTCTCTCTCTCTCCTTCTCCTTTCCTCTCTGAAATCAATAAAAATATTTTTAAAAAGAGCAAATAAGCATTTATATGGAGATAATGATAATAACAGCAGCTAATAGTTATTTATATGTGCTTACTTTGTGCCAGGCACTATTCTAAGAACTTAAAATTATCTCATTCACTGCACATAACCCTATGAGGTAAAGTGTACTATTATCCCCATTTGACAAAAGGCATTTACATGTTAACAAACTTGCTCAAGGTTACCCAGTTATTAAGGAGCAGAGCCAGGGTTCAAGCCCAGGCAGCCTGGCTCCAGCATCAATATACTTTACCACTACATTACACCTCAGAGGTAGGATACCGCAGCACCCAAATCAGAGAGCCTCATGCAAAATAGGAGCTCAAAGTTTTTTGCCAATTAGGTTAATGAATTTATTCAAACCTCACATGATTTGGTATTATCTCCCTCCTCCTTCCAAGGGAGAAAAGGGGGAAAATTCCTCCAAGTCTAAATTAAGCTCTTAATACCTACTATGGGGGGTATTACTGAATTTACAAAAGACCAGGGAACTTAATAGGATCGAGGGCAAGACATCTGAATTTTAGTCCAATTCTGCCTTTTTAAAAAAATATATTTCTGCCCTGACCGGTTTGGTTCAGTGGATAGAGCGTCGGCCTGCGGACTGAAGGGTCCCAGGTTTGATTCCGGGCAAGGGCATGTACCTTGGTTGCAGGCACATCCCCAGTAGGGGGTGTGCAGGAGGCAGCTGATCGATGTTTCTCTCTCATTGATGTTTCTAACTCTCTATCCCTCTCCCTTCCTCTCTGTAAAAATCAATAAAATATATTTTAAAAATATATATATATTTCTTTTATTGATTTCAGAGAGGAAAGAAGAGGGAGAGATAGAAACATCAATGATGAGAGAGAATCATTGATTGGCTGCCTCCTGCATGCCCCCCACTGGGGATCGAGCCTGAAACCCAGGCATGTGCCCTTGGCCAGAATCGAACTTGGGATCCTTCAGTCCACAGGCCGACACTCTATCCGCTGAGCCAAACTGGCTAGGGCGAATTCTGCCTTTTAATAATCATTTAACTTTGGACAAGTCAACTAATAAAGCTATCCTTCAGTTTTCCCACCTATAAAGGTGTGATCATTTCTGATCCATATAACTCACAATGTTGTTATGAGAATCTAGTACAAATATATGAAAGTGCTTAAAAAAAATTTAAGCCCTAGCCGGTTTGGCTCAGTGGACTAAAGGGTCCCAGGTTCGATTCCGGTCAAGGGCACATGCCTGGGTTGTGGGCTCGGTCCCCAGTAGGGGGCCTGCAGAAGGCAGCTGATTAATGATTCTCTCATCATTGATGTTTCTATCTCTCTCTCCCTCTCCCTTCCTCTCTGAAATCAATAAAAATGTATTTAAAAAAATTTTAAGTGCCACATAATCTGAGATTTTCTGATGTGGTAACATAAGCACCAAAAGAACCAGTTGGGGGCAGCACGATGCAGCACTTCAGATCCTTGGATGAGGCGGATCAGGTTTGGCAAAGCAGGGAGAATGGCTAAAAATACACCTAACTTCTCAAAAGGAAAACCTGCCGATCTGCTTCATCCTGCTTGATAATCCATCTTTGGAAATCTCAAAATGAGGCATACTGATGGCATTAGCACAGTGCCTTCCTTCATTAATTCACTGCAGTTGAATCTGTCTGTCGTTCACATATGAAGTGCTCATTTGCTAAAAAGAAACTGAACCTGCAAACTCCAAGCTACATGGGAGCAATAAAGCTGACACCTAATCATGCAGACAAATTCCTTTAGCTCTGAGAGTCAGAAAGACCTGAAGGGGTGGTGGTTCACTTGTTTGGCAGGGTGACACTGTAACATGGAAGGCCTGACCAGGAGTCACTCAGGTTTCCCGTCTGAGGCCATGCAGAAAAGCTGACGTAAAGGCTGTCTGTATGTGCACTATCTGTAGGCCAGACTAAGCCAGAACTTTGGATTCTGGTTCAGAGAAACACATTTACTCTCTTCAGCCATGTCTCTGAAGGCCTGAGAGATTCACAGACCAAGCCAGAGGATGGAGAGCAGAGAAGAAAGGTGAGACAAGGTGAGGAATCACACTGGCTAGGCTCTGAATTTTCCAGGCAAAATGGAAAAAGTACAAACCAGAGACGGAAACCAAACGAAGTTTATTGTTACAACCAATCTCTCTTGCTGGCCTTCGGTGAATACTCTGGTGGGGCTGATAAGTCTCTGGGCCTCAGAAACCACAACTTCTCAATGTCTCAAGACCTTTTGCATCTATGAGGAAAGGAAGTTTGAGATCTGCCAACAAGGAAGATTTCTAAGTTGCTACACACTGTGTGCCCATTAGTTGGAACGTTTACTTCCCCATAGCAACTCCCAGTGCAGACTCAGCTGGTATGTCCTCTGAGAAAATCAGGGAAGCAGAGACAAGAGCAACTGCACTAGCACATTCAGCTTTCCCGGATGAGAATAACAGCTGCTTCGCTGTCTTTTTCTTCCAGACCAGTCCCTTGGGCAGCCCTACAAAACAAGCTAGGGCATTGGCAATATATTTGCATAACTTACCAGAAAGAGACATTTTTACACTTTCCATTTCTTATTGTTCTTTTAAACTTTCAAGTTCAGAAAACTATAATATCAGCCACATGTTTTAGGTACTTTAATACCCCTCAGTGATTGTCCCTCAACTTCACCTACACCAAAACCTGCCTCTTCTCTACATGATCTAATAAAATATTAGAACAGAGTTCCTGCCATTTCATTTGTGTTTGATACTTGATTTCATTAAAAAGACTCCTTTTAATGAAATAAACAAGGAGAAGAGTGACACCGTTGCTGATGTAGAAAGTGAACCAGTGGTAGAAAACACAGAAACTGAGGGGACATAATCATCACTCAGTAGGTAAAAGATACCTTTTGTAAAGTTGTCATCTCTCTGTAATAGATTAATGGCTGACTGGACCATAGTTGTTCACTTTTGTCTGCCAGAATTAAGTTAATCTGATGTTCATGTTCACTTTTCTCTTAAAATAATTGTACAACTGACTTGTATAGACATTGTTCTTAATATGAACATGATAGGTAAACATTTTTTATTTTTCTGATAAAATATAAATGTTGCCCCCAGATTCTTTTAACTTCAATGAAATGAATAACAGCTTGTCAGAGACTTCCTATGGAAGAAAGGATTTTTTAGATACTACTATTAGGTTGGATATGGCAATAGGTATATTTCAGAATAGCAAGCCGTGTTATATCTTATCCATAGCTTTAGGCTGCTGCAGAATTTTAAGGTAATAGACAAAGCTGTGATATTTTATGCAAAGACTGGCTCTAGGTATTTGAGGAGCACAATACAGAGATTTTAAAAAGTGATTTTGTAAAATCTACACTATGGTCTCTGTTTCTCCAAAGTAAGTGTTTGTGATTTGTTCCTCATACTGCAGTGAGTAAAAAGAAAACAACAACATAAATATTAAAGTACGTTTCAATGTTGGATGAATTTTGTTTTTAGATGCCAATAAAACTTATTTGTTTGATAAAAAAAAAAGAGACTCCTTTTCCTAGAAAGCGCTCAATAGATAAATGTATGTTTACTAAACAACATTACATATGCAAGAAATCATATGCCAACACCCTAAAAAAATTGCCAAAAGGACAGATAAGTAGATACTCAGTTCTCCACATAAGAATTATCAATTCAGGTTATTTCTAACAAACATTTATTGAGCACCCTTCCCCTTCCCACCACATCCATCTACATATATAAAAGCCAAGCAAGGCTAGAGATGGCTGTGGTTTAGGAGAACTCGATTCAGGAACGGGCGGTGGCTCCACCTGGGGATTCCTGAGGCCGTGTTTGTGGAAGATGTGGATTCCTACATGAAACAGCCTGGGAATGAGACTGTGGATACAGTGCTAAAGAAGTTGGGTGAACAGTACCAGAAGTATAAGTTTATGGAACTCAACCTTGCTCAAAGGAAAAGGAAGCTAAAGGGTCAGATTCCTGAAATTAAGCAGACTTTAGAAATTCAGAAATACATGCAGAAGAAGGAGTCCACCAATTCAATGGAGACCAGATTCTTACTGGCAGATAACCTGTATGGCAAAGCTTCAGTTCCTCCTACCAATAAAGTGTGTCTGTGGTTGGGGGCTAATGTAATGCTTGAATATGATATTGATGAAGCTCAGGCATCATTGAAAAAGAATTTAACCACTGCCACAAAGAATCTGGATTCTCTTTTTTTTTTTTTTTTAAATATATTTTTATTGATTTTTACAGAGAGGAAGGGAGAGAGATAGAGAGCTAGAAACATCGATGAGAGAGAAACATCGATCAGCTGCCTCCTGCACATCTCCCACTGGGGACGTGCCCGCAACCCAGGTACATGCCCCTGACCGGAATCGAACCTGGGACCTTTCAGTCCACAGGCTGACGCTCTATCCACTGAGCCAAACCGGTTTCGGCTAAATCTGGATTCTCTTAAGGAAGACCTTGACTTTCATTGAGATCCATTGACTGCCACTGAAGTCAATAGGGTCAGGTTTATCATTGGGACGTAAAAAGAAGGAACAAAGATGATTCTACCAAGAACAAAGCATAATTCTGGCAATGAAAAATGTGGTTCATTTTTCCAAACATGTTTTTTTAAATATTCCAAAGTTTATTCTTAAAGGTTGACATTAGTTTGAATGTGTTTTTTTTTAAACAGTAAGAATGAATGACAATTAAAACTTTAAAAAGAGATAAACACCAACAACCATTTTATGTATTTATGAAAACAAAATCAGTTCCAAATATTTTATGGAATTAGCAGTTTTATTTATTTATTTTGCATTTCCAACATAGTAAATAGAACTTTCATCATTTTTTTGTTTGTTTGTTTACTGTAAGGAAAGTCTTCATTGAAATGGCTTGAAAATGGATGTATGCTGTGGAGGCAGAATTCTGGACACTTAGGCAGTTTACTTTTTCTTTATTATATGACTAGTGGCCCGGTGCACAGAATTCATGCACATTAAAGGGGGATTAATTAGAGAAAATATTTTAATATTGCTATTTGCCCTTTCTCTATAATAGAAGTGTCAGAGATGAAAGAAAATTAGTAAAATGTATATGAAAATCTTCCTCCTGTCAGAGTCTGGGGCGTGCTGCAGGACCCAGAGTCAAGTCCCCACACACCCGCGGCACCTCAAAATCACGCAAGACCCAGACCCAGCTGGCCCCACCCCCATTGGGCGAGATCCAGACCCAGCCGGCCCAACCCTTGTCAAGCCCCACCGGGTGGGGGGAGCAGCCTCAGGTCCCCTGGCCCGGCGCCAGGCTGGGGGCACAGCCTCAGATCCCCCGTCAAGTCCCACCGGGTAGGGGGTGCAGCCTCGGGGCCCTCGTCAAGCCCCGCAGGGTGAGGGGTGCAGCCTCAGGTCCCCCATCAAGCCCCACCACGTAGGGGGTGCAGCCTCGGGGCCCTCGTCAAGTCCCGCAGGGTGAGGGGTGCAGCCTCAGGTCCCCAAGCGCATCCTCAGGGCCCCCAGCCTGGTGCCAGGGCAGGGGGCATGCCTTGAGGTCCTCGTCAAGCCCCGCCGGGGGGGGGGGGGTGCGGCCTCAGGTCCCCTGGCCTGGCGCCAGGGTGGGGGGCGTGGCCTGAGGTCCCGTCAAACCCCACGCAGGGGGGGGGCTTGGGGGGGCGCAGCCTCAGGTCCCTGCTGATTGCTCGTTAAGGCTCATTACGGAAACGAGCAGCCATCTTGTGTTACGGAAACACCACCCCATCTCCACTGTGGGCGCAGCCATCTTGTGTTACGGAAACCTGCCCTCCCCCGTCTCCACTGTGGGCACAGCCATTTTGTGGTGGAGTGACGGTCAATTTGCATATTCCCTCTTTATTATATAGGCTGTTACTCTCACTTAAATATTTGCAAACTTGCTTTTTTTCGGCACATGTGGGGCTTTATGGTCCTCTGTTGCTGTTATTTATTATACTATTCTGTACTTTACAGGAAATGGTCATTTGCCTTCCTAAGTTTTTAGAGGGCTGTGAAGACAACACTTTTACCTGTCCTCTGTCAGTGCACAGTGTCTTTGCAATGTCAACATAAGGGAGATTTCAGCCAACAAGAAATAACAAAATTACCCACTCAAAACTCTTGGGTAAGGTAATTTTGTATTTCTTCGTAGTTCTCCAAAGCAGCTGAACAAAAATATTAAGATTAAAAACAACGATTGAAAAGTTTCCTCAAAAAACTAAAAATGGAACTCCCATTTGACCCAGTGATCCCACTTCTAGGAATATATCCCAAGAAACTAGAAACACCAATCAGAAAGGATATATGCACCCCTATGTTCATAGCAGCACAATTCACCATAGCTAAGATTTGGAAACAGCCTAAGTGCCCATCAGCAGATGAGTGGATTAAAAAACTGTGGTACATCTACACAATGGAATACTACGCTGCGGTAAAAAAGAAGTTCTTACCATTTGCAACAGCATGGATGGAACTGGAGAGCATTATGCTAATGAAATAAGCCAGTCAGAGAAAGATAAATATCACATGCTCTCACTCATTTATGGAATATAATGAACAACATAAACTGATGAACATAAGCAGATCCAGAGACAGAGAATCATCAATCAGAACATCAAACCTCAGAGGGAAGGTAGGGGAAGGTGGGGGTAAGGGGAAGAGATCAACCAAAGGACTTGTATGCATGCATATAAGCCTAACCAAGGGACACAGACAACAGGGGGGTGAGGGCATGAGTGGGGGGCTATGGGGGGAATAAGGATACATATGTAATACCAAATCAATAAAGAAATTAAAAGTCCAAAAAAAAAGCCAAAAAAAAAAAAAAAGCCAAGTAACCAGAACGACTGATCGCTATGACACCCACTGTGGCCGGCCAACCTCCTGCGGTTGGCCTGGCCCCAATTGGCCTCCACTCCGATTGGGAGCAGGACCCCACCTGTGCACGAATTCGTGCACCACGCCTCTAGTATGAGAATAAGAACCAGTTCATTTACATCAACATTATATCCCCCAGTGACTGAAGAATACTTAGCACATAGTAAACATATAAAAATAACACTCAGATTATACTTTAAAGAAGTTCAGTGAAAGACACACAGGCAAGAAAATAATACCAATAGGCCTTTAACAGAAATAAATACTAAGGGTATGAAAGTAGAAACTGACTCTGCCTGAGGAGTTTGGAAAATTTCAGAGAGGAAGTGATATCTCAGTTGGATCCTAAAAGATAGTTAGGAGTTGTCTAGGCTGAAAGTATGGTTCTTTCCATATATCCCCTATTGGCTCTGATGGTACCAACTCAGGCACAGATACACATAAACGTGTCCACACAGAGCATATTCTGGAGCAGCACTAGGCAATACCTACCACTCACTCCACCCAGAGCTCCTGGAAAAGGGTCCCAGGTTCAATTCCAGTCAAAAGCACATACCTCGGTTGCAGGCTCCTCCCTGGCCCCGGCCCTAGTTAGGGTTCATGTAGGAGGCAACCAATCAATGTGTCTCTCTCACATCAATATTTCTCTCTGTCTTTCCCTCTCTCTCTCTTTCTCTCTCTCTCTCTCTCTCTCTCTTTAAATATATTTTTATTTACTTCAGAGAGGAAGGGAGAGGGAGAGAGAGAGAAACATCAATAACGAGAGAGAATCATTGATAGGCTGCCTCCTGCACACCCCCCACTGGGGATCGAGCCCACAACCCAGACATATGCCCTTCACAGAAATTGAAGCCGGGACCTTTCAGTCTACAGACTGATGCTCGATCCACTGATCCAAACCAGCTAGGGCTCTTCCACTCTCTCTAAAAGTCAATGGAAAAATATCCTCGGGTGAGGATTAAAAACCAAAAACAAAACAAAAAAACTGTATGGAAAGGTCAGGAATTAAGGCCTGGAGAATAGTTATGAGGTTTCTAGAATCATCCAGGTGGGAAGCAATAAAGGCCTGAATAAGACAATGGCAGAAAGAATGAAAAGAAGATTAATATCTGAAGACATCTCTGAGGTAGAATCAACAGGATGCGATGTTTAATCAAAGGCAGGTAATAATTAAAAGATATAATGTGTACAGAGTATGTCTAACACAATGCTTACCTCATACTACACAACACATTCTCCCCACAATCAATATCTCATCATCATTATTCCTCCCCTGGGTTTAGCTTTCTAACTAGTCTTCTGGTTTCCTTCATGTCTTGAACATGCTTAGTCCTTATTCCCATCCATTTTACATAATACAGCCAAAACCTTCTGAAATGTCAACCTGAAGTCACTCTCCTCTTAAAATTATTCAATGATGCCCTATTACTCTTAGAATAAAACCCACAATCAGCATGGCAAACAAGCCTTTCACTCCTGCTTATAAAGATTTCATTCCCTGCCTACCAGCACATTTGTACACATTCCTGATCCCTTTACCTGGATTACCCTCCCCACACTGAGGCCTGGCTAATCACTCACTGTTGAGGATTCATTTCCATTTCATGGAAGACAAATATGAAGTACAGAGACTAGTAGTTATTCTTTTTTTCCCTGCATAAAGTATAAGTACGGGAGAAGGGCTGAAGGGAGGGTACTGTAACAGACCACATGAGAGATGACCAAATGCCTGATTTAGAGTGCTATTTTAGGCATGAAAAAGTGGGCTAGAGTTAGAATATGCAGAAAGAATTTAGCAAGTGAGTGGTAGATATGAAACTGAGGAAAAAAAGAGTTAAAGGCAATTCAGCAATTCCAAATTGAGGTGTTCAGAGAAGCAGTGGGAAGAGATCCTGTAATCTTATGTGCTATCAGTAAGTCAGAAACCAGCATCAAGGTCGAACAGCCAAATCAGTGGCTTGTTGAACCTCTGTTCTTTGGATGGGCCCTCGACAGAGGAAGGACTGGGCCTCGACCTACTTTTCACTGAAGTCCAACAATGCCATTGTGCTGGCCACTGTATGTTTGTTGGTCGGCTCCAAACACAAAGGCTAGCAGACATCCCATCCTGCTGGCTTGGTTTAAAGAAGAAAGGAGAGCTTTGTTACTGCCCTGGGTAATTCCAGGACAGGCATCCCAAGAGTACCCTGTGGGAGGGTTGTGCTCCAAAGGAGCCTCCTGTTCTCAGCTCAAGGTTCCAAGCCACTGCAAGCACACATCCGTACATCTGCCAAGGCCCAAGTGTGTGCTGGTTCAGCCTCCACTCCAGGAAGTCCACCAGGGCCTGTCTGACTTAATCAGTAGTACTAAACTGACTCAAAGAGAAAGGGAACCCAAAATGTGTTTCAGAATATTTAATGTTTCACTTTCTGCTTTCAGATATGCTCATCTACTGCCCAGAATACTCTTCTTCCCCTTCATAGCTTTGCTAATTTTTATTCATCCTTCTAAACCCAGTCTGAGTCTCTTATTTTAGAAAGCATTTCCTGATACCCCACCCCATACTTTGTACCGTTTTAGCGTCCTGTATGTATTTCTACTATTGTTTATCACATTGTACTAAAACCTTTATGGCAGAGACCAGGTGTTTCTCAACTTTGTCAGCCCAGGAGCCAGTAAAGTGAACAATAAATTGTTGAATGAACAAATGAATAAGTACAGTTAAATAAATGGAGGCAGGTTTTAACTTCCCTCTTTTACTGGAAACCCTCCCAATTTAGTCATTATGGTAATTTAAGATCAAAAAGAGAAATATGCTTTTAGAGCAATTTTCTGATAAATACCATGCAAAACAAATATTAATAATGCCTATTATATGGCAGATACTATGGTAGCACTGAATATAAAGAGTAATACAAAACAGTGTGTTTGGCCACTCGGTGATATGAAGTTCTGAGAAACCTTTTACCACTCTAATCAGCAGACTCCTTAAAGTAGTCAGAATCACATGAACTTAAAAAAATATAACTGATATCTTTTTTTGGAAATTATAGAAGATAGTTCTTTTATCAGCCCCTGAAAGCCAAGTAGAAGAGGCCATAAAGATATCTTCCCTCACTTCCTTCATGTTTCCCACAGAGAGACACTTACTATAAACCCACTCACCACTTTAAGGAACATAGGTTTAACATACCTGAAGTAGTACAAGTGTTTTTCTATGCATGTAAGCTACTATAAACATTAAAATGATTGTTTACCCACAGATTCAAAAAAGTATGATTAAGCTTTCCCCATAGATTTTTAACTTTTAATCAAACAACTCATAATCAAACTCAAATTTGTTTAAATAAACATTAAAAAGATAAATCTGTAGAACAAACTGTCTCAAAGAAATAAACTAAGATAAGAAAACTGTTCCCTTTACCCCATGAAGCTCTGCTAGCAATCAATGGTCTCAGACATGATTTAAGATCAAGCCAGGGCTCCTGACCATTCATCCAGCCTGCTTTTCTATCCAAAATTCAGAATAACTCTACCAATACATGGCTATTGGAGCCATGTTTTAAAAGCATTCTTCCTTCCGGCTTGCTGCCTACATCTGCTACAACCTGGCACTCTCCACACCCAGACAGGAATCTCTGACATTCACCTGGTGATTGAGCTCAGTGAAAGGAGCACAGAGCAATCTGTTAAGGAAGACAAAGCACCTTGCTTGCCCACCAGATTTGAAGAGCAGGGGCTTCACAGTAACAAAATAAAAGTGGAAACCAAAAGAGGTTAGATTTCTAATTAGGGTGATTTATATTAAAGGAAACTCTGTCCTCAAATGAAGCAATCATTTCTTTTACCTCTTCTGCCAATATCAGAACATGGCTTGACCTCTGGATAAGGAAGAAGTCAAGCAAAAGTTAAAGAAGGCAAACTAAAAGCTCAAATGGTATCTTCTAGTGGCAGAAGGTTGGCAGGGGGGTAGAAAGGGAGAAAAGGCTTTAGAGCTTTCCAATTTGCTATGTAGAAGACAGCTTCCCGGCACAACAGTCACTCCAATTGCAGGCAGAAATCTCCTCTGAAGGCTAAGGGTCAGATAGGTAACTAAATACCTAGAAATTCACAAAGATTTCTTGGCACTATCAAAGGAAGGAGTGGGGAAAGAGGAACCAGTCAGTTCTGCTTCTATTGCAGAGAAAACAGATTTGAGGTCTGGTGTACACATTAAGTATCTACATCTTCAAGGAAAAAGAGAGAGCCTTTTCTTTTCCTTAGTTTCAGACCATCTCAAGTGTCAGAATGATGTGCCCTCTTAAATGAGAGAGTAAACGAGAAAAATTCAGATGGTTAATCTTGAGTGAAGTAGTCTAAATTTATTTTACCAACTTGTTCAAAGTATCTTTCCTCTGTCAGCCACTGGGACTCTGGGAAGCAGCTAATGCTGATCTATGGCCAACTCCCAATTCAAGCAAAGCAGCAGATCTGGATATAATGTCACTCAGAAGGGTTTTGGGGATTCTAAATTGTAAAAAAAAAAAATGACTAGAAGCAGAAAATAACCATAGCACAGAATTCTGAACCCTTTTCCAAACAAATTCAGATGGTCCTGACACACAATTTCATTTCATAAGTTCATTGAGAACAGGTGTGATGCCATGCTTAGATCAGTGACTGGCAAAATAGGCCTCAATAAATAGTTGTTACATAAATTAAGTCAAGTGCCCCTAATCATTGTATGTCCCTAACTTACATACAGGGATCCCTTCTCCACTCTCCATATCAGATAACTCACTCAGTCTTTAGAGCTTAAGGTCTTGTCCAAGGAAGGGCCTTAAAGATGCAGGGGTGTGCTATCCTTGGAAGGCTCAGACAAAGACTCTCTGGTCTTCTATAGTGAAGAGACTACAGATGATCCCCAACTTACAATGGTTTGACTTAACAATTTTTTGACATAATGATGGTGCAAAGCAATATGCATTCAGTAGAAATCACACTTTGAATTTTGATATTTTCCTGGGCTATGGATATGCAGTACG
This sequence comes from Myotis lucifugus, assembly GCF_000147115.1. Taxonomy (NCBI): domain Eukaryota; kingdom Metazoa; phylum Chordata; class Mammalia; order Chiroptera; family Vespertilionidae; genus Myotis; species Myotis lucifugus. Next base: position 1,196,874 of record NW_005871270.1, on the reverse strand, counting down.
ATACTCTCTCATGATGCTGGGCAGCAGCAGTGAGCCACAACTCCCAGCCAGGCATGCAATCATGAGGGCAAACAACTGGTACTCTACAGTGTACTGTGTCACCAGTGTTTTTGAATAGTGTGTTCTGAGCAAGTTTAAGGCAGGCTAGGCTAAACTATGATGTTCAGCAGGTTAGGTGTATTAAATACATTTTCAACTTGATATATTTTTTAAAAATATATATTTTATTGATTTTTTTTTTTTTTTTTTACAGAGAAGAAGGGAGAGGGATAGAGAGTCCGAAACATCAATGAGAGAGATTGATCAGCTGCCTCCTGCACGCCCCCCCACTGGGGATGTGCCCGCAACCAAGGCACATGCCCTTGACCGGAATCGAACCTGGGACCCTTCAGTCCACAGGCCAACGCTCTATCCACTGAGCCAAACCGGTTCAGTTCAACTTGATATTTTTAACTTATGATGGGCTTATCAAGACATCTTTCAAAATTTTAATCTTCTATCTCATCTTCGTGAATGTTTCCTTATCTTCTAGGTATTCTCAGAAAAGTATTTCTATGATCTTATGTATAGGATAAGTTAGTTGATATCAACATACATTACATTACCCTTATTTATCTCACTTGCCATGGATAGATAAAAAAATTTTTCAAGAGTACATGTTCATAGGGAAAACAATGCCCAAGGGCATGAAATAACAATGTAATATGAAAGAGCAGAACTGAAAGGCAAGCCATTTTAAGGCCCATATCATATACTTTCCTTCTATAACATCCTTGCCAAGCAGTTAAAGCAATTCATATTTTAGCTTTATCAGGTTAACAAGTTAGTAAATAGAATAAGAAGCACACTCACCATAACTATCCTTAATTGTGGTGCCCTCAATTGTGTCAACACTCCAGCCTTCCAACATTTAAGAACCTGGTCTTTAGCTTCCCTAGCTTGATGGAAAAACAGTGCGTGAAGAAGCCTGACTACTTCCTCTACCCACCCCTACTCTACAAGTGACCTCTACCAATTTGGTGCTAGTGGCAAACAAAACAGAAAATGGTCCCAGTCCTCATTGAACTGATATATGGAAAGAGACATAAACAAACAAACATTCAAATAAATGAAGGATTCTGAGATGTTATGAGATGTGCTACAATGGAAAAGGAAAGGGTGGTTTCCAAGAGAATAATAAGTGAAGTCATGACCTAGTTGGGGGGAGGTTATGAGGAAAAGCCACTACAATGAAGTGAAAATTGAAACTAAGATTTGAAAATTGAAGAACTAAGTAGGTAAAAAGTGGGAGGCCAGCTTTTCAAGTATTATTTAATCTCTCTAAGTCTCTGTTTCTTCTTACATAAAATAGCAATAATAATGGCTATATCTCAGAGGGTTGTCATAAGGATGAAAAAAGAAAATGCAATTAACATTCTAAAAATATGAGCTACTTGTTTAATGAATATGTAATGATTTATCATCAGAAAAGTTTTTTAGAAAGTGTCCCTGCCCTGGTCAGTGTCCACTGAGCGTGCTTAGAGTGTCGGCCCACACACCAAAGGGTGACAGGTTCAATTCTCCATCAAGGGCACATACCTGGGTTGCAGGTTCAATACCCAGCCCTGGTCAGGGCACGTGTGTGAGGTAACCAATCCATATGTCTCTCGCGCATCAATGTTTCTCTCTCACTCTCTCTCTCCACCCCCCCTCCCTTCCACTCTCTCTAAAATCAATGGAAAAAATAGCCCCGGGTGAGGATTAATAAACAAAACAAAAAATAAAAATTAAATAAAAAGTGTCCCTGATACTGCCAAGTACAATAAATCATTGGTTTAAAAAAAAATGAAATATTTTGCCCAGCCAGCATGGCTCAGTGGTTGAGTATCAAGCTATAAACCAGGAGGTCATGGTTCAATTCTTGGTCAGGGCACATGCCCAGGTTGCGGGCTGGATCCCCAGTGTGGGGCATGCAGGAGGCAGCCAATCAATTATTCTCTCTCATTATTGATGTTTCTATCTCTCTCTCCCACTTCCTTCCTCTCTGAAATCAATAAAAATATTTTTTTTTTTAAAAAAAAGAAGTCTAGTGCTCAGTTCTGTTCCTTCTGGGTATACCAGAAATACATGTTTGACTGGCTAGCTGGATAGAAAATAAGTTGTTAAGCAAGTTAGTTACAGAGTCAAAGTATGACTACACAAGAGGTCTTACAATTGAATAGTGCAAAAGGCCATTAGGCCATTCAGAAATTATTCCATTCATGAGGTAAGTGTTCCAGCCATTTACAGGTGCTAAAATGTGTTAGAAAATTTACCTTGACTTCACTTTTTATGAGACTGACTTGCTACCTACTGCACTAACGAGGCACCTTGACTTCACTTTTTAGATGGCATAAAATGTTTGCTTCCTTTCCTCCCTATTTAATCATCAGCCAATATCCATAAAGTATCTTCCAAACACAGGGCACTATTGAAAGATTAGAAGTATACAAATGAGTAAGATACTATCCCTGCTGTCATCTACACTAATAAAAGAGAAAGATGCAAATTGACTGTACCTTTGCGACACACACCAGCCAATCAGGAGTGAGTATGCAAATTAACCCAACAAAGATGATGGGTTAATTTGCATGCGCAGGGACCAAGTGGGTGGGGCAGGACACTTGCATCTTTGCCATGGCAATGACGCAGGTGGGATGCACCACCTCAGCCACTCTGGGCCTCTGGGCAGCATGGGAAGGCGGAAAGGCGGTTCCGGTCAGAGTGAAGGCGGTGCTGGCAGCCAGGGGAAGGAAGGCCTGTTCTTGCACAAATCTTCGTGCATCGGGCCTCTAGTATATAATAACCAGAAACTAATTGGTTTTACAAAGCACTTTCATAGTAACTTCTTTGAACCTTGTAGCATCTTGAGACATTCTTGTCATCTTTTTTTTTTTTAATCCTCACCCGAGGATATTTTTCCCAATAATTTTTTAGAGAGAGGGGAAGGGAGGGAAAGAAAGGAAGTGAGAGAAACATCGACATGAAAGAGACACATCGATTGGTTGCCTCCCTGCACATGCCATAAAAGGGACCAGGATGAACCTGCAACCGAGGTATGCAACTAAGGTTATAAACTACACTGTAATCAATGAGGAAATCACTAAAGGTTTTAAGCCAGAAAATGCCACTGTTTATTCAATCAACAAATGTAATAAGCAGCTATTATTTGTCAGGCACTGCGCTAGGAATCAATGGATAGCAATATAAATAAAATAGTCAAGGAGTTTATAATCTGCATAACACACACAAAGAATTAAAATCAATCCTATATAATAAAAGCCTAATATGCAAATTGACCAAATGACGGAATGACCAGCGGGATGACCGGTCACTATGACACACACTGACCACCAGGGGGCAGATGCTCAACGCAGGAGCTGCCTCCAGCCCTAGCCCCAGGCCAGCCAAGGCAGATGCCAGTGGGGGGCCCCCCGATTGCCCCACTGGTCACCCCACAGATCGGCCCTGATCGCCGGCCAGGCCTAAGAACCCTACCCATGCACAAATTTCGTGCACTGGGCCTCTAGTAATAAACATTATGACAAATACTATTGTATTATGGGAGCATACAGAAGACTTACCTAACTAATCTTGGGAGACCATAAAAGGCTCCCCAGAGTGACATATAACTAAGCTGGGTCCTGATGGTTAAGCCAATGCGAGATGGAGAGGTTGTGTTTTAGACAGAGGGAAGAGTTGGTGTAGCGGCTCAAAGGTAGGAAGGGTCATGTCCTATTTGTGGAACTGAAAGAGGTTTAGTACAGCTATAGTGCTCAGCTGAGACAGGAGCAAAGAGGTCAGAGAGGTAAGCAGTGAAGCCACACAGATCAAAAGCAGCAGGATCAGATATTTTTACTTTATCCTGAGGGCAATGAGGAGTCATAAAAGGGTTTTGCAGAGTAAAACAAAATTATATTTGTATTAAACACTGTGGTGTTGATATAAGACAGACAAACAGGCCAATGGAATAGAATAGAAAGCCCAGAAACAAACCCTCATGTATCAATGGGGAAAGGACAGTCTCTGTAACAAATGAGAAATGCAAATAAAAACCACAGTGAGATATCAGCTCACACCCATTAGGTTGACTACTATAGAAAAAAACAAAACAGAAAGTAACTAGAGTTGATGAGGATGTGGAGAAACTGGAACCCTTGTACACTATTGGTGGGATTGTAAAATGGTAAAACTACTACAGAAAACAGTATGGCAGTTCCTCAAAAAATTAAAAATAGAACTACCATATCATCCAGCAATCCCACTTCTGGGTTTATATCTAAAAAGAATTAAAAAATAAGATAAAATAAAAAGAATTGCAAGCAGGGTCTCGAAGAGATCTATGCATACCCGTGTTCAACCCAAATACCCATCAACAGATGACTGGGTAAGTAAAATGTGTATAATATTATTCCGGTGCAGGCAGAGCACAGCACTGAGAGGGTCTCCGCCACATCCCCCCACTGTTCTGGAAGTGAAGGCCCAAAGGATATGGAGGGAGGAGGGTGTTGGTTGGAAAGAGCGAGTGCCTTGGGTGGGAGAAGCCAGGACTCATGAAGGAGGGACAGGAAGGGGCTATGACAGCCCTGCCCCATCTGCGGGAACCTGAGGGCCCAACTGGGGGCAAGCACCCTCCCCACCAGTAGCTCCCCAGATGTTGGGTCAGGATGCTTGGCCTCTGTGTCCAGAAGGGACCCTCCTATGGTCTTTGTCTTGATCTTTCTTAATAAACGGTGCTATCCCCGAAAAGTAGCCCAGCCTAGGCTCTCCTGTTGCTTCTTCTATCCTAAGTCCTTCTTTGTGTTAGAGATCCCAGCTTTAATAAATGTACCCTCAAAATCACCTGGACTCGCTTTGTGAAACCTTTCCTGCATGAAGTCAAGAACCCACACACTACCAGTCAGCTCTAGGTAGACCCACTCAGGGCCAGGTTCCCTTTCCAGTAACAGTGATGAGATTTAAAAAAGGAGAGGTCAGGGATGAAGGAAAAGAGAACTATCTGCCCGGCTGGTGTGGCTCATTGGTTGAGTATCGACCTAAGAACCAAGAGTTCACCGGTTGATTCCTGGTCAAGGCACATGCCCAGGTTGCAGGCTTGATCCCCAGAAGGGAGCATGCAGGAAGCAGCCAATCAATAATGTTTCTCTCTATTGATGTTGCTATCTCTCTCTTCCTCTCATTTCCTCTCTAAAGTTAAAAAAAAAAAGTTAATTGTCATTTGTAGAAAAAGTAAGCACTATACAAATACTTTTGCAAGTTATTAACTTGCCAGAAGCAAACTAGCAAGGTGATGTTTCTATCTCACCTTCTCCCTTCCTGTCTAAAATCAATAAAAATATAGTTTTTTTTAAAAAAGAGTCAGCACAGACCCAATTCCTGTGAATGATATACCACTTTTCAAGTTAAGAAAAAACAGTTGTCAAAACTTCTATTAGAAACAGGATCAGCCTAAACTTAAAAAGAGTTCTATAAATTCAACTGCACCTCCCAAGGTATTTTTTTCCATTGATTTTTAGAGAGAGTAGACGGGAGAGGAAGAGACAGAGAGAAACACTGATGTGAGAGAGACCACATCAATTGGTTGCCTCCCGCATGTCCCTGACCAGGGCCGGGTGCCTGCAACCAAGGTATGTGCCTTTGACTAGAATCAAATCCGGGACCCTTCAGACCATAGGCCAAAGCTCTATCCACTGAGCCAAACCAGCTAGGGCTAAAAAAGTATTCTACTGATATACACAAGCTAGCATTGTGATGCAAATTCTAAACAATGCTAATTTTCAGTCCAGTAGCCATCAGTTGGTAGTCATAATAACTGCTTTCCTGTTATCTTTGCAAACAGTTCTTTAGGACACAAGGTTGCTTTAGGCCTAGTCCAAAGGTTATTTTGCCCTCTTTTAACATACCAAAGATTTTTTTTTTAAATCTTTATTGTTGAAAGTATTACATATGTCCCCTTTTCCTCCCATTGACCAATGCTAGCCCACCTCCTCCCCACCCCAGGCCTTCACCACCCTACTATGTCCATGGGTTATGCATATATGCACACATCATACCAAAAGTTTGAGGCCTAAGAGGCACAAGGCAGCTCCTTTGGGATGGCAGCTCCAAATTGCATTTCTGGATCTATTTTAAGGTAGCTCCATATGTATATCAGATGTCTTTGTGGCTAACAGTTTAACTGCCGGAAGCTCAAGTATTAGGAAGCAGTATTCATTTATTCATCCATGCAACTTATATCCATAATATTTATTGTATGCTTTTATGTGCCAGTTATGAAGCCTCGGCAGTAACAAAATAGCCAAGCCTAAAGAGCTTAAAGTCTAGTAAACACAATTATAACCAGCCAGAACCTGATTCAAATCCCAGCTCCACTACTTAGCTAAGAGATTTTAGATAATTTCTTTCACAGCCCTCAGATTTCTAATCTGTAAAACAGAAAAAATACCACCTATTTCATGGGATTGAGTGATAATTAAACAACATATGGGGGTAGGTGAAGTTTAGCAGGCTCTGGCACATAAAAAGCATTAGAAAGAAAAATAACTTATTATTTAAAAAATATATTTTTATTGATTTCAGAGAGGAAGAAAGAGATAGAAACCTCAATGATGAGAGAGAATCATTGATGGGCTGCCTCCTGCTCGCCTCTCACTGGGGATCAAGCCTGCAATCCAGGCATGTGCCCTGACAGGGAAACAAACTGTGACCTCCTGGTTCATAGGTTGACGCTCAACCACTGAGCAACACCAGCTTGGTGAAAAATAACTTATTTTTCATTATTATTACTCAGGAAGTAATACAGCAGTTTAAAATGGCTCCTTCCAAATCAGTGAAATGTTTCCTAGTGAAAAAGCTAATAAACAGGATCTGAACAACGAAGGTATCACTCAGTATTTCTTGGAATGCTGATCCTCTATGAAGTTATCTCCTCTTGGATGTCTAATAAATATTTCAAACTAAACCTTGCTAGTTTGCTTTTGGCTCATTTCAAAATTGACCTCTTGATCATCTCCCATCATGTATTTCTTTTTTTTAAAATATGTTTTATTGATTTTCTACAGAGAGGAAAGGAGAGGGATAGAAAGCTAGAAACATCGATGAGAGAGAAACACCGATCAGCCGCCTCCTGCACGCCCCCCACTGGGGATGTGCCCTCAACCAAGGCACATGCCCTTGACCGGAATCGAACCCGGGACCCTTGAGTCCGCAGGCCGACGCTCTATCCACTGAGCCAAACCGGTTCTGGCACCATCATGTATTTCTTATCGTCTTATCCATCTCCATCAACAGCAACTCTATCCTTCAGGTGTTCAGGCCTCAAATCTCAGAGTTATCCTTGACTTCTTTCATCTTCTTACATCCCAAACTGAATGCATCAGGAAAACCTATTTTCTCTACTTTCTAAGTAGATGCAGAACCACCAACTCCACTGCGACCACTCTGGTCCAAGTTACCTTTGCATATCTCTCATCTTTTTTGCACTGTTGTTATTTATTGCACAGACTCTATTGCAATAGTCTCTTAACTAATCTTCCTACTTTCACCCTTGCCTCCTTTTCGTTCTAATTCACTGTACAGTAGCCAGGGTGATCCTCTTAAAAGTTAAGTCACATCATGTCATACCTCTACTCAAAAACCTCCAAAGATTTCATAATTCATCCTGAGTAAAGCCTGAAGCTCTTACAATGATCTATAAGACTCTATGTGACCTGGCCTGTGTTTCCTCTCCGACTGCCATCTACGACTATTCTTTTTACTCTCACCACTGCCGCCACATCACCCTCGTTGGAGTTCCTTGACCACACCAGGCACATATCTGCTACTATGTCTTTGTACTTGCTGTTCCCACAGCCTAGAACACTCTTTCTCCAGATATGCACACAGCTAGTTCCCTTTCCGTTGTCAGCAAACTGCGGCTCGCAAGCCACATGCGGCTCTTTGGCCCCTTGAGTGTGGCTCTTCCTAAGCCTTAGGAGTACCCTAATTAAGTTAATAACAATGTACCTACCTATATAGTTTAAGTTTAAAAAATTGGATCTCAAAAGAAATTTCAATCATTGTACTGTTGATATTTGGCTCTGTTGACTAATGAGTTTGCCAACCACTGCTAGCTTCTTAACTTTTGCCTTTTCTGTAAGACCTTCCCTGTCCATATAATTGAAATTGCAAACTCCACAACACTTGACACCATATATATTACTGTTTGTTTTCTTAATTAGTCTAACTCTTCTGCCCACGCACTGCTGATTACAATGTAAATTCCCAAAGGGCAGACATTATTATTTGTTCATTATTATATTCCCAGCACCTGGAATAGTGCTGGACACATTGTAGGAGCCCAATACATCTTTTTTTTTTAATAAATAAATGAGCCAGAAGCAAACTAGCAAGTCGGGGAAAAACTGCTTTAAGAATAAAGTAAACTAAATGAACTCTTTTATTACTTGTGGGTTAGACTGCCAACTTTAAATTCTTGTTTCTTAAATGTCATAAGGAGTTACTAAAAATAAGGGCCTAAAACATGTACAATTTATTTAGGTTTTTTATTGCTAAATGACCAAATCAAAAAATTAAAGCTTTTTCAAAAGTAAATAAGATGCCAACATGTATTTATAGGAATACTTTTAGCTATTTTTACAAGTATAAATGAAATAAGCAAACTTCTAATTTATGAAGGGACTTGATGTGACATTTCACACTACTTTTGACTTCTGGCTCTTTCCACTGGGGCTAATTCAGTTTTCTTAAAACTAGGTCTACACTAAACAACCAACTATAAATATCTTACACTTATACAGTTGACCCTTGAACAAGGTAAGGTTATGGGAGTCGACCCCTCTGTGCAGTCGAAAATCCATATATAACTTTTGACTCCCCAAAAACTTAACTACTAGTAGCCTACTGTTGATGAGAAGCCTTACAGATAACACACTGTTGATTAACCTATATTTTGTATGTAATATATATTACATACTGTATTCTTATAATAAAACTAGAGGCCCACTGCACAGATTCGTGCACCAGTGGAGTCCTTTGGTCTGGCCTGCGGGATCAGGCTGAAACCGACTTTCCAACATCCCCCGAGGGGTCCCGAATTGTGAGAGGGTGCAGGCCAGGCCGAGGGACCCCATTGGTGCAGGATCGGGGCTGGGGAGGGACGCAGGAGGTTGGCCGGCTGGGGAAGGACTGCGGGAGGGTTCCAGGGCATGTCCGGCCTGTCTCACTCAGTCCTGATCAGCCAGACCCCAGCAGCAAGCTAACCTATCAGTTGGAGCATCTGCCCCCTGGTGGTCAGTGCACGTCATAGCAAGTGGTTGAGAGGCCTTAGCATATCATTAGCATATTACACTTTGATTGGTTGAATGGCTGACCAGATGACCGGACACTTAGCATATTAGGTTTTTATTATATAGGATAAGCTAAAGAAAGTAAAATGTTAAAGGGAAATAAAATACATTTTACAGATTTTATTGAAAAAATTCTGGGGGGAAAAAAGGAAAAAATTATGTGTATAAGTGGACTCACAGTTCAAGTCATGTTGTTCAAGGGTCAACTGTACTATCGGCACAACCATACAGTGCATTATTACAGCCCTGTGTGATTTTGTAGGTCAGGAATTCAGAAGACTGAACTCCATTAGAAAACCTGGGATTTGACATAACTTGGAAAGTGGGAGAGTGAAGAGAAGTAAGAGCATTCTAGGCCCTGGAAGGTATATCTAGGGCCAGCATGTATAGAAGACAGCAAAAAGATCCATCTAACTAAAGGGAGGGATTGATATTCTGAAATCAGATTAGAGAGAGTCTAGAATGCTAAACAGAAGTTTTTAAACAGAAGCATACACTATCAAAGTATGTCTAATGAAGATTATCTAAGTTGTAGCATATCAAATTGAAGCAAAGAAAGACTAGAGACAGGAAAACGAGCCACAAAGTATTTGCAGGAATTCAGCCATGGAATAAGATTGTGACAAGAATGGAGAGAAAAAATAACAAGAAAGACATTAAAGAGAAAATATTAGGGTAGAATTGGGAACTGATTCAATTCAAGGAGATGAGGAAAAAGTCAAAACTAACATCATATCTTTTTATTTGGCTGGACAAGGATCCTAACAATAGCAAATGGTAAGATTGAAAAGGGTGACCTGAGCTAAGTTGTATTTAAAATAGTGGAAAACAGCTCTAGCCAGTTTGGCTCAGTGGATAGAGCGTTGGCCTGCAGACTAAAGGGTCCTGCAGTTGATTCCAGTCAAGGGCACACGCCCGGGTTGCAGGCTCAATCCCCAGTAGGGGGCATGCAGGAACATCATCATTGATGTTTCTATCTCTCTCTCCCTCTCCCTTCCTCTCTGAAATCAATAAAAATGTATTTAAAGAAAAATAGTTTCTAAGGAAGGGGCATAGTAAGAAATTTTTTGTTATCCCAGTCACTAAACACTGAGTTCATGAAAGACACTACAGTGGAATAAAAATGGTCTTTAAGATGTACAGTCTAATAATTCACCATCCTTTGAATCAAAGCTTACCAATAAAATGCAGCTTAAGTGACATTATGGAACTTCCAAAGCTAGGTCATAAGAAGTCTTGCTCTTGCTGCTTCCATTTGGGTGACTTGTACCTCTCGTTAGTCACCATAAGAAGTCTAACACTATCCTGAGATCACTAAGCTGTGGGGAGCTCAAGCCATGAGGAGATGACCTAAAGAATGAGACACCATGTAGTGAAAAAGAGGCCCACAGACAGAGAAAGACAAATACCATATGATCTCATTTATATGTGGAATCTAATGAACAAAATAAACAGATGAACAAAATAGAAACAGAGGCATAGACAGCTGTCAGAGGGGAGGGGGTTGGAGAACTGGATGAAAGAAGATGAAGGGATTAAGCAAAAGAACACACACACACACACACACACACACACACACATCACATAGACACAGACAATGGTGTGGTGACAGTCAGAAGGAAAGAGGATTGGGGGATAGGTGGAGGTGGGCAAAGAGAGGCAAAATGGGAACAGGCTTTGCTTGGGGCAATGGGTGTGCAATGCAGTGTGCAGGTGGTCTTTTATTGAATTGTACACTTGAAATCTGTAACTCAATAAATTCAACTAAAAAAAAAGAAAGGGCCCTAACTGGTTTGGCTCAGTGGATAGAGCGTCGGCCTGCGGACTGAAGGCTCCCAGGTTCGATTCCGGTCAAGGGCATGTACCTTGGTTGCAGGCACATCCCCAGGAGGGAGTGTGCAGGAGGCAGCTGATCGATGTTTCTCTCTCATCGATGTTTCTAACTCTCTATCCCTCTCCCTTCCTCTCTGTAAAAAATCAATAAAATATATTAAAAAAAAAAAAAAAGGAAGAAAGAAAGGAAGAGAGGGGCCCAGGAGCACCATGGCACTGGACATGTAAATGAAGTAGAAATGGGTCCACCAGCTCAGCGCCAGGCCCCCCCCGCCCCCGCCTACCTTCATCCCCCCCGGCCCCCCCTCCCCCCCCGACACATGAGGATCAGAGATTCAGCAAAGCCCTTCCAAATTCCTGACCTACAAAATCACAAGCAAAATAAAATGGTTGCTTTAAGCCACTGTTTCAGGGTAGTTTGTTATGCAGCAGTAGGATGGGGAGCAGCCTTCTTTTTTATCCTGGTAAGCCCAGAGCCTAGCAGAGCGCCTAGCCTACAGCAGATTTACTTAAGGTGACATGGTATATATAAAGTGAATCTTTTTTCTCTCGCAGAGGCTAATTCACATCTTTGTCATTTCCCCTACCCTCACCATTCTGTTAGGAAGTCCTAAATCACAGAGGCAATCATCGTTAGTACCTTTGGTGTGGCCTCCCCAAATCCACCCCTTGCTTAAAAAATACGTATGGCTATGCTGCGAAAGTTAACCCAAGGCAAGCACCAGACGATTTCACATCTGCTTCAAGGTAAATAAGGCCAGAAGAATACTCTGTACTGGGTCACACAGAATCAAGAAAAGAAGCAGGCACAAGTAATGGCAATATCACAGCACATCAAGAAACTGGAATCGGGGTCTGGCTGCTCAGTTTTATAAATAATGCATAAGTTTGGTCACTGAACCCACAGAGTTTCCTTTCATTGTAAGCTCTCTAATTATATAAGGCTTCTTACAGGTCTGACAAAAAAACAACTCAGAAACAGTATGTATCAACTATTCTTTAATAAAGAAAGAAGGTGTATAATGGGGGTGGAAATAGTGAGTAAGAAGAGGATGAGGGCTATGTGAAAAAAAATTATCTTTAGTCACCTTGCAGGGCTGATCCATTCCCTCATGAGCTAAAAGCATTTCTTTCTGTACCAAATATCTGCCAGACTGAGGAGACATTGCTGTAAAGAGACTACATCACCTCACTTGTTTATACCTTAGTGGTTCTCAGTGCCACAATGGGGGAAAACAATAGTTTATCCATGGCAGAAAAAGCAAGAGAGACCTCCAAAATCCTACCTGCCAAGCAATTTTTGCCGACTCCTTTCACTCAAGTATTGTTACTTGGGATCCCTACCCCACAACCTTATATCCTACTCATTCTCCAAATTCCCTGTCTTCTAGGCACTGAGAGGTTCTACACAAATAAGTTTCCCAAACTGATTACGAAGATATTTCCTTCTCTGTGTCTTTAAGATTAAAAAAGAATAGCATTATGAAATGACACATAATCTGACCAGAAGAACCTTTCTCTTCTTTCCTTCTTTGACCCACACCCTCCATCTTGTATATGGAAGAGAAAACATATAGCATATAAATTGGTGGCAGCTACTTTTTTTTATTATGAATGACAGTCAACCTTAGGATGAAGCTAACAATGTAAAGACAGAGCAGAGACAGAAAGAAGTGGGGTCTCTGGATAGCATCTACTTAGCTGCTGAATCAAACCAATCCTTAACCTAATAAACTGCTGAAATTCCAGTTATATGAGCCTTCTTTTTTACATCCTTTTAACTATTTTCTGTTACTTGCACCCAAATACATTATAATATACCCAATAACCAGGGAATATCTTTTCCAAATAACCCAACATGTATTATCAAATTAGTAAGAATCATATACACATTCTACACATACAAGAACCTGTGCTCAGTTAGCAATGTGGGGAATACATAAATGAATGAAGGACAGCATATTGCAATGGAAAGAGTATAGCCTTTGAAGTCAGATGAACCTGGATCCAAAGCCTACTTAGAGGAACTTACTTAATTTCTCTAAGCCAGCGGTTCTCAACCTGTCGGTCGCCAACCTATGGGTCACGACCCCTTTGGGGGTCGAACGACCCTTTCACAGGGGTCACCTAAGACCATCGGAAAACACATATATAATTACATATTGTTTTTGTGATTAATCACTATGCTTTAATTATGTTCAATTTGTAACAATGAAAATACATCCTGCATATCAGATATTTACATTACGATTCATAATAGTAGCAAAATTATAGTTATGAAGTAGCAACGAAAATAATTTTATGGTTGGGGGTCACCACAACATGAGGAACTGTATTAAAGGGTTGCGGCACTGGGAAGGTTGAGAACCACTGCTCTAAGCCTTAGTTTTCTCACCTATAAAATGGAGGAAATTGGACTACAGAATTTTGATACTTATGCTAATATACAAAAGCACCAAATATAGCAATTAAGCCATAGTGGTGTTTAATAACTGGTAGTTATGATTTTTTTTTAAAAGAAAGTTCATTTTAAAAAGAGAGAGAAAGCTTTTCCCCTCAAGTAGTGTAAAAGGACAAATAATTATGATTTAATAATTGGGATATTTATAGGATATGGAAGATTGCAACAATTATTACAATTCTTCACCCCTTACTAAATCCATGCCCTTTGACATGTAACTTTGCCCCCAGTGTGGACTCAGGCATGTGACTTGCTTTGTCCAATGGGATGTTGGCCAAGCAAATTTGAACACGAGCAGAATCATGAAGAGCACTTGTGCAAATGGGCTGGCATACTTTTGCTATTCTGGTATCATCTTAAAAAGAACATACCCAGGCTAGCCTACTAGTCGCAGAAGGAAATATGAGAAGCAGCTGGAGCAAAGTTGCCCCAGTAAAGCCCAGCCTAGAGAAGACCACCACTGACCCACTGATGCATGAGTGAGTCCAAGTGAGACCAGCAGACTGCCAACTGGGCCCAGCTCAAATCAGCTAAATCCTGCAGACTTAAGAAAAATAAAAGTTTATTGCTGTTTGCTTTTGAGTTTTGTGGTTGGATATTATATAGCAATAGCTAACTGATATACAGGGTAGCTAAGTTGGTTAAAGTGTCGTCCCAATATGCCAAGGTTGCAGGTTCGATCTCTGGTCAGGGCACACACAAGAAGCAACCAATAAATGCATAAATAAGTGGAACAACAAATCGATATTTCGCTCTCTCAAAAAAACATCAATAAGTAAAATAGGTTTGAGGTAGTGGTTAAATCATAAGCAACAAAATAATTTAAAAAAATAAAAACCAAAGACTTCCACTTCCTTGATATGCGTGAAAGACAAGTTCTTCTGAGTTAAAGACATACTCAAGGAGCATTCCTACTCAACACAGTATGATTCTTTTTTTTTTCATATGGGTAACCAATTTTCTCAGCATCCTTTTATTAATCTTCACCCAAGGATATTTTTCCATTGATTTTTAGAGAGAGTGGAAGGAAGAGGGGGAGACAGAGAGAGAGAAACATCGATGTGAGAGAGACACATCGATTGGTAGCCTTTTGCACGCTCCCCAACCAGAGCCTGCAACCAAGGTACATGCCAGTGACTGGAAATGAACCCACAACCCTTCAATCTGCAGGTAGATGCTTTATCCACTGAGCAAACTGGCTAGGGAATGAATTCTTAATTCAATTGGTGTGCAGGAAGCAGCCAATAGGTGTTTCTCACATCAATGTTTCTCTCTCTCTCTCTCTCTCTCTCTCTCTCTCTCTCTTTCTCTCATTTCCTGTCTCTCTCTAAAATCAATTTAAAAAACATATTTAAAAAAGACTTGTGGAAATGATTCAAGCCCAGAAGAGTCCAGATTACTACTGGATGTGGGAAATATTCTTCCTAATATCACTACTTCACAGGCATTAATAAAAGCTATGCTTGTCTACTGTAATTATTGACAAACTATTCCAAGAGAAATAAGGAATGGTACTCACATTACTGTGGAGAGCAGACATAGTACCAATCAGGAAATATTTACTAAATGTCATCCAAGTTCCAAGTGCTGTGATAGATGTTATTAGTAATTTATTTTTATGATTCTAGTGAAACCAATAGCTGTGCTGCCAAGCCAAAATTATAAGGCAATTTAATGTAAGAGTCCAGAGAACTATGCCTTGATGACCTTTGTTGATCCCTTTCCAAAAATATTCAAGGCCATTTGGATATTTGGACTTTATGACCATCAGCCTATTAATATCATAATAAAAAGTATTAATATCATAAGCTATGTCAGTATCTCATTAATGATACTAGAAAAACACACTCTTTCACAAAATACTCACTGCATGTTGTATATAGCTATAAACAAGCTAAAAAGCAACAGAAAACATTATTTAAGTGCAATATGGCCAAGGGAATGTTGTATTAAAGTCATTAATTTCTACCATTCCCATTAGAGTCCACTTCTAAATTTGCGACATGATCACAAATATTAAAGCGTGTCAGCAAAACCAATACACAATTCCTTCCAATGAACTCACATTTCAGAGAACAATGATATAAGCAGGGAATAATAAATACTTTTACAATTATTAGTGTCAGAGCTCTGGCCGGATAGAAGGCTTGAAAGGAGAGAGCTGTCTTTGAAGAATTTATAGACTCACTTCTGAGAAAAGAAATACACAGAAAATGTTTCACTTTTCATATGTGTGTTTTATCTGTTATGCTTTATTTCAATAAAAGATTTAAAAAATTTTAAGACATTATCAACAGCATAGATCTAAGTATCAAATGAAAAATACTGACATTTCAAGGAGTTCAAGAGGGACTAGTCACTGTTATTAATAAAAGCTCTAATAGTTAAATGTATTTAGCAATTACTACATGCCAGGCACTGTGCTAAATAAACATTTTACATTTCTTCCTCACAACATCCCTGTGAGATCGTCATCATCTTATCAGCAGCAGCATTTGCCACAATTATTATTCTATCTTCCTTGAAACTCCTTCTTCCTTTCCATTCCAGGTTTTCTTTCTACCTCACTAGTCACTCCTTAATCTGCCCTTCTCCCAGACTTTTAAAATTGAAATACTCTAGGGCAGGGGTGGGCAACCCCTGGCATGCGTGCCAAACATGGCACACCAGTAACTTTTGCTGGCACACGAAACCCTCTTATAATCTTCCATTTACAATTTTTGTGAACACTTGAATGACTTAAATGTTAAATTACAAGGAACTGGCAAGACACTTGATGTTATGTTTGGTTACATAAAGGCTTTTGAAAAGAAACTGGAAGTCTTTAAGAGGGATGTGGATGGTGAGAGATTGAGATATTTCCCAAACCTCAAGAGGCACATTCAAAGACCTCCCAAAAGATGACAGAACAGCCTGTCAAAGCCTTCAAAAGCTGTTTTTAAACATCGAGTCAACTATTGAGCAGTTGTTCTCAAGATTTGAGAAATTCAGAGAACTGGAAGAGACAGCAAAATTTATGAGGTTTCCAGACAGCATGAAACTGGAGGAACTAAACTTACAAATGTTTTCATGGATAGACATGGCTGACTTTGAAATGCACTTGATTGAATTTCAGAGTAGCTCAATTTGGAAACAGAAATGTATTGACCTTAGAGTTGACTTGGAAAACATTGGGGGAAAAAAAGCGATTAGAGACAGGAGTACCAGAGAGAAGTGTCGAAAACGAACTATTGAGGACTTGAAATGCCATTCCAGAAAATTTTTTCTGTTTAAAAAACTTCGCAACAGCGTTACTCTCCATGTTTTCATCCACATACGCTTGTGAATCTTTGTTCTCAGTGATGAATTCTGTTAAGTCTCGTCATAGGAGTAGCCTGACGGATGAAAGTAGTAGCTCGTGCATATCTCTGAAGGTCACGAAATATAAACCTGATGTAAAATCTCTGTCATCAGTGATGCAGCAGCAAAAGTCCCATTGATTATATCAAACGGAGTCATAAAGTTTTCTGTCGGACTATCAGTGTACATGTATACATTAAAAAATAAATGGACCATCGGGGAGAACCAAGATGGTGGCATAAGGTATAAACTTGTACGTGCTGCCCCCCACAACAAAATTAAAACTACAACTATAAGACAAAGCAGCTATCATCCAGAACCACAGGAAAGCTGCCCTAGTGGAAGTTCTACAACTAGAAGGAAAGAAAAAAGCACATTGAGATCGGGTAGGAGGTGCAGAGGCGCCAAAAACAGAGGTACAAAGGTGCGCACAAGGCGGCTGCAACTGGGTGAGCAGTTTTTTTCAATCGGAAGGGCATACAAGCTCTCGAATGCACTGAACTCATTTATGGCGAGACTCTGGGGTCCCAGACTCCTACGGGGAGAAACTGGACTGTCTTGCAGTGGGTCGGAAAGCGAAGATGGCTCTCTCGCCGAGCTGCTCGCAAGGATCATTGTTGTTGTGGGGGCGCGGGATTCGGGGATGCAGAAGGACTCGGGACGCAGAGACGCGGAATCACGAAGAGGCTGACGACAGCCATTGCTGTTTGCTCCGCCCTGGTGATTCTCTGAGACCCCAGCCCACTCAATTTACATCCCCACCCAAGCTGTGCACAGCGGCGCAAAGTAATCACCTGCGCTTTTGCAGCCTAACCTAACAAACTGCAGCTGGGTCAGAGAGCTCCAAAACTTCCAAACCCCAAACAAAGAGGAGAAATCTGCTGATATCGCTGTAGCTCCTACTCACACAGTGGTTGACTTGGAGATCCAGGAGCCAGGGTACCCCTGGTCAGATACCAGATTTCAACTCCTCACATCCATAAGGGACACACTCAAGAAGCAGACTCAGTGAGCACCAAAGCCCCACTGAAGCAAGTCCTACCCCATAAGGGTGTCTCCAGCACAGCAGTTCTTCCACTGTAGACACAGCAGGTCCTTACAGTCAGCCAAAAATGTGGAGACAAAGAAACATGTCACAAATGAAAGAAATGGAGGAAAACAAACTAATGGAGGACATAGAGTTCAAAACCACAGTTATAAGGCTACTCAAGAATCTTCTACGAACCTCCGAGGAACTTAGTGAGACCTTCAAGGATCTTAATGAGAATGCCAAAAAAATGGAAAAGGACCAGTCAGAAATTAAACATACACTGACTGAAATTAAAAATAATACACAGAGATCCAACAGCAGACTAGAGGATCCCAAGAATCAAGTCAAAGATTTGAAATACAAAGAAGCAAAAAACACCCATCCAGAAAAGCAAAACGAAAAAAGAATCCAAAAATATGAAGATAGTGTAAGGAGCCTCTGGGACAACTTCAAACATACTAACATCCGAATTATCGGGGTGCCAGAAGAAGAGAGAGAGCAAGATACTGAAAGCCTATTAGAAGAAATCATGACAGAAAATTTCCCCTACCTGATGAAAGAAATAGACTTACAAGTCCAGGAAGCGAAGAGAACCCCAAATAAGAGGAATCCAAAGAGGACCACACCAAGACACATCATAATTAAAATGCCAAGGGCTAAAGACAAAGAGAGAATCTTAAAAGCAACAAGAGAAAAACAGTTAGTTACCTACAAGGGTGTACCCATACGACTGTCAGCTGATTTCTCAACAGAAACCATGCAGGCCAGAAGGGAGTGGCAAGAAATATTCAAAGTGATGAATAGCAAGAACCTACAACCAAGATTACTCTACCCAGCAAAGCTATCATGTAGAATTGAAGGTCAGATAAAGAGCTTCACAGATAAGAAAAAGCTAAAGGAGTTCATCACCACCAAACCAGGATTATATGAAATACTGAAGGATATTCTTTAAGAAGAGGAAGAAGAAGAAAAAGGTAAAGATAAAAATTATGAACAACAAAGTGACAACAAATAAATATCTATCAACAAGTGAACCTAAAAATTAAGTCAGAATAAACTGGTGAATATAATAGAAGCAGGGGCATAGAAAGGGAGTGGACTGACAATTCTTGGGGGGAAGGAGGTGTCGGGGGTGCGGGAAGAGACTGGTCAAAAATCTTACACCTATGGATAAGGACAGTGGCAGGGGGTAAGGGCATGGGGTGGGGTGGGGTGGAGTGGGTGGGGTGGGGTGGGAACCAGGTGGAGGGGAGCTATGGGGGGAAAAAAGAGGAACATCTGTAATCTGAACAATAAAGATTTATTAATTTAAAAAATGTATTTTTCATCATTATATACTTTTTTTTTTTTTGTCGCTCGAATGAATTTTATTATTTCTTCAAGGTTCTTCACATACGTACACCTTAAGAGATATCAAGTAGTCATAACATGTTCTCAAAAAATTAGGGTTGGCACGCAGAAGAATTTTGAGTCAGAGATTTTGCTGGTTTTGGCACGCACTCACAAAAAGGTTGCCCACCCCTGCTCTAGGGCTTAGCTACTGGTCCTGTTCTCTATCTAGACTCCCTGAGGCAGGTACTATTATTATTTCCATTTTACAGATGAAAACATTGAGGCACAGTGAAATTCAAACCTAGATAATCAAAGACTTCAGAGTCCATTCCATGCTCTTTTTTTTTTTTAATATATCTCTATTGACTTCAGAGAGGAAGGGAGAGGGAAAGAGAGATAGAAACATCAGTGATGAGAGAGAATCACTGACCAGCTGCCTCCTGCACACCCCACATTGGGGATCGAGCCCACAACCCAGGCATGTGCCCTGACCAGGAATCAAACCATGACCTCCTGGTTCATAGGTCGACACTTAACCACTGAGCCACACCGGCCGGGCCAGAGCCCATGCTCTTAACCACCTCACTATTCCACCTTATTCAGCCTTCTATATAAAAGGTAGCACATAGCTACACACATTCCACATTCTGGTGCCCTCAGTAAGAAAAGAGACACAGAGAGAGGCACATGGGACCCTCCTTCATAAGACCAATACCAGGCACCAAGCCAGCAGGATACCAGTATTCTTGCAAATTCTATTAAACAATTTTCTTTCCTAAGTTTCTTCACTTTGTATTTTGGTACTTACTTCTCAAGAAGGAATGTGAAAATATTTTAGAACAGATTCTAAAATCTAGATGCTCATTACAATAACCTGGGGAGTTTTAAATACATATGGGTCTTATGCAGACCTTTAAACCTAGAAGATTCTAGCAATCTGTGTTTCTAAGAAGCACCCAAGCAAATTCTGAAGCTGATAACTCAGTACCTGAATTGGGGAAGCCTTTGTTTTAGAGAGGATTCTCTTGTCCTCAAAGGCTCATTAATCACTATTACACACTTATCTGCCTTGAAGAGGCAGAAAATGAAATGAGAATGGAGGTGTAAACTGATTCCAAGGAGTAATATGACCAACCAGGAAACTACAGCAGTGACAGTGGTATTCTAGATCAGGACACCAAACATTTCTGGGTAGTCTGGGAATTTGTTGCAGGCAGCAAGAACCAATTTAATATTTGAGCCCTCATAGCATCAGAGTATTTATCAAGTATTTTGAGGAAATCCAAGAGTATTAATAGATATGGACATTGTCCCCAGGCAACAGAAGAAAGCATTGTTAACCCTGCCATTGTTAAGAAAGCATTGTTAACCCTGCCACTGTTAACCCTGCATGAACATAAGTGCACACACATTTTGCTTACTTATGCAAGTAACAATCACTATGGAACCATAAGTTGCTGAAACTAAGGCAAAGAAGTCATCTTCAACATGTTTATTGAAGTCTGTCTTACCTCTGTAAGTGCATGCAATTGTCCTTGATGTACACATACACCCATGAACCTATAAAACAAAAGTGTTTTTTTAAACAAACAAAAAGGACATAAACATAACTGCCATATAGAAAAACTAGTTTAGTTATTTATGCTTTAGAAATAAGCTAATACCTGTGAAGTCTCCTGGGCTGCTATAGCTTCTCAAATTTTGATACCAGGCTATAAAAAAGTTTACATGAAACTTCTGGTTGGGTTAAGACCTAGTGGTAAAATGCAATGGTACAAGAGAGAGGGGTAAGCCTTAAAAATAGCATGGTATAATGAAAAAAGTACCAAACTGGAAGTAAAAAAACTTGAATGCTGATTTCAGCTCTGCCACTATCTAACTACACGTTCACCCCGCCACCACCAAAAAAAGTCACTAACCCTAATCCTATTTTGGGCTTGGTTTCCTCATCTAGAAAGTAAGCAGGATAGAGTACCCAATCTGAAGGTCTATATTCTACAAGCAAACTGGGGTGGGGGGAGATGGGGTAGCCCACATTTGCTGAATGACAAAGAACTAACTTCCTTAACATAAAAAACTCTTCCAAATATGTAATAAAAAAAGAACCTAATTTTTTTAAAAGCAAATAGTATGTACATAATTCACAGAAAAAATAAGTTTAAATGACTTTATCAAATAAGTTTGATAATAAAAATATCAAAATGTGTTCAAATACTCATAATTAAAGAAATGTACATTAAAACAAGGAGATATTGCTTTTCTCGATATACTGCTTTTGAAATCTATCAAATGAACAATGATTAAAATTCATAATGTAAAGAAGGTGAGAAAATATGAACAGAAAACACTGTTGAGTACTTGGCATAATTTTTCAAATGGTAATTGATCATATCTAGCAAAAATTTTAATTGCTGCAACTATCTCATTTCTAGTAATTTATCTTACAATTATACTGCTTGAGTGAGCAAAAATACATGTAAACAGATATCTACTTCATCAGTATATATGAATCTAAAACCCTCCAATAAGAAACTGGTTAAATATTTGTGGTATATCCCTAGATTGGAAAACTATACAGCCATTTAAAAAAATGAAACAGACCTTTATGCACTGATATGGGAAGATATCTAAAATATACTGTTAAATGAAAACACTGAGCTATAAATCCCATTTGTGTAAAAATGTTTGCATATTGTCTGGCCAGTGTGGCTTAGTGGTTGAGTGTCAACTCATGAACCAGGAGGTCACAGTTCAATTCCCAGTCAGGGAACATGCTAGGGTTGTGGGCTCGATACCCAATAGGAGGCATATAGGCAGCCGATGGATGCTTCTCTCTCATCAATGTTTCTATCTCTCTCCCTCTCTCTGAAATCAATAAAAACACATTTTTTTAAAAGTTTGCATATTAATTTAAAATGTCTAGAAACAGTAATAAGTGGTACTGAGGGGGTAAAAAGTGACTTTATTTTTTAGTGTACACACATAATATATTTGAAGTTTTTTTCAGCCAACAAGTTATACTTACATATAAAAAATTTTTTTGCTTTTTTTATTGCTTAAAATATTACAAAGAGTAGTACATCTGTCTCCTTTTTTTAATTTTTAAAAATTTATTGATTTTAGAGAGAGAGAGAAACATCGATTTGTTGTTCCACTTATTTATGTGCCCTGACCAGGGATTGAACCTGCAACCTTGGCATATTGGGATGACGCTCTAACCAACTGAGCTACCCAGCCAGAGCCTAACTTAATTTTTAAATAAAAACTATAAACCAATGATTATGGCTGATGATCATAAAATGGGGGAAGTAAAAAATAAAAATAAAAAATAAAGTGGGAGAAGTCAAATGTCATAAAGCCTGTGACAATCGGGGTTTGGGTTGCCAAGAAGGAAGTCTCACTAATAATACACATAAGCCTCAAATAAGTTCTAGTTTAGAAGAACAAAGAAAAGGGAAGAGGACTATCTATAAGTGAAAATGTTGGCACAGCAGTGACAGTGCTGGAAAGGACCATAAAAGTTTCATGAAGGCAGAGTCCAGGTCATATTCTTCTGTGATCACAGCACCTAATAGCACCTACCAAATAGTATGCACATTCAGTAAACAACTGTTGAGTGAAAGGACTGAATGAGAAATAATGCCTGGTTGGATATAACAGCAGAGTTTTTATTGTTTGTTTGTTTGTTTTTAATATATTTTTATTGATTTCAGAGAGGAAGGGAGAGGGAGAGAGATAGAAACATCAATGATGAGAGAGAATCATTGATTGGCTGCTTCCTGCATGCCTCCTACTGGGGATCCAAGCCCACACCCAGGCATGTGCCCTTGACCGGAATAGACCTGAGACCCTTCAGTCGCAGGCTGACATTCTTATCCATGGAGCAAACCAGCTAGGGCACCAGACATGCTGCTTCAACCAAAATTAACATATGTGGAAATTTCAGAGTTTCTCTAGGATGTGATTTCTGGACCACTGTGTTTATGTTTTCTTTCTTTCCTTTCTTTTAAAATCCTCACCTATTGATAAGTTTTTTATTGATTATAAAGAGTGTTGCCAAAACCGGTTTGGCTCAGTGGATAGAGCGACCCTTCAGTCCGCAGGCTGACATTCTATCCATGGAGCCAAACCAGCTAGGGCACCAGACATGCTGCTTCAACCAAAATTAACATATGTGGAAATTTCAGAGTTTCTCTAGGATGTGATTTCTGGACCACTGTGTTTATGTTTTCTTTCTTTCCTTTCTTTTAAAATCCTCACCTATTGATAAGTTTTTTATTGATTATAAAGAGTGATGAAGGGAGAAAGAGAGAGAGAAACATCAATGTGAGAGAAACATCAATTGTGGCCTCCCGCAAACGTCCCAACCAGGGATTGAACCTGCAACCTAGGTATGTGCCCCAACGGGGAATCGAACCTGCAACCTCCTGTTTTATGGGATGGTGCTCCAACCAACTGAGTCATCCAGCCAAAGGTGACCGCTGGTTTTTTCTAAGTGCATCCAGAGACTTGGTGGGATTTGAGAAAAGAAGAACCTGAGGAAAGATCTAGGCAGTACTGAAAATAGAATGTAAACTCCAATAACTAGCTGAAATTTACCTCTGGCTTGGTAAGAAATGGAAAGCAAAATAGTAGAATGGTTAAAAGGGCTCTGAAGTTAGAGGGTATGGGTTCAAATCTCACCTCCACCCTTTACTTGGCAAGCATTAGTTTCCCTCTCTGTAAAATCTATATATATAAAAGGCTAATATGCTAAGTATCTGTCCAGGTAATGACGTCAGGTAGCAACGCCTGGCTTCCTCTCCCTCGTGACTAGTTTCCTTGCAGTTTCTTCAGCCCAGGAACACAACTTGCTTTATAGCCAGGTAGAAACATTTTACACTTTAACCAAATGTCTATGAAGCATTTTTCCCGTGCCTCATCTCATTTGATCCTCACAGAAGTCCTGGAGTAGTTAGATAGGAGACTCGGTGGAATTCTATTTTCCTTTCATCAGCCAGAAAATGAAGATTTACAAAGCTTAGAAACTTGACCCAACTGAAAAGAAGAAATGGTGGACCTTGAAAATGACTTCAGGTTTTCTCACTGCACAGAATATAGTCAAACACTGCTGCAGTTAAATATTTTACCCTATGTTTTCCCAGTATGATCTACAACAGGGGTCCTCAAACTATGGCCCGCAGGCCACATGCAAATACAAATATTGTATTTGTTCCCGTTTTGTTTTTTTTACTTCAAAATAAGATATGTGCAGTGTGCATAGGAATTTGTTCATAGTTTTTTTTTAAACTATAGTCCGGCCCTCCAACGGTCTGAGGGACAGTGAATTGGCCCCCTGTTTAAAAAGTTTGAGAACCCCCCTGATCTACAATAATAATCTGCTTCATGTTGATATTTACCACTGTGTTGTTGACAATTACCTGAAAGAGAAGTTGGGGTGCTTCACTGGGCTGGAAAAAGTTTAGCTAAATCAGAAAACAGGTCTAATTAAGCAAGTTTATATATATAAAAGGCTAAGTTGATTTGTGCATGCTTGATACATATAAAGCTCTAGCTGGCGCCAATTGCACACGTGTGTTTTTATCTGTCATTGTCGATTATGAATTTGGTTGACACTTCTAAGAGTGAATAGCGATATTAAAATATTTCTTCTAATTAATTTCCTTTCGATGTGCATGAATTCGTGCACCAGGCCACTAGTAGGATAATAACCCACATCACTTTTTTGTACCTTTCCTTATTGCAGAAGATTCAGAGTTTTATTTATCTCTGCATTTCTAGTATCTAGTATAGCATCTGGCACACAGTAAGCAAACTCTCAGTGAAGATTTGTTGAATGGCATGAATGATTTTTATGACCTGGAAACTTTAGTTCAAGCTTCTCCCTGAGCTGGAAGATTTTACTTACTTACTGAAGATCAGTCTTCCAGAATCAGCTAAACTATCTCCTGGATGTCCTCAGCATTAATATCTCTCTCTCTCTCTCTCTCTCTCTCTCTCTCTCTCTCTCTCTCTTCCTCTCCTTTTCTCTCCACTCTCCCCCTCCTCACAGTACTGCTAGCACTTTCACCCTCCTCTGAAAGATTGCTCATTAACATAAGCAAAGTGGTCCAGGGTCTGGAATCAGACTGCCTGGATTTGAATCCTGGCTCTGCTACTTACTGATGACTTCTATATATTTCAGGTTCTTCACATGCAAAGTGGAAATATTAATGTTAACTAACCTATATGGTTACTGTGAAGATGAAATGAGGTAACTTGGGCTCCTAGAACATAATAAGCACTAGAAAATGTTAGCTATTCTTCTTTTAACATTTCCTCCAAACTTAATATAGGAAAGATTTTTAAGAGTACAGATCTCATCTCATCTGTTCATATATGTTTTGCCTGAAACACAATGCTTTGCACCTAAGAGGCTAAAAAACCATTTCTTGAATGGAAAAAAAAAACAATAACCATCAAGTTAGCTTCATGGTGTAAACTCATTTTATAAGAAAAAACACTTAGAGGCAGGTACAAGGCTGGAAAGCCAAGAGGTATTTATTTTATTAAGTAAATTATTTATATAGAAGCTAGGCAGTACGATTCTAATAGCAAAACAATGGCTACACTCTAAAGTAATGGGACTCCTAGAAGCTGAAAAGACCTGGCTTCAGTGTGATATACCTGCTTCCCTTCCCCCCAGACCCACAATCACTATGACCACATCACCCACAGAGGCATCACAGACAGCACATTCAGAGAGGCACTGGCTTCATGTGACAGTTTTCTGTCTGCTTTCTTCCACTCCCCCTACTCACATCACCACATCACAGTGGAGTCGCACAACTCTACTTCTATGTGAAGCTTTTCTGCCTGACCTCAACCCCATTTCTTTTCCACCACCGCCACATGCAAAAAGGTGTCACAGAGCTGGCAAGCTGCGGCAGGCATTAGCTTTATATTGGAAGAGGAGCTTAATCATTCCAGTTGCTATAAACAGAATATATTTTAAAAGGGAAATATTACTCAACCTTAACAGGGAAGTGATATATGCCTAGAAAAGCATTTCATATTAAGAATAAGTTTTCACTAAAATTGTTATTGCCTAATTATATCAAACTCTTAAGTTGTGGATAAAACCTCAAATCATTTTGGTATGAGACAAGACCTAAAAAAATTATATCCTGAGTGATTTTTATTCCCTACCACCACCCCCCCCGCCCCCCGCTCAAATCATGTCAGCTAGAATTACTTAGCGAAAGAAGGAAGCACTTTCTTAATGCATGTGTTTGCATTAAGAAAGAGTGATTATTCAACTTTGTAAGTTTTAGTTTTATATCACACACACATTCATATTGAGAAGTAGGAGAGTTGCTTTTGTTTTTAGATCAATGTTTCATAAATTTTAATGTGGAAATGAATCACCTAGGAATCATGTAAATTGCAGACTCTAATTCTATTGGGGGGGGGGGGGATGTCTGAGAGTCTGAATTCCTAACAAGCTCCTAGGTGATTCAATGTTGTTTGGTACATGTACATGGACCATCCATTGAGTAGCAAGGTTCAGTCTGTACAAAAGACAGCTGATCTCTAAAGTTAGTAAGACCACGACAGGAAACTCCCAACTCTGATACTATTAGTAAATTCAACTTTGACCTGAAACTTAATTTGTCTCAGTCTTTCCTATAGCATGATTTACCATTTCCCATAGTGTCATTACCATGCTTTTCCCACACCTTCGCCTTTTTCTCAGGCCATTCCCACTGGGTAGAATGCCCCTACCCCCTCATTTTCTACACAGAATCTACCCATCCTCAAAACCAGGTTCAAATACATCCTTTCCCACAGAACAAATTTAGCTCCCTTCTGAACTAACATGCTTCTGAACCATTTAGGCACTCCATGTACACCATTCTCCCATAGTATCATTTCCTACCTTTGATTATGTTAATGATTATAATGATTATGGTAACAACAATCTCTTAAAGAGCACTTCCTATTCAAGCATTATTCTAAGCAGTTTACATTATATTCATTTAATACTCACAATAGCCCCAGTGAATAGTACTTTTATTATCACAATCATATTGATAAAGAAACTGAGGCTTAGCCCTGGCTGGGTAGCTCAGCTGGTTGGAACATCATCCTGATACACCAAGGTTCCGGGTTCAATCCCCAGTCAGGACACATATAAGAATCAACCAATTAATGCATAAATGAGTGAAACAACAAATCGATGTTTATCTTTCTCTTCCTTCCCCTCTCAAACCTAAATTGTGGGTTCTAGTGTCTGTGCTCTTAATCATAGTTATATAAGAGATATAAAAATGAACAAGACACAATCCCTTTCCTTAAGAAGCTATTGGTTATTCAAAAACTTTTTGTGGCACCTCACAGCTCCTGATCAAAGTCTAAATTCCTTAGCATGTTATTCAAAAATCTGAATGATCTGACTCAAGCCTCTCTTCCTTATCTTCTATTACATCCACCTGCATTCTCTATGGTTTGGTTATATAATCTGCCACTCCTAAATATGTTCTGAATTCCATATTGTTGCTAGAATGAGTCTGTTTAGAATTCCTTTTTTTCAAAGTTATACCAATCCTTAAAAACTCAGTTCAAGAATAACTCCAAATAATAACAACAACAATAGCACCAAACACTTATATATCATTTAGTAAGCCAGGCACCACCTTATATTAAGTAATTTAAATCTTAAAATGGCCCTTTGAGGATAATTAGAATAATTCCTATCTCAGAGACATACTAGTAATTTCAAATATTTCCCCAATCTTCCTAACTAAAATTAGTCTTTCTCTTCCCTCTACACACATATCACTCCATACAAACCTCTGCTGTAACACTTATAAGGCCTGCCTTCTACATCAAGTTTTATCTATATTTGTTTCTTCCACTAAATTAAAGGGTTCTTGAGGACAAAGATGTTATTACATGTGGAAGGAAATGTCTAATTTTTTATGTGTTTTTTTTTTTACTAAACTGCTCCTCTTTTTCTTCCAAAGTATACTACATTTCCTTGAAGTATACTATATGTCTATTAGCAATTGGTTAAGACGATAACACTGAGCTCTGGCCAGTAGTACAGGGGCTGAGATGATTATGTCATTCCTAGGCCTGTCCCATAAAAACCCTCAACACTATTCTCCACACTTTATTTTTTCATCTGCCAACAGATGCTGAAGATCCAGCGGAGAAATCTAAGGCCCTGTCCTTGGTAAAAAAAGAAAGAGCTCCTCTTCCCCCACCACCCAACATGGGTTGGACTGGAACATGAATAAGAAACAAGCTTTTAAGCCAACAAGATTTTAAGTTGTTTACTACAGTAGTTAGCCCACCTGGATTAAATACACCCTGTAGTTTTGTGTCTCTATTTATACCTAAAACACTGCCTTGTTCATAGCTAGTGCCTAGTAAATATTTATTGAATTCAATTAAAAGTTAAAATTCTTACTCCAGGGCAGGATCTTTTCTAGGCCTTATTGCTAGCCAGTAGTCTCCAAAATGGGAAATGAGTCAGGTTATCCACTAAAGTATGGGACAAAATTAGAATTTTTACTTATATTATTTATATATAAAAAATAGTTTTACTAATATTTAATATGGATTAATAGTAGCACATGGGGCCCTAGCCAGTTTGGCTCCGTGGATAGAGCATCGGCCTGCAGACTGAAGGGTCCCAGGTTCGATTCCAGTCAAGGACATGTGCCTTGGTTGCGGGCACATCCCCAGTAGTGGGTGTGCAGGAGGCAGCTGATTGATGTTTCTCTCTCGAGGCAGCAAACTCCGGTGTTTACCTACGCCGCCATCTTGGTTTCTCAATCATGATGTTTCTCTCTCATCGACGTTTCTAACTCTCTATCCCTCTCCCTTCCTCTCTGTAAAAAATCAATAAAATATATATTTTTTAAAAATAGTAGCACATGGGGATGTGCTAAAAAATGTTTTCCTAATGGGACACTATGGTAGGCAGATGTCCAAAGATGTCCGTGTCCTAATCCCCAGAATTTGTGAATATGTTATGTTCTATTGCAAGGGGGATGAATTTAAATTGCAGATGGAATTAAGGCTGCTAATCACCTGACTTTATTTTTTTTATTTTTTATTGAATTTATTGGGGTGACACTGGTTAACAAAATTATACAGATTTCAGGTGCACAATCCTATAACACATCATCTATATACATTGTATTGTATGTTCACCACCCTAAGTCCAGTCTCCATCCATCACCATTTATCCCCCATACCCTCTTACAGGTCCCCCTTATCCCCATAATCCCCAGACTGTTGTCCATGCTCATGAATTTTTTTCTTTTTTTGCTCAATCCCTTCCCCCTCCTCCATAGTCCCCACCTCTGACAGCTGTCAGCCTGCTCGCTGGCTATAAGTCTGTCTCTATTTTGCTTGTTAGTTCATTTGTTCATTAGATTCCACATATGAGTGAAATCATATGGTACTTGTCTTTGTCTCACTGGCATATTTTACTTAGCATAATGCTCTCCAGGTCCACTATGCTGTCACAAAAGGTAAGATTTCCTTTTTTATGGCCAAATAGTATTCCATTGTGTAAATGTACCACAGCTTTTTTATCCAATCATCTACTGATGGACACTTGGACTGCTTCTACATCTTGGCTATCTATAATAATAATAAAAGCATAATATGCAAATCGACTGACAGCTGGACAGCAGAATGACCGTCCAGATGACCACACTGGCGCCAGGCCAGCCAAAGCGGTGCGATGAGAATGATCAGAGGGCCCTGCCATCACCCCACGATCGCCCTGCAGAGGGAAGCCCAGGCCACCGGCCGGTGGGGTGATCAATCAGTGGGGCTCCGAGATCACCCCAAAGAGGGAGGCCCAGGCCACCAACTGGCAGGCTGCAGCAAGTGGGCAGGGCCTCCCTCTGCGAGGCGATTGATTGTGGGGCTCCTGGACTGTGAGAGGGTGCAGGCCGGGCTGAGGGACCCCCCACCCACCTAGTGCACGAATTTCGTGCACTGGACCTCTGGTCTATATATATAAAAGCCTAAGCGACCGAATGACCGGTCGACAGGTTGCTATCACGCGCACTGACCACCAGGGGCAGACGCTCAATGCAGGAGCTGCCCCCTGGTGGTCAGTGCATTCCCACAGCCAACCTCCCGCAGTCCCTCCCCCCAGCCAGCCAACCTCCTGCGGTACCTCCCCTGGCTGGCCAACCTCCCACGGTCGCTCCCCACAGCAGGCCGCCCCTCCGCCCCCATCAGCCTCGATCGCTGGCCAGGCTGAGGGAGCCCACCTGTGCACAATTCGTGCACTGGGCCTCTAGCTGTAAATAATGCTGCAATGAACATAGGGTGCATACATTCTTTCAAATTAATGCTTCAGGTTTTTTCTGATAAATTCCCAGTAGAATCACCAGATCATAGACAGTACCATCTTTAATTTTTTTTAAGTATTTGTATTGATTTCAGAGAGGAGAGAGATAGAAACATCAATGATGAGTGAGAATCATCAATCGGCTGCTTCCTGCATGCCCCCTAATAGAGCCTGCAACCGAGGTACATGCCCCTGACTGGAATCAAACCCAGGATCCTTTAGTCCACAGGCTAACGCTCTATCCACTGAGCCAAACCAGCCAGGGCCCATCTTTAATTTTTTGAGGTAACTCTATACTGCTTTCCACAGTGGATGTACCAGTCTGCATTCTCATCAACAGAGCATGAGGGTTCCCTTTTCTCAACATCCTCACCAACACGTTTGTTGATTTATTGATGATAACCATTCTGATAGGTGTGAGGTGATATCTCATTGTGATTCTAATTTGCATTCTCTAATGATTAGTGATATTGAGTATCTTTTCATATGTCTATTGGCCATCTGTATATCTTTTTTGGAGAGGTGGATATTCAGGTCCTTTGCCCATTTTTTATTGGATTGTTTGGGGGAGATTTTGGTGTGTGTGTGTGTGTGTGTGTGTGTGTGTGTGTGTGTATGTGTGTGTGTGTGTTGGTGTTCAGCTGACTTTAAATAGGGAGATTTATCCTGGGTTATCAAGGTGGATACAATGTAATCAAATGGTCCTCAAGGTGGAAGAGGGAGGCAGAAGAGTTAATGTCAGAGAGATACAATGCAAAAAAGACTGAATTAGTCACTATTAGCTTTGAAGATGGAAGAGGGTTACAAGCCAAGGAATGCAAGCAGCACCAGAAGCTGAAAAAAAGTAAACAGATTCTCTCCTAGAGCCTCCAGAAACGGAATACAGCCCTCCTAAACCTTGATTTTAGCCCAATAAGACCCATGGCAGACTTCTGACCTACAGAATTGTAAAATAATAATTTTGTGTTGTTTTAAGCCAGTAGGTTTGTGGTAATTTGATATGGCAGCCACAGAAAACTAATAATAGATACATAATCAAAAATGTATGGGTCACTATTTTATATCATAATGCTCACAAATCTAGGATAGACTATGAGCTTTGACGCTAAACAAGCACAAGGAAAATAATATTATGTTTCTTGATGTCATCAGTCAAATATTTATTGAGCTCACAGTTCTGTATAAAGCTCAGAGCTAAACATAAGAGTTTAAATGCTGTCCCTCCTCAAAAGTTTATTACCTAAACAGAAAAGTGAGGGAGAGGTATGACAGCGGTTTAAAACACACCTAGGCCGAAACCGGTTTGGCTCAGTGGATAGAGCGTCGGCCTGCGGACTCAAGGGTCCCGGGTTCGATTCCGGTCAAGGGCATGTACCTGGGTTGCGGGCACATCCCCAGTAGGAGATGTGCAGGAGGCAGCTGGTCGATGTTTCTCTCTCATCGATGTTTCTGACTCTCTGTCTCTCTCCCTTCCTCTCTGTGAAAAATCAATAAAATATATTTAAAAAAAACAAAAACACACCTAGCTATTTCATTCTGGAAAAAACACACACTGACACTACTATTAGACTTGGACTTCCTCAATACTATGTAACAGGACCGAATAAGAGTTCTGTGGTCATTATATCAAAGCTGTCAAGAAAATTACTACTTATTGCTCATCTACAATATACCTGGAAACTGTGCTGAGTGTTTACCTGAGATGAAATTATCCCTATTTTATTATTGAAAATGAGGTTCAGAGCATTTAAGCAACTTGGAGAGAGTACTAGAATCTGGATCTGTTTGGCTCCAGAGACCATGTTTTGTTCTGTAACAATGAATATGGAAGAAAAAAGGCCAGTGGTTCAAAAATACCTTCATTTTTTTAATTAAAAAAAAAAAAAAGAACTGCCTATCTGATCTGCAAACCAATGAAAATCTAACTGGTTTGCTTTATAAGCCTTCCTACTGCCAACTTTGAGCAATAAGCACTATACATATTGTAAGAGTTCTTTTGACTTGTACTGGTCTTTCCAGGAAAAAAAATGTCTGACTCCAAAGTTCTGATAAAAACAATTAAGAGGCCTGAAATAAACCCACAATGGAATATTAAAATATCGGAATGATGTTTATATTAATATGCTTTCTAAATGGCCTATATCTGAGACCTACTAAGAATGCTTTACTTTTCTTTAAAAAAGTATTTCCAGAAGTTATGGTATATTTTTATCTGATTTCCTCCCATAATTTTGGAAGGATACGTCAAGTAACATACTCTATCAGATTCCACTAAGTTTTAACATACAGCAATAAAAGGAAGTGCTTTGCATTTTAGTTCCAAATAAAGCAAAGATACCATCACTCTCTTGGACAAGAAAAAAATCACCAATAACTAAAAAGCAGAAGAGAAGGCAATGGCTCAGATCTCAAGCCCCCAAAGAGCTATAAATCTAGACCCATAAAAAAAAAATAATATCCTTGGGTAAGGTTTGGTGCAATTAAACATGTTTTAGAGATATTTCATCATGGAAAACTGGTTGTGCTAGGTCCTAGATATGATGACTTATAAGGAAAACTCTGCTGAACAGACATTATCCACCTGAGCCTCACATCAGGTGACACTAAATAGAACTGGTTCAGTCTGGCTTTCTCTTTTCTGTCCCTAGTTTTTATGGTCCAATTAAGACAGCTAAAGGCAGAATAAACATTGCTCAGCAATCACCTGATCATGTGAATAGCACTACATATAATAAAGAGAGGACCAATCCAACTC
The DNA here is from genome assembly GCF_000147115.1 of Myotis lucifugus. NCBI lineage: Eukaryota > Metazoa > Chordata > Mammalia > Chiroptera > Vespertilionidae > Myotis > Myotis lucifugus. The sequence goes on along the minus strand of NW_005871270.1, from coordinate 1,163,397 downwards.
GTGGTCTAATTTTACTTTTTTTAAAATGAAACAATACACCCTGGCCTGTTTGGCTCAGTAGATAAAGCATCGACCTGGGGACTCAAGGGTCCTGTGGTCAATTCCAGTCAAGGGCACATGCCTGGGTTGTGGGCTTGGTCCCCGGTAGGGGGCGTGCAGGAGGCAGCTGATCAATGATTCCCTCTCATCATTGATGTTTCTATCTCTCTCTTCCTTTCCCTTCTTCTCTGAAATCAATAAAAATATTTTTTTAAAAAAATGAAACAATACAAAAATCTAAAAAGTTGAAATGGCTTAGTGGGTAAGCATTGACCTATGAACCAGGAGGTCATAGGTTTGATCACCAGTAGGGGACGTGCAGGAGGCAGCCAATCAATAATTCTCTCTTATCACTGATGTTACTATCTCTCTCTCTCTCCCCCCCTCTCCCTTTCTCTCTAAAATCAATAAAAAATATTTTTAAAAAGTTAAAAGTAGATCTGCTTGCTTATAAATATTAAACCAGTTTATTAATAAATACAAAAACAGATTTCTGAGAGAAAAATATTCTCTATCTTGAATAACAACTGAAAGTAAACTGAGACTGAGTTAATTCTGTATTTTATTTATTTCACAGAAAATTTTAAATCTCATTGCTCAAAACTGCCACACAAGCAGCAAAATACTAAGTCTCCAGATAAAGGCAGAACTATTAATACAGATATGCAGTAACTTTAAATGTTTCCAAAATGCTTTTTAAAGAAAATATCCAGGAAGCTTAGAAGAAAACTATTATCCAGAAACCCAAGTATCTAGATTGTCTCCCCAAGCACTGAAAAAGCTTCTCCTCCTTACCATTCATCTTGTATTATAAGTTACTCATAAACTCATACCAAAATAGCAAAATGTAAACACAAACTTCAATTTATGTGAGCACACGTCTGAAACAACACTCTCACAATGATTTATTTCTTCCCCCTCTACCAAAGTGGGAGAAATGTAATGAGGAAAAAGAACAATTCAATCTAACAAACATGTATCAAGAAATTACTATGTGCAAGGTTTGTGCTCTCCATAAATAAACAGAACACTTAAAGAGTTAAGATTAGGTGGGGACAGGAGGGAGCCCAATTCCTGCAGGCCCAATCCAGACAGGAGGGAGCCCGATCCTATGCACTGAGGGATGTAGTAGTGCGCTCTTCATTATATAAGATTAGCCCAAGTAATGTATTATGATTATATTTTTATTTCTTGCACGAATTTTTATTTTCCCTAATTTTTCATTTGCTTAGTTATTATACGCCTACCACTAACTCTTTCCAAAGCCTCCAACAGAATTGTAAAATTCTACTGTATGTGAATTTTGGCCCTCCCAAACACATCTGTACATCTACACATTCTTTCCTCAAAACCATCCTTTCTAACATCTCTCCTGGAGCTCTTGATCCTTCTGCTCCAATCTGGACTGCTTATTTTATAGACTGTTGCCCAACAGTTGCCCTGGGACTTGCTTTCATCTTTCTACCCCCCTTCTTTCTAGATCCTATGACTTCCTTTTTATTTTGTTGTTTTATTTATCCCTTTGTTTTGATGCAACCCCTCCTCCAGTAGCTTCATTAAAAAATGCACATGAGCCCTAGCTGATTAGAGCATCAGCCCATGAACTGAAGGGTCTCGGATACAATTCTATTCAAGGGTATGTACCTCAGTTACAGGCTCGATCCCTGGCCTCCATCAGGGAGTATGTGGGAGGCAACCAACTGATGTGTCTCTCTCACATTGATGTTTCTCTCTTTGTATCTCTTCCCCTCCTCCTCCTCCCTTCCACTCTCTCTCTCTAAAAAAAAAAAAAAAAAAATGGAAAAAGTATCCTCCAATGAGGATTAACAACAAAAAAGGCACATGAGAACAAAATTTTCAAAACTTTGCATATTTGAAAATGTCTTTACCCTCATGCTGGACTGGACAGTTTGGCTGAATATAGAATTCTTTTTCTTTTTTCTTTTTTTCTTTTGTTTTGTTAATTCTCACCCAAGGATATTTTTTCCATTGATATTTAGAGATGGGCTGCCTCCTCTAAATCCACCAATTTCCTGGCAGGTGGGAGTGAAGGATGGAGATGATCCCTGCCTTCATGAGAGATAAGTGATAGATGAGGGCTAGAAATAGCAAAAGCTTCACTATTCAGTATGCAGACTATCTCTTTCTTTCCCTCTTCTCAGTATAGCACTTCTTCCCTATCTCTGTCATGCTAGATGCTTACCTAGTATGAAGCCTTTCTGGTTCAATTTTTCTCCAAAATTAAAACTCATTGTAACTCATCGTATCAGTATGGATGAGAGTTAACTTATTAATTGCAATGAATGGGGATGGTGACTTGCAGGCCCAGTTTCTCCCTTAAAAGACTTTCAATAGTCCTGCCCGGTGTGGCTTAGTTGCTTGAAGCATCATTTCGTATACTGAAAGGTGGCAGGTTTGATTCCTAGTCAGGGAACATACCTGGGTTGTGGGTTCGATCCCCAGTTGGGGCACATACAGGAGGCAACCAATCGATGTTTCTCTCTCACATCAATATTTCTCTCTTCCTCTCCCTAAAATCAAATTTTTTTTAAAAAAAGTATATCCTTGGGTTGGGGGGTGGGAGGGGGGGACTTTCAATAGTCCTCCTGTTTTCACCCTAAGCCTGATACCCACCTTCAGCTCCTGAGCTTTTGTAGGTTTCTGTAATGCAAACTGGCTTGCTTCTAATTAGTATCCATTTCTATAAGATACTGTTTTATAATTACTGGAAATACAATAGTGAACAAGATCAAGTTCTATCCTCAGGGAGCTCAACCTATACTGAAGGCTACAAACAATAAATAAGATAATAAATGAACAAGATATTTTCAGAAATGATATGAGCTATGAAGACAAAACAGGGGAGGGATAGTGATATGAATGGCTATTTTAGGCAGGCTAGTCAACAAAGGTCTCTTTGAAGAGGGGATATCTCAGCAGAAGCACACCATATGATTCTGGGATAAAGACATTTTGAGAAAAGTAAGTACAAAGATCCTAAAGTGGGAAAGAGGTTGGTGTGTTTGAGAAACAAAAAGGCCAGTAAGGGAAGTTAGAATGGTATAATACTATAAAGGAAGAGTAACCAGAAATAAAGTCAGAGAGGCAGGTAGGTCAAAGCATTGTATTTGTCAAAGCCCAGAGTTTGTATTTTATTTGAAAGGAGACAAAAAGTCAAAGAAGGAAAATTCAGCAGGGGGGATGGTATGATCTGATTTACCTTCTTAAAGTTCAATCTGTCTATTATGGGGCAAGAGGGGAATCTAGGAGATCAATTAGGAGGATGGGCCTAGGACCATGGCTATGAAGGTGATAAGTACTAGTCAGACTCAGGTCATAATGTTGAACCACATGATGGTTTGAAATAGAGTGAAGAAAAGACATTAAGGACAACTCTTAGGTTTTTAATCTAAGTAATAGATAAACGATGATTCCATTTGCTGAGATGGGAGAAAGAAAAATGATTATCAGTGGTCCATAACAGGTACTCAACAAATGGTTGCCAATGTTTATATTAAAAATCACTTTCTATTACATGTCAATTATATTTAATTAAAAATAATTTTTTAGAAAATCACCTCCTAAGGTTGTACTACCTTCACTACCCACAGACAATGACATAAATATTACTGAAGCTTATTCCATATTTTACTTTACATAATTTTTCTGGTTACATGAAATTGGAACTTAGACTCAAGTCCTAAGTCATTAGACCTTCTACTTTGGTACATACAGAGAAGAGAAATAAATGTTAAGACCTCTTACCAATTATACTAGTGTTATAAAATTTGTGTTGAGGGCTATATGAGATTTTCACCTAGTTACTAGGATTACAATGATAAAATCAGAAAGATCCACTTTAATCCATCATGTTAAAAATATTTTTATTGATTTCAGAAAGAAAGGGAGAGGGAGAGATGGAAACATCCATGATGAGAGAGAATCATTGGTAGGCTGCCTCCTGCCTGCCCCCCACTAGGGCCTGAGCCTGCAACCAGGACATTTGCCCTGACTGGGAATCGAACCGTGACCTCTTGGTTCATAGGTCAACGTTCAACCACTGAGCCACTCCGGCTGGGCAACCCATTATTTTTAAACACTTCCTACTTATTCTGGAACACACATACACCTCTGAGATAATATATTTTCTAACCTGATATTTAAAAATTATTCAGCATTAATTCAGTGTGATTTCCAACCACTGATCTGCTCCATTTCCCTAGTTAAAAAGAAGAAACCAAAGCCCAGAGGTCAAATAACTTATCCAAGAGAACACAATTAGTAAATCATGGACCTGTGTTAAGCCCATAAGAGGAATAGTGGAAGATAGGGCTGGAAAAACAGATCAGACTTTAACTGTGAGTTCTTTAAGAAATAAGTTTTACAAACAAAATAGAAACAGAAGCATATATATATAGAACAGACAGCTGTTAGAGGGGAGGGGGGTTAGGAGATGGGGTGAAAAAGGTGAAGGTATTAAGCAAAAAAATTTATACAAAATACCTGACACACAGACATAGACAACAGTACAGTGATAGCCAGAGGGCAAAGGGCGGATAAATGGGGATGGAAAGAGACTGACTTTGGATGGTGAGCACATGATGAAGTATGCAGAAGATGTTTTATTAAGTTGTACACTTGAAACATGTATGGTTTTATTAACCAACGAGAGGCCCGGTGCACAAATTCGTGCATGAGTGGGGTCCAGCCGACCCCGCTCCTGGTCAAACTCCCGGTTGAACTCCCGGTCGAGGGGACAATTTGCATATTAGCCTTTTATTATATAGGATGCCACCCCAATAAATTCAATAAAATAATTAAAATAAATCAAATATATTACCAAAAAATAAAACAGAGGCAGAATTCAGATGAACATCTCTATAGACTTAAAATACTACCACCTGAGCACTATTCTCTCCCAGCTCTGAGGTGTGGGCACCATAAAATGTGCACCACATACTCCCAGGCTGAAAAGTGGCCGAGGTTGAGCATATTTCACTGAATTCCTGTATTCCCTAAAATATGTAATGGGATGTTTTCTAGATCCTCTCCATATCAGAAATAAAATATCTAAATTAAAAAATAAATAGTCCGACTGGTGTGGCTCAGTAGTTGACGACCTATGAACCAGGTCACGGTTTGATTCCCAGTCAGGGCACGTGCCCAGGTTGTGGGCCCGACCCCCAATAGGGAGTTTGCAGGAGGCAGCCAATCAATGATTCTCTCTCATCATTGATGTTTCTCTTTTTTTAAAAAATATTTTATTGATTTTACATAGAGGAAGGGAGAGAGATAGAGAGTTAGAAACATCGATGAGAAAGAAACATCGATCAGCTGCCTCCTGCACACCCCCTACTGAGGATGTGCCCGCAACCAGGGTACATGCCCTTGACTGGAATCGAACCCAGGACCCTTCAGTCCACAGGCCGACGCTCTGTCCACTGAGCCAAACCAGCCAGGGCCATTGATGTTTCTTTCTCTCTCCCTCTCCCTTCCTCTCTGAGTGAAGGGGGTGAGGGGAAGAGATAGGGAAAATAATTCACTTCAGGCAAAAGTGAAGAAGGCTAAACTGACAGATTAATATAAGGGAAGAAAAAGATGCAGAAAGCTTTGAAGATTTAGAACCAAGAGCTTAGTTTCTGATTAGAAGCAAGAAATAAAATAACTAATGATGATTTGGATATTTTCAGAATGGGTACCTGGAAAGATAGCAATCTTAATAACTGAGATTAGGAAAATATCCTGCCATATCCTCATAGCATTAGATGTATAGTTTGTTTCCTAAGGAGACTGGGACACAACAGCTCTCTACTTCTCTTGTGTTATCCATGATATTATTACCTAGCATGGAGCTAGACTGAGTATAAATAGTTCCGAATAAATATTTGGAAAATTAAAAGCATATTCTCCATTTTAACAAAATGATAATCATATTGTTACAAATGAATTTTGAGATAAAACAATTCTGAACAAAAATTAATAGATAGAAAAATAAATTTACAACGTGGCCTTAAAAAAAGTAAGCATGAGAATGTGAATGAGGAGTCTAAAAGTAATATTAAATTTCTCATGACATGAAGAATAACAAAGAGGTATAAGAACAAATCTTGGTACAGGTCCTCAGAAAGGCCATTGGGGAGTGGAAGTGAGTAGGGCATAGCATTGGGTTACAGATCTTGAGCACAAGACTTCCTGGCATAAACAACCTTATTCACAAGAGGACCAAACAATCAGTCTCTGCATTCAACAAAGTACTTTATTGTTCCGTTTTTTTAACTGATAACTTAGAGCAACTGATGATAAAACAACCAATCTTAACTGTATCCATGTATTAAAATATATATATATATATCCACACAAACAAAATATGTAAACTTACTGTTTTATGACTTACCAGGCCCACTCTTTTACTTCCAACTAGAAATCTTAGGAGGGAGAAAGATGAAAGGAAAAGAGGAAGTAGTGAGGTTGGGGGTCAAGAAAAACAGAAAAATAAAACTGTGAAAGTTCAGCTCACTCACTCCTACTGGGCACAAAATAGCTGTGTCAGCAGAGGACCAAGACATGCCCAGAAGATTAGATGCCTAGCATCTGGCAGATCATGCAGGTAGCCTCCTTTCCCAAGCAGAATTTTCCAAATCACTAATGCAGTTATTTTCAATATTTTCTGTTTTTTTGTTTTGTTTTTTTTAATTCTTTATTAGTTAAAGAATTACAAATGTGTCCTCATTCCCCCCCCCCCCATTAACCCCCATCCTCCCCCCCGCCCCGCCACTCATGCTCTCATCCCCCTGTTGTCCATGTCCATTAAGCAGGAAACCCTACCTTCAAAACTCTTATATAGAAGTTCAATACAAAACAGATAAAAAGTAGAGCTGCTCTAGCTGGAAACAGAGAAGGGCACTGAAAGCCTCAGCTTCTCAGCAACCTCCCTTCTGAGGTTGTCCCTGAGGAGGCATGTCTGTGAAAATCCTAGAGTTCCATGAGATGGATTCTTCCCAATTTAAATCTAATAATCTCAATTTGAGGGAAAACTTTGGTTTATACTTCTGCCTCAGTTTCTGCACATAGAAAAGAGAACTTATGCCCGGCCAATGTGGCTCAGTGGTTCAGCATCGACCGATGAACCAGAAGATCCATG
>NW_005871270.1:1154663-1156117 GCF_000147115.1 Myotis lucifugus | reverse complement strand
TTCCTGGTCAGGCACATGCCTTGAGTTGCGGGCTCAATCCCAGTAGGGAGTGTACAGAGGCAGCTGATCAATGATTCTCTCTCATCGTTGATGTTTCTATCTCTCTATCCCTCGTCCTTCTCTGAAATCAAGAAAAATTAAAAAAAATAAAATATATTTTTAAAGAGAACATAGTATTTACAGCTTGAAAACAGACTATGAGCCATACTAACAGTCACAAAAATTTTAAATTATAAAAAGTATAGTTTTAGTAAATTTCTAAGACAACTAGAAATTCATTTAGAAAATTAAAATTCTAAGAATTTTTTTAAAAAAATATATTTTTATGAGCCCTGACCTGAAATCAACCAGGACCTCCTGGTTCATAAATCAATGCTCAACCACTGGGCCATGCCGACCAGGCAAATTCTCAGAATTTTGAGAATGGAACACAGTCATGCTTAGATTGGGTAAAGGACTGAAACAGACACTTCTCAAAAGTGACATACTGAAGGCCAAGAGATATATGAAAACATGCTCAAAGTCACTAATCATCCAAGAGATGCAAATCAAAACAACAATGAGGTACCATCTCACACCTGTCAAGATGGCTATTATCAATAAACCAACAAACGTCAAGTGCTGGCGAGGATGTGGAGAAAAAGGAACCCTCGTACACTGCTGGTGGGAATGAAGCCGCTGTGGAGAACAGTATGGAGTTTCCTCAAAAAATTAAAAATGGAACTCGCATTTCACCCAGTAATCCCACTTCTAGGAATATATCCCAAGAAACCAGAAACACCAAACAGAAAGGACATATGCACCCCTATGTTCATAGCAGCACAATTTTCAATAGCTAAGATTTGGAAACAGCCTAAGTGCCTATCAGCAGATGAGTAGATTAAAAAACTGTGGTATATCTACACAATGGAATACTACGCTGCTGTAAAAAAGAAAGAACTCTTACCATTTGCAACAGCATGGATGGGCCTAGAGAACATTATGCTAAGCAAAATAAGCCAATCAGAGAAAGATAAATATCACATGATCTCACTAATTTGTGAAATATAATGAACAACATAAATTGATGAACAAAAATAGATACAGAGACAGAGAAGCATCAAACAGATTGCCAAACTTCAGTGGGAAGGCAGGGGGTAAAAGATCAACCAAAGGACTTGTATGCATGCATATAAGCATAACCAATGGACACAGACACTAGGGGAGTGAGGGCTTGTGCTGGGGGTTGGGGATGGCTGGGGAAAAAGCGAGGAAATGGAGACATGTGTAATACTATATGTAATACTTTACACAATAAAGAATTTAAAAATAAATTTAAAAAACATCCTAGGGAAGTATAATAAACTAGAGGCCCGGTGCACGACATTCATGCACTGGGAGGTGTGGGGGTCCCTCAGCCCGACCCTCTCCAATCTGGGTGCCCTCAACGGAGCCCTCTCTAATCCGGAAGTTTC
>NW_005871270.1:1134160-1154048 GCF_000147115.1 Myotis lucifugus | reverse complement strand
GATGGTCAATTTACATGTTTCTCTTTTATTATATAGGACTAGTAGCCCATTGCACAATATTGTGCAGTAGGCTGCCCACTGCTTCTGCAGGAGCTGGCAGGAACCACAGTGCACCATCCGGAGCTGCGCTGCTTCCACCAGAGGCAGGAGGGAGCCGCGCTGATTCTGTGGGAGGTGGGAGGGAGTCACGCCACTTCTGCTGGAGCATGGAGGGACTCGTGCAGATTCCGTGGGAGGTGGAAGGGACCCACGCTGCTTCTGCGGGAGGCAGGCCCGCCATCTCCTCTCCGGGCCTGCGCTCAGCTGCGGAGGCTACAGGCCAGCCCCCTGTCCCTGTCCGTGTCTGTTCCGGCCGGAGCCGCCTCCAAGCCTTCGTGATCAGGATCACGGGCCACAGTCAAGGCGGCTCCTGGGTCCCAGGGGTGCCACCTTGCCTGCGGCCCAGCTTTCCAATCGCGATCACCGGCTGGGGGGCGGGCAAAGGCGCTCCAGTTCTCCAGCTCTTGCCTGCCGCCTGGGTTTCCGATCACCGTTCTTCCGTCCTTCCCCTTTCACCTCCCATCATTGCGCCTACCTATGCAAATTAACCGCCATCTTTGTTGGTGGTTAACCGCCATCTTTCTTGGCAGTTAACCGCCATCTTTCTTGGCAGTTAATTTGCATATCACCCTGATTAGCCAATGGGAAGTGTAGTGAAGGTACGGTCAATTACCCTGTTTGTCTTTTATTAGATAGGATGTTTCCACTGCTATAGTATTCCTCTGGTGCTTGCTTTGGCAGCACATATACTAAAATAGTATTCCTCTGGGTAACAAAAGCCAAGAGGTCTCTGCTTGCTTTAGGCCATTGGTAGGAGAATCTCCTTTCATTGTGTTCAAAATACTCTATAAAAGTGGAGACTCAAAAACATAAATTATTAATTATAATAATTTTCATGTATAATATACTCACTGTACCACAGATCTATAGGCTTTATATACATTACCTCATTTGTTGACTTATTGTGAAGATCAAGACAGAGTTAACACTAGTATTTTTTAAAATATATTTTACTGATTTTTTTTACAGAGAGGAAGGGAGAGGGAGTTAGAAACATCGATGAGAGAGAAACATCGATCAGCTGCCTCCTGCATGCCCCCCGCCCCTGGGGATGTGCCCGCAACCAAGGTCCATGCCCTTGACTGGAATCGAACCCGGGACCCTTCAGTCCGCAGGCCGGCGCACTATCCACTGAGCCACACCAGTTAGGGCAACTAGTCTTTATATTAGAGAACTTAGCTGAGAACAAGAATATAACTTCCTGTAAGTTAAAAGAGGGTGTGTCATTTTTGAGCAATGGAACCAAAAATGGATAGGCTAAGAAAGTAGATCAAGGAAACATTAGAATAGTAATAGTATCATTGGTCTCATCACACCACTATGGTTCTAGACTGGAACATATATACATTTAGCAAAACAAGAGCAAAGATGTAGATGGACTCTAACCCAGTATTGTCCAGTACAGTAGCCACTATTCATGTGGTAGTTTTTTTTTCCAATTAGCAATAATCGCATCTCAGATAAACCTCATTGGCTACCATACTGCCACTGCGCAAAGCTTCATGTGGTAATTTAAATAAAATAAAAAATTTAGTGCCTGTTCACTCCAGCCACATTTCAATGCTCATTAGCTATATGTGGCTTTTTGAACAGCATGATAAAAAATATTTCCATCACTGCAGAAAGTTCTATTCAACAGCATCACTTAGCAGAAAACCCTTGAATGTATTCAAAACAGCAGTAGATACACAACAAATGTTTGGTGAGTGAATGAATGATAAAAGACAGACAGGCTTCATTGGGCCTTAAAGAACTAGCCACAGGAAAATAAGCTAATTATAATAACTAACACTTAGTAGGCACTTAACACATGCCAGGTACTATTCCATGTGCTTTACATGTGCTAATTTAATGAATGCTTGATAACAACTCTATGAGATATTTACTGTCATTACCCTCATTTTATAGATAGGAAAACTAAGAATCCAAGAGGTTGAGTAATTTTTCCCAAATCCAGGATCTGAATCCGGGCAGCTTGATCTAGAACAGGGGTGGGCAACCCCTGGCACACGTGCCAAACATGGCACGCCTGTAACTTTTGCTGGCACGTGAAACCCTCTCTTATAATCTTCCATTTACAATTTTTTTCTTAATATCGACTTTTTTATTTTTCAGATAAATTCAGTGTAGGTGCATCTTAAATACATAAATAATTTTACATAACAAGTTATCTTAAAGACCATAGACATGGATTGACGAGAGAGGGGAAGAGCAATTTCTATGCCTCTGCCTTAACTCTCCCTGCCTTCCTAGATCCGACCAGTGTTTTGGTTTCATCCACATACGCTGTGAATCTTTGTTCTCAGTGATGAATTTTGTTAAGTCTCGTCATAGGAGTAGCCTGACGGATGAAAGTAGTAGCTCGTGCATATCTCTGAAGGTCACGAAATATAAACCAGATGTAAAATCTCTGTCATCAGTGATGCAGCAGCAAAAGTCCCACTGATAATATCAAACGGAGTCATAAAGTTTTCTGTCAGACTATCAGTGTATATGTATACATTAAAAAATAAATGTATTTTTCATCATTATATACTGTGTTTTTGTCGCTTGAATGAATTTTATTATTTCTTCAAGGTTCTTCACATACGTACACCTTAAGAGATATCAAGTAGGCATAACATGTTCTCAAAAAATTAGGGTTGGCACGCAGAAGAATTTTGAGTCAGAGATTTTGCTGGTTTTGGCACACACTCACAAAAAGGTTGCCCACCCCTGATCTAGAATCTAAAGCCTTCATTTCTTTTATAACTTTTTTTTTTATTCACCACCTGAGGATATATATATATTTTTTTGAGGGGGACGGGGAGGGAGAGGGAGAGGAAGAGGGATGGAACTCACAACCTGGGCATATGCCCTAACAAGGAATTGAACCCAAGACCCTTTGGGTGCACGGGATCATGCTCCAACCGAGCCACACCAGCTAGGGCTAGAGGCTTTATTTCTAATGATTATACTATACTACTTCCATTGTATAACAAACATATTTATATATATACTAAGAGGCCTGGTGCACAAGATTCGTGCACTGGGAGGGGGGTCCCTCCTCAGCCCGGCCTGTGCCATCTCGCAGTCAAGGAGCCCTCAGGGGATTCCGACTGACAGCTTAGGCTCGCTCCCTACACAGTCGGACATCCTTAGTGCTGCCACCTCTGCCGCCAATACTGCTGCGCTCGCCAGCTGTGAGCCTGGCTTCTGGCTGAGCGGAGCTCCCCCTGTGGGAGCGCACTGACCACCAAGGGCAGCTCCTGAGTTAAGTGTCTGCCCCCTGTTGGTCAGTGCGTGTCATGGCAACTGGTCATTCTGCCATTGGGTTGATTTTTATTATATAGGAAAGAAATTGCTTTTATTATATAGAAAAGAAATGAAGGGAGGGAGGGGTGTGCGAGAGAGAGAGAGAGAGAGAGAGAGAGAGAGAGAGAAACATTGATGTGAGAAAGACACATCAATTGGTTGCCTCCCACCAGCCACCCCAACCAGGCCATGGATTGAACCTGCAACCCAGGTACGTGCCCCCAGGAATCAAACCCTCAATCCTTCAGTGGGCAGGCCAAAGAGCTAACCATTGAGTGCACTGGCCAGGGCATAATAATTATATTTTTTTAAGTTTTGCTGTGATGCAATAAAATTTATTTAAAGTTAGTCTTCTCATACATTCCCAAATCAAGTTCACAGTGAAAACAATAAGAAGTGGTGAAATAAAAAAATATTGGTAGGAAATATAAAAAATGTTAATACTAGTTTGATCCCTAGATGTTGGATTAAGGGCAACTTTTTTCTTGTTTTTGCTAACTTTATTTTTTTTTTTTAATATATTTTATTGATTTTTTACAGAGAGGAAGGGAGAGAGATAGAGAGTTAGAAACATCGATGAGAGAGAAACATCGATCAGCTGCCTCCTGCACATCTCCCACTGGGGATGTGCCCGCAACCCAGGTACATGCCCTTGACCGGAATCGAACCTGGGACCCTTCAGTCCGCAGGCCGACGCTCTATCCACTGAGCCAAACCGGTTTCGGCCTAACTTTATTTTTTAAATATTCCATAGTGATGATGTATCACTTCTATAACAGGAGCAAAAACCATAAAAATATTATTTTTAAGCAAGATGAAAATATGGTCAGTTTAAAAACTCCTAAGCAGAATATCAAATCTCACTCTCAAATATTGAAGAGGCCCCCTAATTGATCTCTTGGCCACTAGTCTCCTCAATACTAAACAACCATTTTGAGATTGCCATCAGTCACACTCTGTCATGCTAGTCCTTGTTCCGACTCCAATACACAGAGCATAAAATATAATCTTGGCTTTATGCAAAATACTTCTGAATAATTTGGCCTAATTCTACCTTTCCACCTTTATCTACCAATACTATCCTACCAAATCCTCAATACTTCTAAGAGAAGCATGATAAGAGTCCAGTCCTCAGAGTCACAGCCCTTAGCCAACACATAATCTCTTGGTACGCAGATTATTTTGAGCTAAAGGCAATTTAGACCCTGTAGGCTGAGGAGAAACTTCTGCTGCTGCCCTCCGCCCCCACTCCTTTAATTAACTAAAAGAATTTGAATTAGGGGCCTTGCTCATAATAAGAGATTATCAGAGATAACTTTTTTTGACCCATCTATATGGCAGGGCAAACTATTAATTACTGAATATCTGTTCTTCTTATGCCCCTGCAATGAATTTCTGAAGCCCCAAGGTGCCTTATCTCATCCTTAATTCAAAATGTCATATATGTATGTCATTTTCCTTGTCTGTCTTTAAAGTTCTCATATATGTGAGGACCTTTGACTCTCTCAGGTATGTGGAGTTCCCATGAGTATGTATGTAATTAAATTTAATTATTTTCTCTTATTAATCTGTTTCATGTAGATTTAATTATTAAACCAGCCAAAAGAATCTGGGAAGGTAAAGAAAAGTTTCTCTTTTTTTAAAAAAAATATTTTTATTGATTTCAGAGAGGGAGGGAGAGTTAACTACCAGAAAAACTAAGTCTCAAAAGGTAGAAAAAGACCTACACAACAGCTAAACCCCAGCAAGACAGATTCAGCAAGAAATCTTGAATCCTTCTTTTTAGCTGTTAATGCTATTTAACAAGCTTCCAATAATGTTTTAACTTTTTCACTGACCCCTAGGAAGGAAAAAAAAAGCCATTACCTAAGGATGTTGGGGTGGGAGAGTCTATTCATAAGCTGGATTTCCTTCAGCATGTTTGCCCGGTTACTACTCAATGTGTTCATCTTAAGAGCCATCACCTGACCAGAAGCTCGGTGGCGCACCTGGAAAATAAAATAGGACAAGAAAGAGGCTCAAGGACAACAGGAATATATGAGGTCAAAATCTCCACATGTAGAACATGCCAATGTGTTTTAGTGCCAGTTTAGATAAAATAGACTCGGTAGGGAATGTTTTCCTGTAAACTCTGTGATTACATTAGGGTCTCATGTCTATTGATGAAGATGAATTTATTCCATCCAAGACCAAAATTGTTTCACAGAAATTCACTGAAATGACAATAGCCCAGAAGTTTGGCATATCTATTAATATAGGACAGACATCACAGCTTATGGTAGAATTCAAAGGAAAAATGTGGCCAGACAGAAGAAGGGGGAGGAGGAAGGAAAACACTCAGAACCACAAGAACCCTAATCAGAAAAACTTAGAACACTGGCTATCTCTCCTCTCTTCTAGATCACTTAGTAAGATTTGGAATTCAACTCTCTTCCTAGTGCATCAATGATTCTGTTGTCATGTACCTCGTGATTGATAAAAGAGAACTAGCTTTCCTTTTCAGATCCTGCATGGATAAGTTAAATGAGACATTTATATACAAAGAACACACTGACAGTATTTTTCCAACTCTATTTACAGAAGACATCTGTGTTTTGATAAGAGCTCTCCATTCTGAAAGTCACTCTTCTTTTTTTCCCCTCCATCATCTGAAAACACTGAGTTGTTAACAAAATGTCTGCTTTTAAGAAAGTCTGATATTAAAACAATGTGTGAAATTCAGGGATAAACAACTTGTGTTTCAAACTAATCAGAAAGAACCCTACTTCCTTAAACAAGTGGACAAGATGATGAACATGTTCATAACTCCTTGTATTTTGTCTTTCATCTGCATCAAATATTATTCTCCTTTCTTCTAGCTCCTCAAATTTTATTTATCTTTCAAGCTATACTCAAATATCCCATCCTTGCTGAAGTCTTCCTTTACTCTCTCTGGAAATTATTTATACTACCTCAGGACAACATTCATAACACCAGTATTCCATTCATCATACAGTTCTGTCTATAAATTTACATATCTCCTCACTAGGCTATAAAGCTTCTTGAGACTGGGAAGTATATTATATTCATTCTTGTCTTACAGTGCCTAGAAGGCCTTGTCACACATAAGGGCACAGTGAAAACAATAGCAACAACAGTTAAATTATACTTTTAATATAATTTCTAAGGGCCAATAAACCATTTA
This sequence comes from Myotis lucifugus, assembly GCF_000147115.1. Classification (NCBI taxonomy): domain Eukaryota; kingdom Metazoa; phylum Chordata; class Mammalia; order Chiroptera; family Vespertilionidae; genus Myotis; species Myotis lucifugus. Next base: position 1,147,471 of record NW_005871270.1, on the reverse strand, counting down.
TTTATCCATTTATTTATTTGGGGTGGGTGGTGGGGCAGAGAGTGCTTTTCTTTCTTTTTCTTTTTTGGTGGCACAGGTTGGGGGGAGAATGGAAATAGAAAAGTAGTATATGTTTTGGTCAAATTTTTCTCAATTTTACCATCTAGAAAATGACAAGCAATAATGCTATATGGCTAGTCAGATAAGAAAGAGAATAAAGAATCAGTTGGTTGGAGCATCGTCCATCTTATACATCAAAAAGGTTGCAGGTTCAATCCCAGGTCAGGGCATGTATGGGAGGCAACTGATTGATGTTTCTCTTTCTTTCTCTCTCTGTCTCTCTCCTTCCCTTCCTCTCTCTCTAAATTTAATAAAAACATATCCTTGGATATAGCACAGAGGTATTTATATAGATGTTGATGAAATGAGCACTCAGGGAAAAACTTCATGGGGCTTCAGTGAAATCTCAAAGGATTCATAGATTTGGATAAATTTTTTTTTTTTTAAGAATAGAGTGCCTGGCTGGTGTACTCAGTAGTTGAGCATCGACCTATGAACCAGGAAGTCATGGTTCGATTCCCAGTCAGGACACATGCCTGGGTTTCAGGCTCTATCCCGGGTAGGGCGAGGCCGATCATCATTGATGTTTCTATCTCCCTCTCTTAAATAAATAAATAAATAAATAAATAAATCTCTATATATAAAAGGCTAAGTGACCAACTGTCCGTCTAACCAACCATCCGACCAACCAACCAGCCGGTATATATGATGCGCACTGGCAATTTAAAAATAAACATTGAATCCACACTAGTTTGGCTCAGTGGATAGAGCATCCACCTGCGGACTGAAGGGTCCCAGGTTCGATCCCCAGTAGGGGGCATGCAGGAGTCAGCCTACCAATGATTCTCATTATTGATGTTACTATCTCTCTCCCTCTCCCTTCCTCTCTGAAATCAATAAAAAAAATTTTTAAAAATATAAAAATAAACGTTGACTTGCGCATGCGTGATACATATAAAGCTCTCGCTGACACCAACCACACACGTGTGTTTCGATCTGTCATTGTCGGTCATGAATTTGGTTGTTTTTGTTGACATTCTGAAGCTGAAAGAAAGCAGCATCATCAGCAGAATATGTCTGAAGACCAACTGTTGGCACAATGTACCACTTGAGTGATAATTCCATCAATTCAACAGATGATGCCGAAAAGGAAAATTTTCCCATCAAATTTCTTAATAGTATTACTCCTTTGGGAATGCCATGTCATAGATTAAAATTGAAAGTAGGTGCAATCATCATGCTACTGAGAAATCTTAATAGTAAATGGGGTCATTGTAATGGTACTGGGTGTATTATCAAAAGATTGTGACCTAACATAATCGAAGCTGAAGTATTAACAGGATCTGTGGAAGGAGAGGTTGTTCTGATTCCAAGAATTGATTTGTCCCCATAAGACACTGGCCTCCCATTTAAATTAATTCGAAGACAGTTTCCTGTGATGCCAGCATTTGTAATGACTATTAATAAATCACAAGGACAAACTCTAGAGACAGACTAGGAATATTCCTACCTGAACCCATTTTTGGACATGGTCAGTTATATGCTGCTTTCTCTCAAGTTTGAAGAGCGTGTGACATTAAAGTTAAAGTTGTAAATACTTCATCACAAGGGAAATTAGTCAAGCACTCTGAAAGTGTTTTTACTTAATGTGGTGTACAGGGAGATATTAGAATAAGTCTAATCAATATATCAGTCATTGTTTTTATCAATGTTGTTTTTATATCATGTTTTTGTTGTTTTTATATCATGTTTAATTATTAATCAATTTATATATTATTTTCATACACGTTTTACTAATTTTCTTTCATCTCTGACACTTCTATTATAGAGAAAGGGCGAATAGTGATATTAAAATATTTCTTCTAATTAATTTCTTTACAATGTGCATGAATCTGTGCACCAGGCCACTAGTGTGTGTGTGTGTGAGTGTGTGAGTGTGTGTGTGTGTGTGTGTGTGTGTGTGTGTGTATTTTTAAGAGCAGAATAGCCCTAGCTGTTTTGGCTCAGTGGACAGAGCTTCAGCCTGCCGACCAAAGGGTCCCAGGTTCGATTCTGGTCAAGGGCACATGCCTCGGCTGCAGGTTCCTCCCCAGCCCGGAACCTGATTGGGGCTCATGCAGGAGGCAACCAATTGATGTGTTTCTCTGACATCAATATTTCTCTGTCTTTCCCTCTCTCTTCCACTCTCTCTAAAAATCAATGGAAAAATATCCTTGAGTGAAGATTTAAAAAAAATGTTTTTAAAAAAGCATGCCCCACACTGGTAATCCAGCCTGCAACCCAGGCATGTGCCCTGGAATTGAACCCTTACCTCCTGGTTCATAAGTCGACACTCAACCACTAAGCCACGCCGGCCAGACTCTTTAAATATCTTTTACAATAAAGGTGAGACCTCTAAAAATTAAAGATAGAATTCCCATATGCTCCAGCAATTTTACTTCTGGTGTATACACAACAGAATTAAAAGCAGGGTCCCAAAAATATTTATACACCTATGTTCATAGCAGCATTATTCACAACAGTCAAAAGGTAGAAGCAACCTAAATTTCCATCAACAGATGAATGGATAAACAAAATGTGGTATATACATACAATGGAATATTATCCAGCCTTGAAATAGGAAAGGAATTCTACAATATAGTTGAACTTTAACAATATGCTAAATGAAATAAACCAGTCACAAAAGACAAATACTGCATGATTCCACTTACATGAGGTACCTAGGATAGTCAAATTCATATAGTCAGAATGTAGAATGGTTGTTGCTAAGGGCTGTGGGGAAGGAAGGAATTTGCAGTTGTTTAATGGGTAAAGAGTTTCAACCTTGCAAGAAGAGTTCTGGAGATTGGTGGCACAACAATGTGAACTGAATTGTAAACTTAAAAATAGTTAAGATGGGCCCGGCCAGCGTGGCTCAGTATTTGAGTGTCAACCTGTAAACCAGGAGGTCACGGTTTGATTCCCAGTCAGGGCACATGCCCGGGTTGTGGGCTCGATCCTCAGTGAGGGGTGTGCAGGAGGCAGCTGATCAATGATTCTCTCTCCTCATTGATGTTTCTCTCTCTCTCTCCCTCTCCCTTTCTCTCTGAAATCAATAAAAATATATTTTAAAAAATAGTTAAGATGGTAAATTTTATGTTGTGTGAATTTTACTATAATTATGAAGGGTTGGAGGGGAGGGAAGCGAAGGAGAGGGGAGGGGAGGGGAGTTCCACCAACCGGGAGTTTGACCACTCACTATGACATGCGCTGACCACCAGGAGGCGGCATGGAATGAAGGAAGGACCCAGCCAGCTGCCGGCAGCTGGCAGCTGGGGGAAGGAAGGCCCCAATCGGCCCTGGTCGCCAGCCAGGCCTAGGAACCCTACCCGTGCACAAATTTTATGCACTGGGCCTCTAGTTAATAATAAAGTTAACCATTAAATGAATGGTTTAGGACTTGCAGTCAAGAAATCACAGTGAGTATACATAAGTATACAGTAAGCTGGTATAGCAATATTAATAGGTGTTTTTGAAGTTTTCAGGTGAAATGTTTTTTTAATATATATTTTTTATTGATTTCAGAAAGGAAGGCAGAGGGAGAAATAGAAACATTAATGATGAGAGAGAATCATCGATTGGCTGCCTCTTGCATGCCCCCTACTGGGGATTGAGCCCACAACCCAGGCATGTGCCCTTGACTGGAATCAAACGGGGGACCCTTCAGTCTGCAGGTCGATGCTCTATCACTGAGCCAAACCAGCTAGGGCTCAGGTGAAATGTTTTGAGTATAACAATGATTGGGGGCAAGGAGAGAGAATCATTAGTCAGCTGCCTCCCAAATGCCCCACACTAGGGATCGAGCCGGCAACCTGGGCATGTGCCCTGCCTGGGAATTGAATCTCTTGGTTCATAGGTTGACACTCAACCACTGAACCACATCAGCCAGGCCATTTCTAGTTTTTATATTCATAGTGACTTAGCTTTTGTTTCAAAATAACAAATATAAGTAAAAAATTTATTTTTGCTCTACCCACAAAGTTATCAGTGTGTCTCTTCTGGCTATTAAACAATAAAATATTCTATTAAAACAATAAAATATTGAAACAATAAAATATTCAAGACTAAATGAACATTTTACAAAGAGACACTGATAAAGTTGGCAAAGATATATCATGCCTCCTTGTTTCCTCTCCTTCATCAATCTGTAATTTGTCTTGGCATGCAATCCCTGTTTCAACTGAGTTTACTTCCCTTCTTCCCTTATCTATACTAATAAAAGGGTAATATGCTAATTAGACTGGGAGACCTTCTGGACACCTTCTGGACAAAGCCGGGGGCGTGGCCAGCCTGCAAATGGCCCTCAGCCCCTCGCCAGGGCTGGCCATGCCAGGCAGCAGGGACCACACCCGGATGGGGGCGTGGTCAGCCTGCAAACGGCCATCAGCCCCTCCCCGCCCAGGTTGGCCATGCCCCCCAGCAGGGACCCTCACCCCAAAGCAGGTCGGCAAGGGGGGGCAGGTGGGGGCAAGCAGGCTGGCAAGGGCGGGCAGTTAGGGGTGATCAGGCCGGAAGGGGGGGCAATTGGGGTTGATCAGGCTGGCAGGCAGAGTGGTTACGGGTGATCAGGCAGGCAGGCAGGTGAGCGGTTAGGAGCCAGCAGTCCCGGATTGCGAAAGGGAGCAGGCTGGGCTGAGGGATACCCCCCCATGCACGAATTTCATGCACCAGACCACTAGTAACATATAAGTAAGTCTGGTCGGTTATTACACTTTTATTCTAATATCCACTGCTATCTCTAATATTTAATTTTTCTTCTTGCATGGAGTGGCTTCTGATTGTCTCTTCTTAAATCTAAAACTAGTATCTGACCACTTCATTATTTCTTCTAGAATGGTCAGGCCCCAAAATTTGCATACTGAAATCTTTATTTTTACTAATTTAATTTTATTTTACTTTTATCATAAAGTTAGGGTATCATGGTGATGTTTTATACTTACCAGCAATAGTAACCTTAATTACCTATTAATTTCATTCCAGAGTAGTTAAGAGTTACGTTTAAAAAAAAATTGTCATTGCTTTTCATGAAGATGGCATCAAAAGCAACAGAAGTCCCTGCCCCTCCCAAAGCAAAAGCCAAAGCAAAGGCTTTCAAGGTCAAGAAAGCAGGGCTGAAAGGAGTCCACAGCCACAACAAAAAAGATACTATGCATATCACCCACCTTCCCACAGCCCAAGACACAGCAGCTCTGAAAGCAGCCCAAATATCCTTGGAAGAGCGTCCCCAGGTGAAGCAAGTTTGAACGCTATGACTCCTAACTACTGAGTCAGCCATGAAGAAGATAGAAAACAACAACACATTTGTTCTGTTCATTTGTGGATGTCAAGGCCAACAAGCACAAGATCAAACAAGCTGTGACGAAGCACTAAGAAAATGACGTTGCCAAGGTCAAAACCTGATCAGGCCTGAGGGAGAAAAGAAGGCACATATTCAACTGACTTGTGACTATGACGCTTTCGATGTTGTCAACAAAACTGGGGTCACCTAAACTGAGTCCAGCTGGCTAATTCTAACTATAAAGATGTTTTCACCATAAAAAAAATTGTTATAATAGCAATAATATAGGTAACATTTATAGCACTAGCTACATACTAGGTTCTGCTGTGTAATTGCTTTATATATATTAACTCATTGAATCCTCAAAATAATTCTATGAGGTAGGTATTATTAACATCCCCTATTTTACAGATTAAATCCCCTGCTCAGGGAGACAGATAGCAGAAATCCAATTAATGCCATTTGCCAACCACACCCAAGGAGGGAATAAATCTCATTTTGGCACATCAGCATAAAGCTGATGAATATTCTATTCAGGTCCTCCCCTAAGACCTCCCCTAACCCCTCCCACCCCCCAGCCTTAAAAAACCCTCAAAATGAAAGCTCCATCTAAGGGACCCCTCACAAGACTTGCAACCTGGGAGCAATGGGCAGCAGCAGCTCATCCTGGGCTAACCCCCTAACCCTGTCCCTAAGGCCTCCTTTTTTCTGTTTTGTTTTGTTTTGTTTTGTTTAAGAATAGTTTATTGATTTTAGAGAAAGAGGAAGGGAAAAGGAGGGAGAGACTGAGAGAGAGACCATCAATGTGAGAGTGAAAGAGAGATCAGTTGCCTCCTGTACACCTCAAACCAGTGACCCTTTGGTGCATGGGATGATGCCCAACCAACTGAGCCACACATGCCAGGGCTTCTCTGACTTCTTAGCTAATCTCCCTCCTGTTGCTTTTTCTATCCTAGGCCCTTCCTTGTTTCACTGTCCCCAGATTTAATAGCTGTCCTCTAAAACTCACTTGGACCCATAATGTGAAATCTTTCCTGCATGAATTCAAGAATCCACACACTACCGGCCGGTGCTAGGCTCAGGGCCAGGTCTCCTGTCCAGTAACAGTAATATACAACATAAAAACTGACCAAAAAAAAACAAGGAAAATGCAAATCCACACTCTTCATGGCAAATTTCACCTACTTGTTAGACAGTAAAAGCTCAAACAGACAAGAAATGAGTATGGATATAACATACATATTAATAAATTTGACATACTTGATCTAATCCTGTTCCAACAAGACAGGTGTGGGGGTTTTTTTCAAGTATACATAAAACATTTACCAAAATGCACATAAATGAATTCTCCAAAAATTTCAATTCTCAAAAACCACATTCCTAGACCACGATAAAATAAAATTAGAAATCAACAATAAAAAGATAGTTAAAAACAATAATAATGGACAATACTAATTATTTACCCAACATCTTAGATGACAATGTTCTCAGTTGACACATTCAATCTGGCAATCTTCCTTGCAGCTGGGTTGGGCCAGGTGGCAGAGCCCTAGTAAGGAGATTAAGTATTGCTAGGTGGCATCTGAGAATGCTACTGTTTTCTTAGTGAAACTGTCCTTTATCCTTCTCCCTTGTTATAGACTGGAGCAAAGATGTGTGGTGCTTGCATCAAAAACAGCTATCATGTAACCAAAAAAAAAAAGTTACACACTATATATAAGAAGCTAGAAAATTGGATTGTTGATGACATCCTCAAGCAGATGCACAGCAGAGAAATTTATCAAAATTTCTTGAGAAAAATTAATCTCTTATTTGAATAAGCCACTGTCTTCAGGTTTCTGTAACATACTGCCCAAGACAATCCTATCTGATTTGCAAAAGATTAAAACATAAATGAACTAGAATTCAACCAAAAATGCTAAAAAACAAGAAAGTGTAATAAAGATAAAAACAAAAATTAATGAAATGGAAAACAAGGAAACAACAGAGAGGGTCAACAAACCAAAGGCTGATTTGGAGGAGGAAAATAAAACCTAATAAAATGAAGAAACAAAGCTCCAGTGACTCTGGATCAAGAAAAAAATGTTTACTTTTCTGGTCTCTGCCTACCGTTCTAGTCTTCACAGGCTTGCCTTTCCTTTACCCGTACCCACTAGACTTGAAACAAACCCAATTTCTCACCATTCTAGAATATTCCATGCTCACATTCCTCTGTGCCGCCACACATGCTTCTCCTCCTGCTTGAAATGCCTTCCCTGCTTGTTCACCAGACAAGCTCTCCTCTCCTTCAAGAAAACTCAAGAGTGACCTTCTTCTATGACCCCTTCAAATAAGGTTTGTGGACAAAGAAGGGGTCACATACTAAACCTGAGAAGCTCAGGGGAGGCCTGCATAGCAGCCTTACAAACTTAGAGACTAGACTGTAAGTAAGCACATAGGATGGTCTGAAACTAAAACTTTTAAACTAAAAGCGAGTCATGGTGGGTAGTCATGTCCTAAACTGGTATCTCCCTTGACAAAAGGTCAGTGTTTACCTTAACTGAGCTGGTCTATTGTCTTTTTGCATCTAAAATAGCATACCTTTGGAATGTCAAGGTAACTTCCCTTTTTCCACACCCTTCCAGGCACAACCACCAGGACATAGACCAGAAATCCTCTTTTTTTACAAAATATATTTTTATTGATTTCAGAAAGGAAGGGAGAGGGAGAGAGAGAGAAACATCAATGATAAGAGAGAATCATTGATTGGCCGCCTCCTGCACACCCCCTACTGGGGATCGAGCCTGCCCTTGACCAGAATCAAACCCTGGACCCTTCAGTCCACAGGCCAATGCTCTATCCACTGAGCCAAACCAGCTAGGGCAGACCACAAATCCTCTTATTGTTATTATCATGTTATTGACTGTTAACGATCCCATACCCACAGGTGTAAAGGAAGTGTGTGTCTATTCCTTTTTTACTTTGTATCCAATCTCAGAAATTTCCTTGCTTTCTCCTCCCTCCCTAATCTATCACCAATGAATTTCATGTAACCCCTTTATGATTGTAATGTATATAATAAGGTGCAAACCTGCCATTCTCTGGAGCATTTTCTCAATCCATTTGGTACTGTTGAAATTAACTAGTTATGAATAACTAGAAAGGAGTAAAGGGAAGGCCAAATAGATACATGCCCAGTAAAGTATGGATGAAATAGGGAAGGTACTTGTCCGTCAGTCACACCTGGGAATAGGTCATTGGACAGAACAGGTGTGTCCACTGCAAGCATGGGAAGATTTGAGATACATAAGCTCCTAAACAAAAGAGTTCCCTCTGTCTTGCACACTGGAATCCTGACTCCCCAGCAGTTGCCCACACGACTCATGCCATGTAGACTCCACACAGGATGAACTAATGGACTGCAACTAGTCTAATGTTGTACGGGACACAACTCCACATGTAATGGAAACTTTGGCTGGCTTTGTTTTTGGTCCTGCTGAATCCTCAGCTGTACATCTTCAGAACTGGATGTAATTCCACGTAAAAAAAAAAAAAAAAGATCACTTATCCTTCCACGCAAGTCTTAGAAAAATCTTTTTTTCAAGGTATCGTAAGAATCTGACCCCTAACACCTAGTGGGGAAAGGGATCAATCCCCCACTTCCACCAATAACACATTGAGATTTGGCTTCCCAGCAATTGTTGTCAGTTTGGCTCAAATAAACTCATAAAAATCCTTACAGGTTTGGATGTTTCTTACGTTGACAGGTTTGTACTAGTGCCCAGTATTATATTCTTTTTTATATTCTTTTTTTTAAATAAAATCCCGTCTGTGTAGCTAACTCACAGGGCGGAGACCACAGCAGGGCGTTCAGTTACTCCCCACTCAGCTGGCTAATTATTCTTCTGAATTACAAAATGCCAGCAGAACGGGCCAGTTCTGGCCTCCCAGTTCCTTCGCAGGTAAGACTAGCTCTGAAATACGGACGAAAAGGAACGTACCGTATCGTATGTTTTCCATCACCCATTGCAGCAATTAGTTCAACTTCGCAGAAACATCTGAAAAATACATCTTTGCGCAGTAACCCCGCACCTCCCAGGGCTTTAGATGTGAAGAATGTCACTTGTGCAAGTCAGAATCTGATACCAATTAAATGGTAACAGCTTTGCCAATAAACAAGAAAATGCTCTTCCATGGCTAGGAAGGGAGACTGCCACAGTGACCCAGTATTATATTCTTTAGCACTTTATGCATACTTTCACACATTTAGTAGCTATGTATTAAGCAATTTTAGGCTCTTGCTAAAGGCTCAACTTTAGCAAATGCTGTGTTTTAAATACATTTCCTTCCCTAGCTGGTTTGGCTCAGTGGGTAGAGCATCGGCCTGCGACCTGAAGAGTCCCGGGTTTGATTCCAGTCAAGGGCACATGCCTGGGTTGCAGGCTCTGTCCCCAGTAGGGGGCGTGCAGGAAGCAGCCGATCAATGATTCCCTCTCATCATTGAAGTTTCTATCTCTCTCCCTCTCCCTTCCTCTCTGAAATCAATAAAAATATATTTTAAAAAAAAATAAATACATTTCCTATCTTCCGCCCAAAGCAAAAAGCTCTTTTAGGGCAGGATTTTATTTACTTCTCTATCCCTAGCATCTAGCTCAAAGTCCTACACCTAATGAGCATTCCCTAAATAAATATCAGTTGAGTAATTAAATAAATGAGTAAGATAGCAAGTAGTCCCAATGTTTATTACATGCTGGAATAAAAGCAGAGAGCTATGAGATCACAAAGGGGAAGCAACCAACCCTCTTACTCTCCTCACTGCAAAATAATACACTCTAGAATCAGCTATCTGTGATATCTTTCACATGCCTTCACATGTATCATATTTACAGAAATACTTCTACATACTGAGTGAATCCAAGTTGTCCATACAACTTGTGTGCTTCCAGTTATTTTTTTTCCAGCTGGATTATCAATTCAAGTAAAGGATCTTGGGAGATATTTCTGCATAGCAATATACACACAGTAAAATTTGCTACCTGATAAATTATCCCTTGATGTCACCTAGTGCTGAGCTCAGCCCACAGAGACATCTGCAAATATTTTACTAATTAGCAGCCCAACTTTCCACATCAGCTCTAGAGGAAATATTAAATGTCCTGAACATGGCCAAAAGCTACAATCATGCACTGTTGTGTGTGAACCTTAAGTATACATATAACACAAATACAGAGTCTCCTTTAAAACACATTTTTCACCCCAAAACATTGAACCTTCCATGAGAGTTTTTTCTCTGAAACCCCCTGTAACTCAAAGAGTTTGCAAAACCAGATAAATGCGACAAGAAAGCCAATAGGAAATTTAGCAACAAACTGTTTTGACAGACAATAAGGATATATAACCAAGACCATTTCCAAGATGCAGAGTTCTAAGCATTGGACTGCTATCACCCTATTTCTGCCAGGCTTTTCAATGCTAAACTCCTTGAAAAGGGGGGTGGGAAGTGAGGAAGGAAGTTTTTTCCTCTTTATTCTTTCTTTTGTAAATCTAATACAGTGTCAGCCTCTTGGAATCTGTGTTTGGTAGATGTGGCAGCTTCTCTGATCGTTAGGAACCTATCTATCTCTGCTGCTTGTCTCTCTTTTTCTTCTTCTCTACTCAAATAAAGGTACTTACTTCTCAAGGCTCAATCCATGCTGCCCTAGTCTTCTCTGCCGATGCTCTTTCCTTGACTGTTTCTGACATTGAAAACATTTCCCTGATGGTTAAAAATATGCTCAGTTCCTACATAACACTGCTTTCATGCCAGAGTAATTCTGTACAATTAAGGATTTTCTCTATATTTATTTTTCCTTAATGCCATTCTTGATTTTGAAGGTTACCTTTATTCTCTGACTACCTGGGGTAGTTTAATTCTGAAATGGTTTATTTGATGTGAGGAGAAAGGCAAGCAGACAGACACACATACACCACCCATCTTGCTCATGATGTTTTGGAGTTGGGGTGGTTGAGATCACTCCCAGAATTCACTATTTTGTTTCCCAAATGGCCTTCGTATAAACTGACTTCTAGTCAGAGCAACAACTGAAAACTGGTATGTCAGAAAGGTCTAATAGGCTTTCTCATAACCCTCATCCTCAAATAAAATATGTACTACCTCACATCATCCTCACTGTCCAATTCTTAGTCATCTTACAAAAGCTTCCTTATACATCTCAAGACATAGAGCTTAACTCTTTTTTTTTTTTAAATATATTTTATTGATTTTTTACAGAGAGGAAGAGAGAGGGATAGAGAGTCAGAAACATCGATGAGAGAGAAACATCGACCAGCTGCCTCCTGCACATCCCCCACTGGGGGTGTGCCCGCAACCAACGTACATGCCCTTGACCGGAATCGAACCCGGGACCCCTCAGTCCGCAGGCCGACGCTCTATCCACTGAGCCAAACCGGTTTCGTAGAGCTTAACTCTTTTCTGACACAGTAGTTATTTTAAAAATATAGGCATTAATTACATCTTGTTAGAACAGGACCACCTGGTGTTGATGAAAACACTTCTTACAGTAAGGTCTCAAAGAAGCATATAAAGATGGACAAACCCAACCATCAAGTGAAAACAGACAATCTGAGAAAAATCTATGAGTTATCTGTATAATCAGGCTGCAACATGATCACATTTAAAAGAGAAAAGATTCACTCTCGTGCAAATTTCACAAGTTACAGTTTGACAGGCTAAAAAATTATGGTCAGTTGGGACACAGATCACTGTAGTAACACTAGCATTTTGATACCCAGGATCTTACTTCTCAAAGCAGACAAGGCTACCGAAGAACGCAAAGCCTTTACCTTCCCAAGCACAAAAATAAAACATCCCAGAACAAAATAACATTCATACTGAAATGTGCCACTTACTTTCCTTATACCACAACTGTTAATAATGCTACAGATTTAGAGTTTGCATGACAAACTCCATGGCACTAAATAATAAATGTATAACCATGCATGCAAATAAATCAATTTTTCAGGACCAAGCAGATGGCAGATATGTGGCTCTTTGTTTTGTAAGTTTACTATTTTCTTATAGCTTGGCATTTCCAGACATAGTGCTGTCAATTTAGGAAAATATTTCAGGGGGAAAAAGTAGGAACTTAAGTCTCTATCTTATATAACTAGTTATATACTTATCACACAAACTGAATCAGGTTAAACTCTATAAGAAAGTATTTTTGGAATATATAGGCAGTCCCAAAAAATATATACACACTTTGAATAATTATTAATTCCAATAGGTTAACTCTGAAATGAAAGAAACATCAATTGAACCCTAGCCAGTTTGGCTCAGTGGATAGAGCGTCAGCCTGCAGATTGAAGGGTCCTGGGTTCGATTCTGGTCAAGGGCACATGCCTAGGTTGCAAGCTCAATCACTGGTCCTGGTCGGAGCTCATTTGGGAGGCAACCAATCAACTTGTCTTTCACATCAATGTTTCTCTCTCTGTGTCTCTCCCTTTTCCCTCCAGTCTCTCTAAAAATCAACGGAAAAATATCCTCAGGTGAGGATTAACAAATAAAACAAAAAATAAAAAATGTCCCTGATACTGTCAAGAACAATAAATCACTGGTTTAAAAAAATGAAATATTTTGCCCAGCGGGCATGGCTCAGTGGTTGAGCATCAACCTATGAACCAGGAGGTCATGGCTCGATTCCTGGTCAGGGCATATGCCTGGGTTGCAGGCTCAATCCCCAGTGTGGGGCATGCAGGAGGCAGTCGACCAATGATTCTCTCTCATCATTGATGTTTCTATCTCTCTCTCTCTCTCCCTTCCTCTCTGAAATCAACAAAAAATATATTCAAAAATAAATAAATAAAATAAAATAAAAAGCATGTTTAGAACTTCAAATCATTTCACTCTTCTCCATCCCCATTGCCAACACACTCGCTTCCACCACAAATCACATTGCCAAACTGAATCTATTCTA